>NC_092178.1:16715513-16730513 GCF_045791955.1 Oncorhynchus clarkii lewisi | reverse complement strand
TCTTTTCCGGCAGCCCCACCTCATTCCCAAGCAGTGTCCTCTTAAATGCTGGTCTGCCTCTGTCTCTGCTTGTCTCACTGGGCTTTGGGCCTGGTAAGCTGTCTGTGTCCCAGATGGCATCCTATTCCCTATATAGTGCACTACTTTTGATGCAGGGCCAATAGGGTTCAGGGCAAAAGTACTATAGGTAATAGGGTGTCATTTTGGAAGCGGTTTCTGTCTCAGCGGAAGGTTACGGCGGGGGCAGGAAGTGGCATTTTGCTGAGGTGGAGTTTCTCCACCGTGATGTTGACTGGAACCCCATGCAGGGAGGAGGCAGGGAGAGAGGAGAGCCAGGGAGGGAGAGGAGAGCCAGGGAGGGAGAGGAGAGCCAGGGAGGGAGAGGAGAGCCAGGGAGGGAGAGGAGAGCCTGGGAGGGAGAGAAGAGCCTGGGAGGGAGAGGAGAGCCTGGGAGGGAGAGGAGAGCCTGGGAGGGAGAGGAGAGCCAGGGAGGGAGAGGAGAGCCTGGGAGGGAGAGGAGAGCCAGGGAGGGAGAGGAGAGCCAGGGAGGGAGAGGAGAGCCAGAGAGGGAGAGGAGAGCCAGGGAGGGAGAGGAGAGCCTGGGAGGGAGAGGAGAGCCTGGGAGGGAGAGGAGAGCCTGGGAGGGAGAGGAGAGCCTGGGAGGGAGAGGAGAGCCAGGGAGGGAGAGGAGAGCCAGGGAGGGAGAGGAGAGCCAGGGAGGGAGAGGAGAGCCAGGGTCATGCTGTGTGATTGCAGAGTCAAAACGCACATTGGAGACTCACACAGTCAAGCAAGACACACACATACACACACACCCTCTCTTTCTCACACACGTACACCCCCCCATTCAATCACACACAGTCAGCCGTCTCCAGTCACCCCACTGTACTGAACAGCCCTGAATCCAACCAAATGCTTGTCTTTCCCAGCAGACCCTCATTATAGGCTAGCCCGGGGCTCTGGACACAGCGTTTACTGGCTGAGAGGGCGTCAGTGGTCTGAAACATACACACACACACACACACACACACACACACACGGCTACATGACATCCTCATTAAGCCCCCAAGCCCAGAGAGACTTCCCAGTCAGTAGCAGCTCCCCTGATACAAACACACACTCTCTCTGATAGACCAAAAACACACACTCTCTCTGATAGAACAAACATACACTCTCTCTGATAGACCAAACACACACTCTCTCTGATAGACCAAACACACACTCTCTCTGATAGACCAAACACACACTCTCTCTGATAGACCAAACACACACTCTCTCTGATAGACCAAACACACACTCTCTCTGATAGACCAAACGCACACTCTCTCTGATAGACCAAACACACACTCTCTCTAACTGGATATAAGAACTAGAACCTTCCATTCTGTTAGTGTATCTTTTATGAAATTTGTCCTGCTGCTTTTTGTCCTATGTTGCTCTGTCTGTATGCTACGTCTTGCTTGTCCTATTTTGCTCTGTCTGTATGCTACGTCTTGCTTGTCCTATGTTGCTCTGTCTGTATGCTACGTCTTGCTTGTCCTATGTTGCTCTGTCTGTATGCTACGTCTTGCTTGTCCTATGTTGCTCTGTCTGTATGCTACGTCTGGCTTGTCCTATGTTTCTCTGTCTGTATGCTACGTCTTGCTTGTCCTATGTTGCTCTGTCTGTATGCTACGTCTTGCTTGTCCTATGTTGCTCTGTCTGTATGCTACGTCTTGCTTGTCCTATGTTGCTCTGTCTGTATGCTACGTCTTGCTTGTCCTATTTTGCTCTGTCTGTATGCTACGTCTTGCTTGTCCTATGTTGCTCTGTCTGTATGCTATGTCTTGCTTGTCCTATGTTGCTCTGCATGTGTTCACTGCTCAATGATTGTCTATATTGTAATTGTTTTTAATAACCTGCCCAGGGACTGCGGTTGAAAATTAGCCGGCTGGCTAAAACCGGCACTTTTACTGAAATGTTGATTAATGTGCACTGTCCCTGTAAAATGTAAATAAACTCAAACCCACCACATTTACATTTAGAATGTGTGCCTCCCAAGCAACACCCTATTCCCTAATATATTGCACTACTTTAGACCAGGACCCATAGTAGTGTTGACATGTCTCCCTTTACTGTATAGATTGTGCGATTGTGCCATTTAAAGCTAATTATTTATTTTGTGATCTTGATTAAAATTTTCTTAATGCAAATGTTCTTAATGCATATTCATTTCTCTATTAATAATTTAACCTCTTTCATGCTCTTATAAGCAGTGCTGCCCACTTAATTCCCCCATGATGCATACTGCCACCTCAGGCCTCTTTCTTTAAATATGTTTTATGTAGATTACTCCTGCGTCAACAGAGCGTAGCCCCGGAGTTTGAAAGTGCAGGCGTGTGTGTGTATCATCTACAATCCTCATCTACATTCCTGCTGACCGACTAGTGTAATATGATAATTCACACGCTTAGGAAAAAGAGACACCAGGGAGCAGTACTTTCTAATATCCCAGTCTGGGGCATGACAACATGCTGTATTAATGTGGGATACTGGATCAGTGATTGAAAGAAGTTTTGCGCCCCCTATTGGTGTAGTAACATAGCTGATTACATTCCTGAACTGCTGAGAATGTTCCGTAGAACCAACTTCAACTGGCGAACATTTTGGATCCCTGGGAAATGTTAATTTTGTAGCAAGCTTACTGTTTTATCACAAAACAAGATGATGTTAAGGTCTCGCATGAGAGTTTTTTTGTTGTTTAAATTTATTGTTGGCCATTTTTGGTCCGTTTGTTGCCATCTTTGCAAACAACGCCTGTTGTGTGTCTGTCTGTCTGTCTGTCTGTCTGTGTGTGTGTTTCTTTCTTTCTTTCTTTCTTTGACTCCAACTGCTTCCCAAACCATACTTCGGCTTTGTTTGTCTGTCTATCTCTCTGTGCGTGTTATTTGAGTGTGTTTATTTGGTCAAATATCCTCCTTCTATCACCATCTTATCTCTACCCATTCCCCTGTGTTAACCAGAGCCCTGTATATCTTTATGGCTTTGGTCTCAGTGTAATTATGTTTGGCCAAATGTGTTGTTCTCTGTATTGTATCACATGTTACTGGAGCAAGTCAGCCTTGTGTTGCGATCTACATTTGAGTTGTCACTGTGAAGCTCTGTTCACGTCCTATCCATCTCCAACCTCCATGTGTCTGGGCTCTGGGGCCATATGTTTGAAGCATCTCAGAGTAGGACTGCTGGTCTAGGATCAGGACTCTCCTGTCCATGCAAACTTATTCATTACGAAAATCCCATACAGCCCCCTGTTCTGGTCTTATCAGAAAGAAGCTACAGTGACAGATCGTACACACACACACACACACACACACACACACACACACACACACACACACACACACACACACACACACACCCGGGCAATGTGTCTATTGTCTAACCATAACCTCCATCTGTCTACTATGACTTGAGCCCCTTCTTCTGTGGTCATTGTTCTCCTCTGATGCCAAAGTTTCTTAAATCTTTGCAGACGCTATCAGAAACTACAGAAGATAATGAAGCCATGGTAAGCCCTCCCTTTCCCTTCCCCTCCCCAGTCAGATAACTACCCTGACTGGCTTTGTACTATTCCCTCTAATCTACCCGGCAACTGAGTCTGCATGATTCAAAACTCAGGCACTGGTGCTTCTATTAAACTGATGGGAAACAACATGGCTGCCATCACTGGCTTTCATCTTGAAATCAAACTTGTTTGTTTTGTTTATCTCTGGATACATCCCAAATGGAACCCTATTCCCTACATAGTGCACTACTTTTGACCAGGGCCCAGGCCCTATATAGGGAATAGGTTGATATTTGAGACTCATCCTCTGTGTGCCATGTAACCGAATCAGCATTGTTCTCACAGTTTTGCATGAGGTATTGGGCAATTGGTTGATGTTCAAAGGGAACTAACCGCATACTCTTGTTTCACGTGGGACGTTGTTTTGAAGAGCACCATGACAATGACTCATAAGGAAACTCACAGGCCAAATTCAGAGATTCTTCTTGGATTCTTGGTTCTAAACTTGATGTTAAAGGGTGTATTCACTAGTAACCAAACGGAAGCGAAACAGGCTGAAACGGGGAGGGACCTACCTGAACTTTTAGAAACAATTAGAAACACTTGTTTTAGTTCCAAAACGTTTTTACATCGCAAAACGTTTTTGCTACAGTTTGCCCTAATGAATACACCCCATTTGATGGGCACTATAATGTTAGGTGTTGGTGGTGGTGGGTTGTTAGAGATGTTAATTGGGCAGTCCTTTACACCCTATTCATATGAATATTCTGCAGTTCACTGTCCTCACCCTCTAGTGTAAAGACATCATTCTGTAGGGTTACATTCTTTCGTCTTGTCAACATGTCGTTCTTCCATCTTAAATGAGTCAACTTTTTTTAGAATGTTACAGGTCTATTGCATTAGAATTGTATTTCTTTTTAATGAACCTTTATTTAACAAGGCAAGTCAGTTAAGAACAAAGTCTTATTTACAATGACGGCCTACCTAGAATCATTTTAGTAGAATCATGTACTTACATTTACATGATCATCTCATACATCACGTAACTTCCCACTGCCATGTGCAAACGCTTACTCACCCCAGTCCAACCGTGGCCTAAGTACTACTAATTAATCAAGTATTACTAATGAATGTGTCTGAGATGTGAGCCATAATGTTGTCTGTGATTGACCAAATGTGTTAATGAATTAACCGTATGTTGCTAAGCCTGTAATTGGTCTGGTCCAAAGTTATTAACCAAATTTTTGTTAGAATGGGTTTTGTTTTTACGAACTTTATATTATTTATAATGTAGAATTTCTTAACATATATACATATTTTTTTGCTTTTTTTTATTATGTTAATGAAATGTGTTTGTACTTAAAAAGTACATATGGCATGTTGTTTTTTTGAATATTAAAGATGACTTTCAAGTCGGGCATTGGAGACTATTGGCCAACTTTATTCAATATGAAGCACTATTAAAATCTGACTGCAGGGGGCAATATTTTACAATATTTCCCACGTGATATATCTAGAGGTGTGCTTCACCGTTTTGATTTATACAATATTTCAGGTTTATGTCATGACTAATCACACAGTTAAGAATTTCTGAAAATGTCAAAACAGCAATTAATTTATATAATCTTCATTTATTGCTTATCATTTGTATTTTTCTATGAGATTTATGTAGGCTGTTTTTCCTGTGAACTTCTGTTGGTGATTCAACATAACAAATTGTAACACTTTGCTTTCAGACCATTGGATAAAAATCTTCTCCTCCTCTTCTCCTCCTTTGATGTCAACTATAGTCTCTACTAATAACTATCTACTAGTAACTGCATGGGAATGATTAATGAATGAATGCTCTCCAGCTACGTGGCTCTGCTCCCCTGCGCTGTCTGGCTCCTGCTGGCTCTCTGTTTCCTCAGGTTGTTCATGAAGGACTGAGTCATCTGTCTGACCCATCGGGAGCCGCAGTCGTCGTCCTCTCGTATTTCTGTGCCCTCAACATACCTGGCTGTGGCTTCACCCTGTCCTCTCCTCCGCTCTCCCTGGGACCAAGGCTTTTGGCTGCTTAGCTATACGCGTGGCAGCACCAGTGGCAGAGACGTTTCTATTGGCTGTTGTTGTTGTGTTTCAGTTTCGGCGACTTGTTGTCGTTCACGCTGACAGCGTTTGTGGAGCTCATGGACCACGGCATCGTCTCCTGGGATACCTTCTCTGTCACTTTCATCAAGAAGGTGCCTGCTCATTAAGTGTGTGTGGTGGGCGGGGCGGGGCTGTGTGGTGGGCGGGGCTGTGTGCTCTTCTGTCACCTTCATCAAGAAGGTACTCCAACAAACCAGTATCAAGTTGTGTTTTAGATCATGTGTAAAAACCATGTGCTAAATGAGAAAGAAGGTGCACAAACAAACTAAGTCATGTTGAATTGCGGATCATGTGTATGAACAAACTGAAAAATATGAATTAGAAAGGTGCCTGCTCTCAAACAGTTTATAACATGTATTACGCATGTTAATAACATGTTTGTAATACCACACGCTGGAATTACATGATATTAAAGTGTTTGTAAACTTTTTTTGAAATACCTCTGAAATAGAGCCCATGTAGTCTCTGAATAACAATCCCCATGTGACTCTTTTTAATTTTTTATTTGTATGTGTCTTCTCGTCAGTTACTAACACTTCTCTATTGCAGATTGCAGGTTATGTGAACAAGTCAGCCATGGACACGGCTGTGCTGCAGCGGTCCCTGGCCATTCTGGAGTCCATGGTGCTCAACAGTCAGGACCTCTACCAGAAGGTGGCGCAAGAGATCACCATCGGACAGCTTATACCCCATCTGCAGGGGTGAGCAAGAGCTGCATGGTCAACTGCACTCAGCTATATTATTAAATGCCTGAGATATAAAGGATCCCTAATTGCAGATTACCATGAAACACTCTTTAACCTTTAGGAAGATTTGGCAAAATAGATTTGGGGCCATATGTATCATGTGTCTCGGAGTAGGAGTGCTAAACTAGTATCAGGTCCCCCCTGTCCATATAACCTTTTTCCTTATGATCGAAAAGGCCAAACTGATCAGCACACCTACTCTAAGGCGCTTGATATATCTCTATTGATATAATGAACTTCAGCTCTCTAGTGTCCATGATTGGGAAGTACTGTAACAGAAAGAACAGGAAAGTAATACATTGAGAAACATGGCAGATAGATCAAGTGTATGTGTCCCAAATGAAACCTGTTTCCCTTTTATAGTACTTGGAACAGGACCCATGGGGAATAGGGTGCCATTTGGGATGCGTCCTATATCCCTGAATGTGTAGTGAATAATAGGTTCAGCCCAGTGTGATTAGTACCGGCATGGCTGAGTAGCCACACTACTGACCACATCCACACAACTACTGACCACATCTACTGACCACACCCACACAACTACTGACCACAACTACTGACCACATCCACACAACTACTGACCACATCTACTGACCACATCCACACAACTACTGACCACATCTACTGACCACATCCACCCAACTACTGACCACAACCACCCAACTACTGACCACATCCACACAACTACTGACAACAACTACTGACCACACAACTACTGACCACATCCACACAACTACTGACCACAACTACTGACCACATCCACACAACTACTGACCACAACTACTGACCACATCCACACAAATACTGACCACAACTACTGACCACATCCACACGACTACTGACCACAACCACACAACTACTGACCACAACTACTGACCACATCCACACAACTACTGACCACATCTACTGACCACATCCACACAACTACTGACCACATCTACTGACCACATCCACACAACTACTGACCACAACTACTGACCACATCCACACAACTACTGACCACATCCACACTACTGACCACAACTACTGACAACATCCACACAACTACTGACCACATCTACTGACCCCGTCCACACAACTACTGACCACACCCACACAACTACTGACCACAACTACTGACAACATCCACACAACTACTGACCACATCTACTGACCACATCCACACAACTACTGACCACATCTACTGACCACATCCACACAACTACTGACCACAACTACTGTAACTATAACTATAGACAGTTGCATAAATTACCATAATATAACTCACCAACAGTAACTCTTGAACCGTTCAAGTTCGATACACCAAACCAAATGTTATATGTTCAGGCAATCCTAACTTTTCATCTACTGACTTTTTCAACACTACCACTACTATAACTATAACCAGTCAGTACCATTACTACTGTAGAGACGACCACTACTATAACCAGTCACTACCATTACTACTGTAGACACCACCACTACTATAACTATAACCAGTCACTACCACTACTATAACTATAACCAGTCACTACCATTACTACTGTAGACATGACCACTACTATAACTATAACCAGTCACTCACTACCATTACTACTGTAGACACGACCACTACTATAACTATAACCAGTCACTACCACTACTATAACATTTTTCATGGTTCTCTGTTGTTATCTATCTAATGACAGGACTGATCAGGACATTCAGACCTACACCATCGCTGTGATTAACGCCTTGTTCCTCAAGGCCCCAGAGGACAAGAGACAGGTAGGTTACACACCCTCATATACACGCACGCACAGCCACACACACACACATGAACGCTCATACATACACGCACGCACAGCCACACACACACACACATGAACGCTCATACATACACGCACGCACAGCCACACACACACACATGAACGGTCATACATACACGCACGCACAGCCACACACACACACATGAACGCTCATACATACACGCACGCACAGCCACACACACACACATGAACGCTCATACATACACGCACGCACAGCCACACACACACACACATGAACGCTCATACATACACGCACGCACAGCCACACACACACACATGAACGCTCATACATACACGCAAGCACAGCCACACACACACACATGAACGCTCATACATACACGCACGCAGAGCCACACACATGAACGCTCATACATGCACGCACGCACAGCCACACACACATACATACATACACACTCATACATACACACGCGTGCTGACGCACACACTCATACGCAGTCATATATACTCACACACATGAGCGCTCATACATACATACGTGTGCACACGCACACACCACACACACACACACTCATACACAGTTACATACACACACACATCTTTGTCTCTTATTGTGGGGAACATGGATCTTGAGGAGGACTGATTTATATGCATCAGAGAGCGAAAGGGTTCAGTCCAATCTCCCTTCTGCTGACTCCGATGGATGGGACTGGTACAACAAGTTCAAAACATGCCTTACATTTCAGACAAGGGTGTGCATATCCCTTTCTGAAACACCCTTGTAGAGTGGGGTCACGGCCAGGGTCAGCCATTATCAACGGCGACCCTGGAGAAATTAGGGTTGAGTGCCTTGCTCAAGGGCACATCAACAGATTGGGGGGGGGGGGGGGGGGTGTACGTATCCTTGTTTGTCCCTTTCGTCCTTGCCTTAAACAGTGCAGTAATACGTCTCCTTTATAGGGCGATAAGCGTTCCCCTCTACCTCTGCTCAGTAGAGATAAAGATGGGCCCTGGTCAAAAGTAGAGCACTATAAAGGGAATAGGATACACACCCTCTCTCAGCTCCGATGACGTCACCCACCGTTCTTCTCCGTGGGCTAGCCTTTTACACGCTGGGCTCTAACCAATCAGACAAGGCCTAGCTGTCATCAGAAATAGGCCCTCCCAATAGAGGGAAACAGTGTTAACGATGCATGATACACACTCCCTTCCTTTGCAGCACATTAGGTGGAAGATGAAAAAGAATCCTCACATTGTTAATGCTCACTTTTGTTCTTCACATGCTCATTTCATGTGTTTTTGTGTAACATTGATTTGCACTCTATTCTACACTAAAGCACAAACAAAAGCGGTATACCTTTTATCAGCGTACCTTTTTAGACTCGTTACTGCAGGGTTCCCCAACTGGTGGCCCGCGGGTCATTTTTTAAAATTTGGCCCCGCAAGTTTTTGGAGCAAAAAAAAAAAAGATCAATAGATATTTACATTTTTGGACATACAACTGTAAAAACACCAGCAAATCAGCGGCAAGTGATTTGAATTTTGGATCGTATACAAATGTAAGCCAGGTTTGAAATGATTGTTTAAGTCAAATATTATATCTGTTTGGGATTCTTCCGCAGTCTACAAATGATTTGCAAATATGTTCCGGCCCCCTGACCATCCGCTTAAGAAAAGATTGTCCCGCGGCTGAATCTAGTTGATGATCCCTGCATTACTGCATTACATTTCTGGGTTGTAAGCTGTATAGAAGAAGTCCAGCATGTGTTGGAGCATCATTTCACTAGAAGGGTGACACACAATAGTCCCGAATCTAATGGGAACCAAAGGGTTTGGCTGTGTGTTTGAGGATCAGGGGGAGGAAGATAACTGCTACACAGCATAGCTGTCATAATGATCTGCACCACTAACAAAAATATGCCTTTTCACTTCTCTTCCTCTTTTCTGTCTCGACTCACCCCCTTCTTCTCTCTCTCTATCTGACTCTTCTTTCCTCACTGCACTCGTAATGGTAGTTTGATGAGAGCAGTGTGAACATCCTTGATTGTCCTCTGACAGTAAGTGTACTTTGATTAGCGACCTTTTCTAGCCTCCAGTAGATGAAGTGTGTCATTAAAAACCACCACTGGCTGGGAGGTCTAACTCATCAAACTGAGACAGAGAGACACTTTTTGGTCTCTCCAGAAGTTTATAGTGTCTCCACCAAGAACATTTATATTTTCTGTCCATAATCCACTTTAATTTGAATATAGAGCTTCCTGAAAGAAACATGTGTTTTCTGTGTAATGGATATGTATATTATAATACACCTGACTTACTTTCTCCCCTCTCCCTCCTCCTCTCTCTTCCTCTCTCCCTCTCCTGTCTCTCTCGCTCCATTCTCTCTGCCTCTCTCTCTGTCTCTCTCTCTTTCTGTGTGTGTGTGTAGGAGATGGCCCATATTCTAGCCCAGAAGCAGCTGCGTTCCATCATACTGAGTGTAAGTGTGTCTAGTCATATGCCCTCCATCTGTACCTCTCCTCTGCATCACTGGTTTTAATCTTTCTCTCTTGTTCCCTCGCTTCCTGTTTATCACACAGCTCCAATGTGATATCATATCACAGAGAAATGTCACACTCGCAAACATCTTACAAATTTGTCTGCCTTTCTCTCTGCCTTTTGCTCGCTCTCTCTCGCTCTGCCTTTAGCTCGCTCTATCTCTGCCTTTCTCTCTCTCTCTGCCTTTCTCTCTCTCTCTCTCTGCCTTTCTCTCTTTCTCTCTCTCTGCCTTTCTCTCTTTCTCTCTCTCTGCCTTTCTCTCTTTCTCTCTCTCTGCCTTTCTCTTCACTGCTTTTCTCTCTCTCTCTCTGCCTCTGCTTTTCTCTCTCTCGCTGCCTTCCTCTCTCTGCCTTCCTCTCTTTCCTCTCCCCCTCTTTCTCTCTATCTTTACTTTCTATATCCCTGTTAATTTTTATATATATTTTTTTATTATTTGTCTCTTCTTCTCTCTCTCTTTTTCTCCCCTTTCCTCTAGAATGTGATCCGGAGCCCTAAGCCAATCAATGATGAAATGGCCCACCAGCTGTATGTGCTGCAGGTCCTGACCTTTAACCTCTTAGAGGACCGCATGATGACCAAGATGGACCCTCAGGACCAGGTTCAGTACAGTAGGCCTCTCAACTCAATGTCCCCCAAGTTGTTGATCACATTTTAAACGCCATAGGCCTAATCAAATAGTATTTTTACAGATGAGCCCTGAATTATATACATTACAGAAAATACACACATCGAAATATAAATACAAAATGCAAGCAGAAAGAAAAACATAAAAAACTAAAACATGAATCAGTAATAAGGTCCTCAATCAGCTTTCTGAATCAAATGTAAGATTTTTTAAAAGATCAATCCACAAATTAGGTACAAGATTTCGAACATGTACCGCACTACTACATGTACACTACATGTACCGCACTACTACATGTACACTACATGTACCGAACTACTACATGTACACTACATGTACCGAACTACTACATGTACACTACATGTACCTAACTACTACATGTACACTACTACATGTACACTACATGTACCGAACTACTACATGTACACTACATGTACGTAACTACTACATGTACACTACATGTACCTAACTCAATGGAGACCAAAGGAATTTCCAAAGTTAGCTATCCCTGAGACCGGTTGTGGTAACTCGTATGTCTAAAGTTTAGTAATGATGTTAGGTACAGTGGGACTATTTGTAAAAGGGCTTTATAAATGAAAACAGCAATGTATCAACCTACGTGACATCAAAGAGGACCAACCAACTTTCTGGTAGAGAATGCAGTGATGACATCACAGAGGGCCAACCAACTTTCTGGTAGAGAATGCAGTGATGACATCACAGAGGACCAACCAACTTTCTGGTAGAGAATGCAGTGATGACATCACAGAGGGCCAACCAACTTTCTGGTAGAGAATGCAGTGATGACATCACAGAGGGCCAACCAACTTTCTGGTAGAGAATGCAGTGATGACATCACAGAGGACCAACCAACTTTCTGGTAGAGAATGCAGTGATGACATCACAGAGGGCCAACCAACTTTCTGGTAGAGAATGCAGTAATGACATCACAGAGGGCCAACCAACTTTCTGGTAGAGGATGCAGTGATGACGTCACAGAGGGCCAACCAACTTTCTGGTAGAGGATGCAGTGATGACATCACAGAGGGCCGACCAACTTTCTGGTAGAGGATGCAGTGATGACATCACCGAGGGCCAACCAACTTTCTGGTAGAGGATGCAGTGATGACATCACCGAGGGCCAACCAACTTTCTGGTAGAGGATGCAGTGATGACATCACCGAGGGCCAACCAACTTTCTGGTAGAGGATGCAGTGATGACATCACCGAGGGCCAACCAACTTTCTGGTAGAGGATGCAGTGATGACATCACCGAGGGCCAACCAACTTTCTGGTAGAGGATGCAGTGATGAATACTAAAACTGTCACCCATAATAAAGGGCAGTGAGCGTTGATAAAGGGCAGTGAGCGTTGATAAAGGGCAGTGCGCGTTGATAAACGGCATCTAACGGCTTTAAGGAAGTGGAAGCAAACTCATCAAGGTGCTTTTTAAATGACAGCTTTTCATCTATCTAGTTGCCCAGATATTTGTAAGCAGGGACATTATCAATATGGACACCATGCAAAGTGCATATGCTTATCAAAATCATATTTTTATGCGCTCTAGAGAACATATATTTAGTTTTACCTGCATTTAGTACTAATTGCAGGTCAATAACAAATGTCTGTAATACAATAAAGGCTGAGTGTAGTTCAGATAGAGCCTGGTCAACCGTGGGGGAAATATTATACACAACAGTGTACATCGGCATACAAGTGCAGGTTACAAGTTTTTACGGACAAGTCGATATTGTTATTGTAAACAGTAAGAAGTACAGGATGCAGAATCGACCCCTGCGGGACACCTTTCGTAATATCCAGGAAATCGGATTTAACACCATCAGTAGATATATACTGAGTTATATCTGTCAAGTCATTTTTAAAACAGTGACATGCAGCCTGGTCTTGGCCAATTGAGGAAAGCCTCTGAATTAACAGTGAGTGATCAACAGTATGGAAAGCCTGTGAATTAACAGTGAGTGATCAACAGTATAGAAAGCCTGTGAATTAACAGTGAGTGATCAACAGTATAGAAAGCCTCTGAATTAACAGTGAGTGATCAACAGTATGGAAAGCCTCTGAATTAACAGTGAGTGATCAACAGTATGGAAAGCCTCTGAATTAACAGTGAGTGATCAACAGTATGGAAAGCCTGTGAATTAACAGTGAGTGATCAACAGTATAGAAAGCCTGTGAATTAACAGTGAGTGATCAACAGTATAGAAAGCCTGTGAATTAACAGTGAGTGATCAACAGTATAGAAAGCCTGTGAATTAACAGTGAGTGATCAACAGTATGGAAAGCCTCTGAATTAACAGTGAGTGATCAACAGTATGGAAAGCCTCTGAATTAACAGTGAGTGATCAACAGTATGGAAAGCCTGTGAATTAACAGTGAGTGATCAACAGTATAGAAAGCCTGTGAATTAACAGTGAGTGATCAACAGTATAGAAAGCCTGTGAATTAACAGTGAGTGATCAACAGTATAGAAAGCCTGTGAATTAACAGTGAGTGATCAACAGTATGGAAAGCCTCTGAATTAACAGTGAGTGATCAACAGTATGGAAAGCCTCTGAATTAGCAGTGAGTGATCAACAGTATGGAAAGCCTCTGAATTAACAGTGAGTGATCAACAGTATGGAAAGCCTCTGAATTAGCAGTGAGTGATCAACAGTATGGAAAGCCTCTGAATTAAGCAGTGAGTGATCAACAGTATGTAAAGCCTTTGGCAGGTCAATGAAGCGGGCAGCACAACATTGCCTTTTATCCATACCGTTAACCACATCATTTATAACTAGGGATGTAGCAGAGATAGTGCTATGACCTGGTTACTAATTACCAGTGATATCAAACATGTATATATTTTTGGTTCCAACCCCCCCGTTCTCTCTCTCTACCTGAGAAATACCAGTGAAAGTTCTCTGTAACAAACCACTTACTTTAGAATAATGCTTATGTTTTGTTACGTTTTCTTGTTTTTACTGTGTATTTATATCTGAATGCTTTTTCCTCTTATGTCTGCCTAGGCCCAAAGAGACATCATCTTTGAGCTGCGCAGAATTGCGTTCGACGTGGAGTGTGAGCCGAACAACAGTGGCAGCATCGAGAAGAGGAAGTCCATGTACACCCGGGACTACAAGAAGCTGGGCTTCATTGTAAGTCACACACACACAAACATCTGCAAAACTGGGCCTCATTATACATCACAAGAAAAATGTTTGAGCCTCTGCATCCCCAAAACTTCCGCTGTTGGACTAGTTCGTTTTGATGTCGGTATAGCAGACCCATAGGCAAGACATGTTCTTTAGTAGTGGAGCTCTTTTATTTATTTATTTATTTTTAACTAGTAGGGAGAGGACTGGGACACTGTCAGATAAGGGGATGGCATGGCAGCTGAATCCAGCCCTGTGTATGTGTGGCGTGATACCCAACTACACACACACAGACACACGCTAACCCTCTGGGTTTACAGCCTTACAGACAGTACACACACACAGAGGACTACAGCAGAATGCAGCTATGCTAAATGGCGTATTCACACAAACAGCTACCGCAGGGTTGAGATGGAGAAAGAAAACAAGCCCCCTCCCTGAGTACTGTTGTTAATTGGTTTAGAAGATGACATGTTGCTGTGCTGCCTCTCTGTGTCTGGAAGGAGGAAGTGTGGCCCCC
>NC_092178.1:16548013-16713013 GCF_045791955.1 Oncorhynchus clarkii lewisi | reverse complement strand
ACGAAACACGGCCAGCAATTCCCCAAATTAAACTGTCACCACGGCGATGATAAGGATGCTAATGTTTTCCAGTATGGACTTGTCGCTGCGGCAACGTTATAATTGGAGTGGATTTTTGGACATGGAGAATTGATTTATGAATTAAACACGCTGTGTACAAGTGCACCAGTTAAGGCTCAAACAAGGTTCAAATGGATAGTAGAGGCTTCTGTAATGGTTACGTAGAAGGAAAGACATCTTGATCTAATAAAGTCAATGTCACATTGAGATTCAAATGTCTTTCAGACTTCACATTTGTGGTAGATAACATTCTGCATAATGTACTTAATATTAACTAGAATCTAATCTCTGGATGAATTACGATGGTACCATAGAGATGGGATAATCAACAACAAAAAACAGTTTTTCCCAGTTTTCTGTCCCACTGTTGATCTTCTGCTGTCTCTGCTTTCCCTGTCCTGCTCCACCTCTCCAAATTAATCATCTTGGTCAACTTTGACTTCAAAGTGTGTGTTTACCTGGATAAATGGGTCAAGGGTCATATGGTTTGAGTTCGTTACCAGCCCTGGTGGAGACGTCTATTTGTGTCTGTCTCTGTGACTGTCCGTCTGCGCCTGGTGGCTGTTAAACACTTTTATGACAAACGTATTTGCAAAAACGTTGGTGGATTGAGTGACTTTCTGTCCCTATTACAGATTGTTCTGGAGAACAGCAGTCGTGAGGACAAGCACGAGTGTCCGTTCGGCCGCAGCAGCATCGAGCTGACCAAGATGCTGTGTGAGACCCTTAAAGTGGGAGAGCTGCGTGAGTCTTTACTGGTATTAACTATCCTCACCTCATTGTTCCTATTAGATCATATTGTGCTTGTAGGGTCATATTCACTAGGAACAAACGGACCTAAACTACTTGAAATTGTCCAATAACAGACTATTGTTTTTGTAGCTACAGTGCAAAATGTTTTGCTAGGGTGTGCACTAATGAATACAACCCTGATTTACTGACAGTGGTGTTCTGTAGATGGTATGGGTGCTGAGCAATGGAGGCTGGTGAAAAAATCTATAGGAGGATGGACTCATTGTAATGGCAGGAATGGAATTAATGTAACAGAGTCAAACTAGATGCCCAAGTGTTTGATACCGTTCCATGAATTCCATTCCAGCCATTACAATGAGCCCGTCCTCCTATAGCTCCTCCCACCAACCTCCTCTGGTGCGGAGTACCCGACAATATCTGTGCACAAATGTAAGAATTCAAACTAGGTGATGCACAGAATCTGTTTTTCTATTGGTTAGCCACATTCTGTTGCCCTCTGAATACAAACGATCAACAAAACGCCAAAGAAAGAAACATATAAGTAGCATAGTACCAGGAGGTTTTCTCTGTGTTCACATTCTGCCTCATGATTTACAAATCTGATTAGTTAGTACTTAGTGCTCCCAATTTTAGCTCCAATAGCTCTCAATACTAAAGTGTGTGAAACTCATCGAGAGCAGCTCTCACCATTGACTTTTAACCCTATTGAGTGTTAGTGGAGGAATGCGATGTGGAGGGCACTTTGATGTACGAGGGTTAAAAGCATCATCGCTGTCTGTTTTCACATTAAGCCCAGCCATTCAGACAGAGAAATAACCTCCAGAGCATTTTTACCGTGAACTCTGTCTCCTGCAGTGAAGATAAAAGGAGACATTATACTTTGTAATTGTGCTGGAGTTCATCAATTAGTGACGAAGTAAGTAGGCTTCAAGTGCGCCCTATTCCACCTCCTAATAGACTGTCTCTCTCTGGGACTGGCACTGCCCAGGGGGAGAAGAGCTGGGCACTCTCCTTATTGCATCATAGAGGGCCGAATAGGAGCCCTATCTGCTAACTTCATTTTAGTGGGATGGGAAGGTTGTAAATGTAGCCTACCTAAATAAGTTAAAGCTAGATTTAGAAGTGATGCCTATACTGCTTTAAGAAAAAGATACCACTTTCTGTAAGGAACTGTGATGCATTGAAGAACTGATTAACACGTATGGTTAGGAAATACTTTTTCTCTCTGAGTCTGCATTAGTATCCAAAACCTTTGCAATTAAAATCAAACCCTGAAGCCTATATCCTATCTCTGATTTCCTTTTGGTATTCATGTCAGCTTTGACCGTGACTCTCATGCATGGTTCTGGCTAGTCTATGATGGCACTCTAACTCCGGTCCTCCAGTACCCCCACACTATATATTTTTGTTGTGGCCCTAGGCAAGCACACCTGATTCAACTAATCATCAAGCCCTCCACGAGATGAATCAGGTGTTTTTGTCCAGGACTACAACAATGTGTCTGGAGGACTGGAGTTGGGAAAACACTGCTTATAGGGAATAGAGCCACCATTAATATTGATGACCATGGAAGGGTCAGACACGGTATGCACTATGCCACAGTGTGTAGCAGGGTTGAGAGTCAATTGCATTTCAAGTCAGTCATTTCAGGAGGTCAATGGCAATTTTCAATTGATTAATAGATTTTCAATCATATCAGTTGAAAACTGCCATTCATCTTCAATGAGGAGCTTTATCCAATCCCTAAATGTAATTCAGTTAGCTGTGTGTTGAGGGGTTAGGCAGTGACCCCAGAGCCCCTAGGTGTGACCCAACCCTCTCTCTCCTTCTGTCTGGAGATAGGCTCCAATGGTCTGTGTCTGACAGGCCAATTTGTCCGCCCCCCCCCACTCCCCATCACTGTTTTCCTGTCTGCCCCACCATCACTGTTTTCCCACCTAACACACACACACACTGTCTGTCTTCTTGCCCCCTTCTCTCACTGTCTGTCCCCTTGCCCCCTTCTCTCACTGTCTGTCCCCTTGCCCCCTTCTCTCACTGTCTGTCCACCTGCCCCCCCTCACTGTCTGTCCCCTTGCCCCCTTCTCTCACTGTCTGTCCACCTGCCCCCCCTCACTGTCTGTCCCCCTGCCCCTTTTCTCTCACTGTCTGTCCCCTTGCCCCCTTCTCTCACTGTCTGTCCCCTTGCCCCCTTCTCTCACTGTCTGTCCACCTGCCCCCCCTCACTGTCTGTCCCCCTGCCCCTTTTCTCTCACTCTGTCCCCTTGCCCCCTTCTCTCACTGTCTGTCCCCTTGCCCCCTTCTCTCACTGTCTGTCCCCTTGCCCCCTTCTCTCACTGTCTGTCCCCCTGCCCCTTTTCTCTCACTGTCTGTCCACCTGCCCCCCCTCACTGTCTGTCCCCCTGCCCCTTTTGTCTCACTGTCTGTCCCCTTGCCCCCTTCTCTCACTGTCTGTCCCCTTGCCCCCTTCTCTCACTGTCTGTCCACCTGCCCCCCCTCACTGTCTGTCCCCTTGCCCCCTTCTCTCACTGTCTGTCCCCTTGCCCCCTTCTCTTACTGTCTGTCCACCTGCCCCCCCTCACTGTCTGTCCCCCTGCCCCTTTTCTCTCACTGTCTGTCCACCTGCCCCCCCCCCCCCCCTCACTGTCTGTCCCCTTGCCCCCTTCTCTCACTGTCTGTCCACCTGCCCCCCCTCACTGTCTGTCCCCCTGCCCCTTTTCTCTCACTCTGTCCCCTTGCCCCCTTCTCTCACTGTCTGTCCACCTGCCCCCCCTCACTGTCTGTCCCCTTGCCCCCTTCTTTCACTGTCTGTCCACCTGCCCCCCCTCACTGTCTGTCCCCCTGCCCCTTTTTTCTCACTCTGTCCTCATGCCCCCCTTCACTGTCTCCCCCTGCCCCCTTCTCTCACTCTGTCCCCATGCCCCCCTCTCTCACTGTCTGTCTCCCCAGGCATTTACAATAAAGCATTTTATTACGAACAAGATGACAACATAGAATTTAGCATCATGTCTTGATTCAAAGTCTTAATGCAAACCAACAAAGAGAAGCGTAGCACTTTAAAGAGTCATTATGACACTTGGAGTTGCAGTCTGTATAACTCAACAGAGCATCCAAGCAAATGAACGTTTGGGGGAAATGGAAAAATGTAGTTTTAACATTCACAAATCAAAGTTATTATAGGAAAGGAGGGAGGACAGGATAGGTAAAGGTCGTTAGATAAATCCATTCTGAGCCGTGGCCTGCAGCCCTTTAAATGATTTAAAAGTGCAAGGGCAGAGAAACTGACGCAACCCTCCACTCAGACACCAAAGCTTCATTAAATGAACTCGGAAATGGAAGCAGTGGCATAGTTCTTCATTAAATAGTAATGGTCTGCCTTTTAAAAAAAATAATAATATGAAAAAACGAAACCCCCGGTGTTAGAGTGGAGGAGAAAGTAGTGTTCAAAGCTCTCTCTCTTCACACATCCATTTGCTGGATAAAAATAGAAAGACGATAAGGAATTAATCTCAGCGCCAACCGTAACAATTTTTTTCTTGGATCATTTACTTTAGTTTGCCGCTTTGAAATGCCAATAAACCTCTGGTGGGCCTTGGACTTCTTAATTCCCCATCTACCCAGACAAATCACACACAACAGGATTCTGGGAATGCTTGGGGCATCTTTTGGCCTTTCTAGTCTATTTTCTGTATCCCTCCACTATCCACTCTATCCCTCCACTATCCACTCTATCCCTCCACTATCCACTCTATCCCTCCACTATCCACTCTATCCCTCCACTATCCACTCTATCCCTCCACTATCCACACTATCCCTCCACTATCCACACTATCCCTCCACTATCCACACTATCCCTCCACTATCCACTCTATCCCACCACTATCCACTCTATCCCTCCACTATCCACTCTATCCCTCCACTATCCCCTCTATATCTCCACTATCCCCTCTATATCTCCACTATCCCCTCTATATCTCCACTATCCCCTCTATCCCTCCACTATCCACTCTATCCCTCCACTATCCACTCTATCCCTCCACTATCCCCTCTATATCTTCACTATCCACTCTATCCCACTATCCACTCTATCCCTTCACTATCCACTCTATCCCTCCACTATCCCCTCTATATCTCAACTATCTCCCCACTATCACTCTATCCCTCCACTATCCACTCTATCCCACTATCCCCTCTATATCTCCACTATCCCTCCACTATCCACTCTATCCCACTATCCCCTCTATATCTCCACTATCCCCTCTATATCTCCACTATCCCCTCTATCCCTCCACTATCCACTCTATCCCTCCACTATCCACTCTATCCCTCCACTATCCCCTCTATATCTTCACTATCCACTCTATCCCACTATCCACTCTATCCCTTCACTATCCACTCTATCTCTCCACTATCCACTCTATCCCTCCACTATCCCCTCTATATCTCAACTATCTCCCCACTATCACTCTATCCCTCCACTATCCACTCTATCCCACTATCCCCTCTATATCTCCACTATCCCTCCACTATCCACTCTATCCCACTATCCCCTCTATATCTCCACTATCCCCTCTATATCTCCACTATCCCTCCACTATCCCCTCTATCCCTCCACTATCCACTCTGTCCCACTACCCCCTCTATATCTCCACTATCCCTCCACTATCCCCTCTATCCCTCCACCATCCACTCTATCCCTCCACTATCCTCTCTATCCCTCCACTATCCACTCTATCCCTCCACTATCCACTCTGTCCCTCCACTATCCACTCTATCCCTCCACTATCCACTCTATCCCTCCACTATCCACTCTATCCCTCCACTATCCCCTCTATATCTCCACTATCCCCTCTATATCTCCACTATCCCCTCTATATCTCCACTATCCACTCTATCCCTCCACTATCCACTCTATCCCTCCACTATCCACTCTATCCCTCCACTATCCACTCTATCCCTCCACTATCCCCTCTATATCTCCACTATCCCCTCTATATCTCCACTATCCCCTCTATATCTCCACTATCCCCTCTATCCCTCCACTATCCACTCTATCCCTCCACTATCCACTCTATCCCTCCACTATCCCCTCTATATCTTCACTATCCACTCTATCCCACTATCCACTCTATCCCTTCACTATCCACTCTATCTCTCCACTATCCACTCTATCCCTCCACTATCCCCTCTATATCTCAACTATCTCCCCACTATCACTCTATCCCTCCACTATCCACTCTATCCCACTATCCCCTCTATATCTCCACTATCCCTCCACTATCCACTCTATCCCACTATCCCCTCTATATCTCCACTATCCCCTCTATATCTCCACTATCCCTCCACTATCCCCTCTATCCCTCCACTATCCACTCTGTCCCACTACCCCCTCTATATCTCCACTATCCCTCCACTATCCCCTCTATCCCTCCACCATCCACTCTATCCCTCCACTATCCCCTCTATCCCTCCACTATCCACTCTATCCCTCCACTATCCACTCTATCCCTCCACTATCCACTCTATCCCTCCACTATCCACTCTATCCCTCCACTATCCCCTCTATATCTCCACTATCCCCTCTATATCTCCACTATCCCCTCTATATCTCCACTATCCACTCTATCCCTCCACTATCCACTCTATCCCTCCACTATCCACTCTATCCCTCCACTATCCCCTCTATCCCACTATCCACTCTATCCCTTCACTATCCACTCTATCTCTCCACTATCCACTCTATCCCTCCACTATCCCCTCTATATCTCAACTATCTCCCCACTATCACTCTATCCCTCCACTATCCACTCTATCCCACTATCCCCTCTATATCTCCACTATCCCTCCACTATCCACTCTATCCCACTATCCCCTCTATATCTCCACTATCCCCTCTATATCTCCACTATCCCTCCACTATCCCCTCTATCCCTCCACTATCCACTCTGTCCCACTACCCCCTCTATATCTCCACTATCCCTCCACTATCCCCTCTATCCCTCCACTATCCACTCTATCCCTCCACTATCCACTCTATCCCACTATCCCCTCTATATCTTCACTATCCCCTCTATCCCTCCACTATCCCCTCTATCCCTCCACTATCCACTCTATCCCTCCACTATCCACTCTATCCCTCCACTATCCACTCTATCCCACTATCCCCTCTATATCTTCACTATCCCCTCTATCCCTCCACTATCCCCTCTATCCCTCCACTATCCCTTCTATCCCTCCACTATCCACTCTATCCCTCCACTATCCACTCTATCCCTCCACTATCCACTCTATCCCTCCACTATCCACTCTATCCCTCCACTATCCCCTCTATATCTCCACTATCCCCTCTATATCTCCACTATCCCTTCTATATCTCCACTATCCCCTCTATCCCTCCACTATCCACTCTATCCCTCCACTATCCACTCTATCCCTCAACTATCCACTCTACATTTCCACTATCCCTCCACTATCCCCTCTATATCTCCATTATCCCCTCTATATCTCCACTATCCCTCTATCCCTCCACTATCCTCTCTATATCTCCACTATCCCCTCTATATCTCCACTATCCCTCCACTATCCACTCTATCCCTCCACTATCCACTCTATCCCTCCACTATCCACTCTATATTTCCACTATCCCTCCATTATCCCCTCTATATCTCACTATCCACTCAATCCCTCCACTATCCCCTATCCCTCCACTATCCCCTCTATCCCTTCACTATCCCCTCTATCCCTCTACTATCCCCTCTATTCCTCCACTATCCCCTCTATATCTTACTTCCTTCTATATCTCCACTATCCCTCCACTATTCATCTACTATCCCCACTATCCCTCTACTATCCCCTCTATCCCTCCACTATCCCTCCACTTTCCCCTCTATCCCTCCACCATCCACTCTATCCCTCCACTATCCCCTCTATCCCTCCACTATCCACTCTATCCCTCCACTATCCCCTCTATCCCTCCACTATCCCCTCTATCCCTCCACTATCCCCTCTATCCCTTCACTATCCACTCTATCTCTCTACTATCCCCTCTATCCCTCCAATATCCCTCCACTATCCCCACTATCCCTCCAATATCCCTCTACTATCCCCTCTATCCCTCCACTATCCCTCCACTATCCCCTCCATATCTACTCTCTCTCTCCACCATCCACTCTGTCCCTCCACTATCCCCTCTGTCCCTCCACTATACCTCCACTATCCCCTCCATATCTCCACTATCCCTCCACCATCCACTCTATCCCTCCACTATCCACTCCATCCCTCCACTCTCCACTCTATCCCTCCACTATCAACTCTATTTCTCCACTATCCCTCCACTATCCCACTATCCCGCCACTATCCATCTATCCCTCCACTATCTCCTCTATATCTCCACTATTCCCTCTATATCTCCACTATTCCCTCCTCTATCCCTCCACTATCCACTCTATCCCTTCACTATCCACTCTATCCCTCCACTATCCACTCTATCCCTCCACTATCCCCTCTCCCTCCACTATCCCTCCACTATCCCCTCTATCCCTCCACTATCTCCTCTATCCCTCCACTATCCACTCTATCCCTCCACTATCCACTCCATCCCTCCACTCTCCACTCTATCCCTCCACTATCAACTCTATATCTCCACTATCCCACTATCCCTCCACTATCCCCTCTATATCTTCACTATCCCCTCTATATCTCCACTATCCTCTCTTTATCTCCACTATCCCTCCACTATCCCCCTATATCTCCACAATCCCTCCACTATTGCTCCACTATCCACTCCATCCCTCCACTATCCCCTCTATCCCTCCACTATCCCCTCTATCCCTCCACTATCCCTCCACTTTCCCCTCTATCCCTCCACCATCCACTCTATCCCTCCACTATCCCCTCTATCCCTCCACTATCCACTCTATCCCTCCACTATCCCCTCTATCCCTCCACTATCCCCTCTATCCCTTCACTATCCCCTCTATCCCTCCACTATCCCCTCTATCCCTTCACTATCCACTCTATCTCTCTACTATCCCCTCTATCCCTCCAATATCCCTCCACTATCCCCACTATCCCTCCAATATCCCTCTACTATCCCCTCTATCCCTCCACTATCCCTCCACTATCCCCTCCATATCTACTCTCTCTCTCCACCATCCACTCTATCCCTCCACTATCACCTCTATATCTCCACTATCCCTCCACTATCCCCACTATCCCCCCACTATCCCCTCTATCCCACCACTATCCCATCTATTTCTCCACTATCCCTCCACTATCCCTCTATCCCTCCACTATCCCTCTATTCCTCTACTCCCCCTCCACTATCCCGTCCCACTGTTTTATAGAGAAATCTCCCCAAAGTGCACTACTTTTGACCAAGATCCATAGGGCACTCGTCAAGTGCACTAGAGGGAATAGGGTCTCATTTGAGACACATCCTATGGTGTATACCTTGAGGTCATTGTAGCCTACTAACCTTTAAATAGGGTGCTGTGTCTTCAATTTCTCACTCTTACACAACAACAACAGAGCAGATTGCTGGATCAGAGATTCAGTCTGAAAGACGCAGGGCAATGTGGAACATACACAGGTCAACAGATCGGTTTGAAAAAAAGGTTTTCTGTTTCCCCGGGAACGTAGGCGAGCGGACGGTCGGCAGGCAGCAGCGGTGGCACTCTGCATTCCACTTGAACTTTTCAGTTCGACCCAAGGTTCAATAACCGCCACAGCCGCAACCATAAATAGATACTGTTTTGACATTTCTCTGGTTTGTATTTATATATTTTTATGCAGAAGTGGGAAGAGAGGGCTGGGAGTGGAGAGGAATGGAGGGGGCTTGTTTGTGCGATCTGCCTGGCTGGCTGTGTGTGTGTCACTGTGCTGCTTGGCTCTGCGCATTAATCATGTCCCCGTCCAGTTGTCCTGAGTCCCCTCCCATCTGACACCCCTCCACCGCCCTTCCTCTCCAACAGCCCACTGCAGAGCTTAAAAGATTTATAGTCTCCAGCCCAGCATGTTTCCCCAGAACAGCTCACTCATTCACTCATTCATTCAGTCACTGGGCAGGTCTCAGGCTTACCATGTCCTTCTGCATACCTGTCTCTAGGCAGGGATGCTGCTATCCAAATCTGTGATGTCAGGTTTGTCTGACTGTTTGGAATTGAGTGATGTCATCAGCTGTTACCTGTGGGAGGTTGCTGTTCCCTCCGAGGCTCCTCTCTGCGGTGTGTTTGCGTGGATGTGAACTCCGCAGGGTCTCAAAGTCCTCCAAACTCATTAGCAGAAACATGTCCTTCTGTGATGACATGTCTGAGGTGCCTGCTGACGTGAGAACTTCAGAGAACCATTAGCTTAAAGAAACAATCCTATTTGAATTGACTGGCTAAATCCTGTGGTTTAAGCCTCTACATCTACTTCTAGATCATGTGTGAATAGGAGGGGACTAAAGGGGTGGAAGGAGTAAAATGGCGGACGATCAACATTTTCTGAAGATTTACATTGACTACGTTTTCCACTCTGATCTAAAGTGACTTGACAGGTGAAGGAAATACGATCTAACCCCATCCGCTCTATAATATATGCTATTTAGCAGATGATTTTATCCAAAGCCACTTAGTCATGCCTGCATACGTTTTACGTTTGAGTGGCACTCATGAGTAGGACCCAGAGTTTTTCCTTACTATGTTAAATGTCCTATAAGAAACACTGGGTCTTAGTTATAGCCCACAACTATAGCACCAGGATATTCCTGGTAAGGTCACGCAGTGAGGAAAACTCCTGGAGATGGATAATGAATGGAAGGCGACAGGGTAAAGAACTCCACTTTACACTTTTGAGATGGAGCCCATCTACAATGAGTATAGATAGCTCTTCCCTGGGCTGAAAACAAGCAGCCATTTGAGAAAACAGCGAGCACATACACAAGCATGGGTTGCTCCTACCGACTGCTAATGCAGTGAAATCAAGTACAAAATCAAATAAGACAGGAAAGGCTTGTTCTCAGATTCCTCTCCTACTGTGTGCTCACTCCTCCGCTCGGTTAATCAAACACGCAGACAAAAGGCTTGATGTAGATTAGATGCATTGTAATGATGAGATTGCTCCGACGTCTGTTTTTGTGCAGAGTTTTTCGGGGCAGGAAATAGATGATTGTTTGCTTTGTGTGTGTGTGTGACAGAAGAAGAATCCGAGTTTGTTTGTTATGTCCGGCGGCAGCTCTAGGAAGTATAATGTAAGAGATGTGTTTTTATTTGCATAAGCATAATTCAATTTCTCTGTGCCTCTGTATTTGGAAGAGCTTTGTCTCATAAGGAATGCATGTGGGTTTATTTACAGAATAAGAATAATGACTTTTCTTTGGCTACTTCTCTCTGTATTGGACAGGGCTGTGTGATTTTAGAATGGATGTGTGTGTTCCTTCATGTAGGAGTAATTAGATGTATTTTCACGTCTGTATTCCAGCAGAGCTGTCAGGTGTGGAGTAATTATATGTATTTTCACGTCTGTATTCCAGCAGAGCTGTCAGGTGTGGAGTAATTAGATGTATTTTCACGTCTGTATTCCAGCAGAGCTGTCAGGTGTGGAGTAATTAGATGTATTTTCACGTCTGTATTCCAGCAGAGCTGTCAGGTGTGGAGTAATTATATGTACACTACCGTTCGAAAGTTTGGGGTCACTTAGAAATGTCCTTGTTTTTGAAAGAAAAGCAAATTTGTTGGCCATTAAAATAACATCAAATGGATCAGAAACACCGTGTAGACATTGTTAATGTTGTAAA
Source organism: Oncorhynchus clarkii lewisi (assembly GCF_045791955.1). Classification (NCBI taxonomy): domain Eukaryota; kingdom Metazoa; phylum Chordata; class Actinopteri; order Salmoniformes; family Salmonidae; genus Oncorhynchus; species Oncorhynchus clarkii. The sequence goes on along the minus strand of NC_092178.1, from coordinate 16,701,423 downwards.
TGACTAATGCAGTTGTAAATGGCTGACTTTTAATGGAATATCTACATGGACGAGAGGCACATTATCAGCAACCATCACTCCTGTGTTCCAATGGCACGTTGTGTTAGTTAATCCAAGTTTATCATTTTAAAAGGCTAAATGATCATTAGGAAACCATTTTGCAATTATGTTAGCACAGCTGAAAACTGTTGTGGCCAGAAGCAAAGAACGTTCTTCTGAAACTCGTCAGTCTATTTTTGTTCTGAGGAATGAAGGCTATTCCATGTGAGAAATTGCCAAGAAACTGAAGATCTCGTACAACGCTGTGTACTACTCCCTTCACAATACAGCACAAACTGGCTCTAACCAGAATAGAAAGAGCAGTGGGAGGCCCCGGTGCACAACTGAGCAAAAGGACAAGAACATTAGAGTGTCTAGTTTGAGAAACAGACACTTCACAAGTCCTCAACTGGCAGCTTCATTAAATAGTACCCGCAAAACACAAGTCTCAACATCAATAGTGAAGAGGCGAATCCGTGATGCTGGCCTTCAATGCAGAGTTCCTCTATCCAGTGTCTGTGTTCTTTTGCCCATCTTAATCTTTCCTTTTTATTGGCCAGTCCGAGAGATGGCTTTTTCTTTGCAACTCTGCCTTTCTTGACCACACATGTTAAAATATTTAAGCCCTGATGTTTAAAGTTTCAAATGTAATTGCCATAATCCAATAAATCCAACAGAAATCTTACTCACTGGAGTTCTCACATTAAAAACAGCCAGCTGTGCTGATGACAATGGGAATGGAAACACTTCTTTTACCTTAATAGTGCACTACTTTTCACCCTGAGCCCTGCGTCCCTGGTCAAAAGTAGTGCTATACAGTATGTAGGGAATAGGGTGCTATTTGGGGCGCAGTCCACCTGCCCTGACCTGTATGGCCCTACAGTTAGGCGAGGTCTGATGTGAAGAGATTTGTCCAGCATGGGAGAGAACTCACACTCAGCTGACCCATTGGCTGGAAGGAAACGAAGGCTCCCTGACCAAACCAGTGTCTTGGCATCCTCTTGCCAGTCTGGACAGGACACTGACTGACCCTGACATTGACTGGCCCTAAAAGGTGTTGCTGACGCTGCGTCTCACAAACACACACTCTTACGCACGTGTACACGCGTGCACACACACACACACACACACACACACACTGATACACATAGACACACACTTCGCTCTCCCCTACACACACACTCTCTTTGTCGCAGGTGGATGTCCAGGCCTGCTGGCATGGTAATTAGTGAGGATGACATCTTTCCGTGTGTTTTCATCATGCTGGTTCTCTCGCTCCAAGGTGACTCTCCGCTCTGTGTTCATCCTCTTGTTTGTCCTTCCCCTCTCTCCTTCCATCCCTCCCTCCTGCCCCCTCACATTCATCTCACTGAGCTCAGACAGATGTCAGGAAGGCTCTCTGCCCACTGGTCACTCACACTCTCTCTCTCTCCCTTTCTCTCTCTCTCCCTTTCTTTCTCTCTCTCTCTCTCTCTCTCTCTCTCGCTCTCTCTCTCTCTCTCTCGCTCTCTCTCTCTCTCTCTCTCTCTCTCTCTGTCTCTCTCTGTCTCTCTCTGTCTCTCTCGGTCTCTCTCGGTCTCTCTCGGTCTCTGTCTCTCTCTGTCTCTGTCTCTCTCTGTCTCTGTCTCTCTCTGTCTCTGTCTCTCTCTCTCTCTCTCTCTCTCTCTCGGTCTTGGTCTCTCTCTGTCTCTGTCTCTGTCTCTGTCTCTCTCTCTCTCTCTCTCTCTCTCTCTCGGTCTCTCTCTGTCTCTGTCTCTGTCTCTGTCTCTGTCTCTGTCTCTGTCTCTCTCTCTCTCTCTCTCTCTCTCTCTCTCTCTCTCTCTCTCTCAGTCTTGGTCTCTCTCTCTCACAGACTTCATACATAATTTATATTACAAACAATCTTATCTGCTCTGATGCTCTCTCCCTTTCTCTCTCTCTATTTCTCTCTCTGTCTCTCTCTCTCTCTCCCTGTCTGTCACCTCTCCCTCGATGGTCACATCTGTGTAGTAAGTGTCTGGTCTGTCTGTCTGTAGCCTGAGCTCTAATCAGTTATATGGCCAGAAGAGCGTCAATGTTCTCAAGCCTTCATGTCCCGCCTGTCAATGAAACACAAGTCTCCTAGATTACATCGAATTTTGACCTCCAGGGCCCAGACTACCCAGTCACAGCTGAGGATAGATAGGAGCTGGGGGGTGGCATCTGACTATCCCAGAGCATGCGTAACCCCTGGGGAACAGAATGATGTGGTGAAGTGATTGGTGTCTGACTGCCAAGTGAGTATTTTGCGACCTTACCTTTGCTGTTGAAACGGAGAGAAACTTACTTCCTTGAAAGGCTAACTCCACCTCCATGGGGAAGTTGACCGTCCTTTGGTGGTTAGTAAGGTATGCGTTGGGGCCACACACACACACACACACACACACACACACACACACACACACACACACAGAGACAGACCGACAGAGGACTGGGATGGGCCAGATGGTGTGTACCCCTACTCAGGCCAATGACTCACCCTGCTAACCCCCTCCATCTGTCTGGGGCCCTCAGGGGGACGTGTCCTGTTCCTGTCCACTCACTGGCCTATGATGTCATGCTGCCTGTGATATAACCACACCATGATGCAATGACTCCTACTGACTTCAAGCTCTTCTCTGTCCTGGCACCCCAATGGTGGAACCAGCTTCCCCCTGAAGCTAGGACAGCAGAGTCCCTGCCCATCTTCAGAAAACATTTGAAACGCTACCTCTCAAAGATTCAGAGTATCTTAAATAATCCCTCAGCAGTCCCACTCGCTCCACCTCCTCACCTTATATCAGGACCCCAATATCCCAACAATTCACCAATGACCTGACAATGTTGGAAAATAACATTTTTGAAAAGTCAGGACTTTTTTCATGTCCTGAATTCGTTCAAATGCTATTTTAAGCTTAAGGGTTAGGTTGATGGTTTTGGTGTTAAGGTTAGGGTTAGGGTGAAGGTGAAGGTTAGGTAAGGGGACAAAAACTGTTACCCACAAGTAGTACAGGGTGCACGGGCACATAGACAATTACCTCACTCATTTTATGAACCTCTAGCTAAAACCAAGGTACTATTTTAATACTTTGTAAAAATAGATGAAGTGGTCCCAGAAAGCTCAACAATTCCAACAAGAATAAAGGGTAGTCCCCTGTAATATGTGGTCACTAAATGTCATACATTCCAATCATAAAACAGTTGGCGCCAAGTGCTTTTCTCAATGGAACACCCTGAATATATATTTTTCACGTCCCCTTGGAGTCGGGTCAAGTTGGTTAGGGGTAGGGTTAAGGTGGGTAAGGTTAAGGTGGTTAGGGTTAGGGTGGTTAGGGGTAGGGTTAAGGTTAAGGTGGTTAGGGTTAGGGTGGTTAGGGGTAGGGTTAAGGTGGGTAAGGTTAAGGTGGTTAGGGTTAGGGTGGTTAGGGGTAGGGTTAAGGTGGGTAAGGTTAAGGTGGGTAAGGTTAAGGTGGTTAGGGTTAGGGTGGTTAGGGATAGGGTGGTTAGGGTTAGGGTAGTTAGGGGTAGGGTTAAGGTGGTTAGGGTTAGGGTAGTTAGGGGTAGGGTTAAGGTGGTTAGGGTGGTTAGGGGTAGGTTTAGGGTGGTTAGGGGTAGGATGGTTAGGGGTAGGGTTAAGTTGGTTAGGGTTAAGGTGATTAGGGTTAAGGTGGTTAGGGGTAGGGTTAAGGTGATTAGGGGTAGGGTGGTTAGGGGTAGGGTTAAGGTGGTTAGGGGTAGGGTTAGGGTGATTAAGGGTAGGGTTAAGGTGATTAGGGGTAGGGTTAGGGTTAAGGTGGTTAGAATAGGGGGGTTAGGGTTAGGGGTAGGGTGGTTAGGGGTAGGGTTAAGGTTAAGGTGGTTAGGGGTAGGGTGGTTAGGGGTAGGGTGAAGGTGATTAGGGGTGTGGTTAAGGTGGTTAGGGGTAGGGTTAGGGTGATTAAGGGTAGGGTTAAGGTGATTAGGGTTAAGGTGATTAGGGGTAGGGTTAAGGTGATTAGGAGTAGGGTTAAGGTGGGTAGGGTTAGGGTTAAGGTGGTTAGAATAGGGGGGTTAGGGTTAGGGGTAGGGTTAAGGTTAAGGTGGTTAGGGGTAGGGTGGTTAGGGGTAGGGTGGTTAGGGGTAGGGTTAATGTGGTTAGGGGTAGGATTAAGGTGATTAGGGTTAGGGTTAAGATGGTTAGGGGTAGGGTTCAGGTGGTTAGCGGTAGGGTTAAGGTGGTTAGGGGTAGGGTTAAGGTGGTTAGGGGTAGGGTTACAGGGATATGGGGTAGTATGGTTAGGGTGGTTAGGGGTAGGGTGGTTAAGTGTAGGGTGGTTAGGTGGTTGGGGGTAGGGTTACGGTGACTAGGGGTAGGATGGTTAGGGTGGTTAGGGGTAGATTTAGGGTGGTTAGGGGTAGGATGGTTAGGGGTAGGGTTACAGTGATTAGGGGTAAGATGGTTAGGGGTAGGGTGGTTAGGGGTAGGGTTACGGTGATTAGGGGTAGGATGGGTAGGGTTAGGGTTAAGGTGGTTTGGGGTAGGGTTAAGGTGGTTAGGGGTAGGGTGGTTAGGGGTAGGATGGTTAGGGGTAGTGTGGTTATGGGTGATTAGGGGTAGGAATACGGGGGTTCGGGTTAATCAAATCAAATCAAATCAAATTTAATTTGTCACATACACATGGTTAGCAGATGTTAATGCGAGTGTAGCGAAATGCTTGTGCTTCTAGTTCCGACAATGCAGTAATAACAAGTAATCTAACTAACAATTCCAAAACTACTGTCTTGTACACAGTGTAAGGGGATAAAGAATATGTACATGAGGATATATGAATGAGTGATGGTACAGAGCAGCATAGGCAAGATACAGTAGATGGCATCGAGTACAGTATGTACAAATGAGATGAGTATGTAAACAAAGTGGCATAGTTTAAAGTGGCTAGTGATACATGTATTACATAAGGATACAGTCGATGATATAGAGTACAGTATATACGTATGCATATGAGATTAATAATGTAGGGTAAGTAACATTATATAAGGTAGCATTGTTTAAAGTGGCTAGTGATATATTTACATCATTTCCCATCAATTCCCATTATTAAAGTGGCTGGAGTTGAGTCAGTGTCAGTGTGTTGGCAGCAGCCACTCAGTGTTAGTGGTGGCTGTTTAACAGTCTGATGGCCTTGAGATAGAAGCTGTTTTTCAGTCTCTCGGTCCCAGCTTTGATGCACCTGTACTGACCTCGCCTTCTGGATGATAGCGGGGTGAACAGGCAGTGGCTCGGGTGGTTGATGTCCTTGATGATCTTTATGGCCTTCCTGTGACATCGGGTGGTGTAGGTGTCCTGGAGGGCAGGTAGTTTGCCCCCGGTGATGCGTTGTGCAGACCTCACTAATGTGGTTAGGGGTAGGTTTAAGGTGGTTAGGGGTAGGTTTAATGTGGTTAGGGGTAGGGTTAAGGTGGTTAGGGGTAGGAAGGTTAGGGGTAGGATGGTTAGGGGTAGGATGGTTAGGGGTAGGGTGGTTAGGGGTAGGGTGGTTAGGGGTAGGATGATTAGGGGTAGGATGGTTAGGGGTAGGGTGATTAGGGGTAGGGTTACGGTGATTAGGGGTAGGGTTACGGTGGTTAGGGGTTCGGGTTAATGTGGTTAGGGGTAGGGTTAAGGTGGTTAGGGGTAGGGTTAAGGTGGTTAGGGGTAGGGTGGTTATGGGTAGGTTTAAGGTGGTTAGGGGTAGGGTTAAGGTGGTTAGGGGTAGGGTTAAGGTGGTTAGGGGTAGGGTTAAGGTGGTTAGGAGTAGGGTTAAGGTGGTTAGGGGTAGGGTTAAGGTGGTTAGGGGTAGGGTGGTTATGGGTAGGTTTAAGGTGGTTATGGGTAGGTTTAAGGTGGTTAGGGGTAGGATTAAGGTGGTTAGGGGTAGGGTTAAGGTGGTTAGGGGTAGGGTTAAGGTGGTTAGGGGTAGGGTTAAGGTGGTTAGGTGTAGGTTTAAGGTGGTTAGGGGTAGGATGGTTAGGGGTAGGGTGGTTAGGGGTAGGGTGATTAAGGGTAGGGTTATGGTGATTAGGGGTAGGGTTAAGGTGGTTAGGGGTAGGGTTAAGGTGGTTAGGGGTAGGGTTAAGGTGGTTAGGGGTAGGGTTAAGGTGGTTAGGGGTAGGGTTAAGGTGGTTAGAGGTAGGGTTAATGTGGTTAGGGTTAGGGGTAGGTTTAAAGTGATTAGGGTGTAGGGTTAAGGTGATTAGGAGTAGGGTTAAGGTGGTTAGGGGTAGGGTTAAGGTGGTTAGGGTGGATAAGGTTGTTTGGGGTAGGTTTAAGGTGGTTAGGGATTGTGTGTGTGCGTGCGTGCGTGCAGGACTAAAGGTTCAATGCATCTGCCACTCCTGAAGGACATGTACCAAGAAGTGAGCCGTGTCCTCTTTGGTCTCTTTCTTTCTCTAAGACGTCATGTACCAAGAAGTAAGTCTTGTCCTTTGGTCATTCACAGTAGCTTTTGAAATGACCTCAACTCTCAGCCTGTACATTAGAGTGATGGCAGTCTGTTCTTTAGAGAACATGGTCTCATTGCTGTGTGAGTCTAACCTCTTGGAGAGAAAGAGGGACACACAGACAGACCCACACACCATCATCGGTGATCACTCGGATTGTCCTCCATCAGGTCTTCTATTTGTGGGTCTTCAGATGGCTGTAGAGGTCGATCTGGGTCGAGCAGGGGTGAGTGGTGGTGGTTAGGCATTCCTGGTGTTCAATCTCTCCTTGTGTAGCTGTCCCTTGTTCTCTGGGGCACAGTGGGCATTAATTTAGTATAGGCAGCTCCCTCTTCAATGGTTTCTCTCCAGTTGTGTCTGTTTACTCCAGTGTCCCCCCAGTTGTCTGTTTAATGCAGTCTCCCCCCAGTTGTCTATTTAGTGCAGTCTCCCCCCAGTTGTCTGTTTAATGCAGTCTCCCCCCAGTTGTCTATTTAGTGCAGTCTCCCCCCAGTTGTCTGTTTAGTGCAGTCTCCCCCCAGTTGTCTGTTTAGTGCAGTGTCCCCCCAGTTGTCTGTTTAGTGCAGTCTCCCCCCAGTTGTCTGTTTAGTGCAGTGTCCCCCCTGTTGTCTATTTAGTGCAGTCTCCCCCCAGTTGTCTGTTTACTCCAGTGTCCCCCCAGTTGTCTATTTAGTGCAGTCTCCCCCCAGTTGTCTGTTTAGTGTAGTGTCCCCCCAGTTGTCTGTTTACTCCAGTGTCCCCCCAGTTGTCTATTTAGTGCAGTGTCCCCCCTATAGTCTATTTAGTGCAGTCTCCCCCCAGTTGTCTGTTTAGTGCAGTGTCTCCCCAGTTGTTTGTTTAGTGCAGTGCCCTCCTAATTGTCTGTTTAGTGCAGTGTCCACCCAGTTGTCTGTTTAGTGCAGTGTCCTCCCAGTTGTCTGTTTAACACTGTTTAGTACAGTGTTCCCCCAGTTGTCTGTTTAGTGCAGTGTCCACCCAGTTGTCTGTTTAGTGCAGTGTCCTCCCAGTTGTCTGTTTAACACTGTTTAGTACAGTGTTCCCCCAGTTGTCTGTTTAGTGCAGTGTCCACCCAGTTGTCTGTTTAGTGCAGTGTCCTCCCAGTTGTCTGTTTAACACTGTTTAGTACAGTGTTCCCCCAGTTGTCTGTTTAGTGCAGTGTCCACCCAGTTGTCTGTTTAGTGCAGTGTCCTCCCAGTTGTCTGTTTAACACTGTTTAGTGCAGTGTCCACCCAGTTGTCTGTTTAGGTGCCATATTCCCCCCAGTCTGATAAGGTGCCATATATGATCTGTATCAGGGGCTCCCTGACCTTCCTTTCATTTGTATTGTATTGTATTTAACCTTTATTTAACCAGGTAGGCCAGTTGAGAACAAATTCTCATTTACAACTGCGATCTGGCCAAGATAAAGCAAAGCAGTGCGACACAAACAACAACACAGAGTTACACATGGAATAATAAACACTGGAGTAATAAACACTGGAGGGAGGTAAGGCAATAAATAGCCCATAGTGGCGAAATAATTACAACTTAGCAGTTAAACACTGGAGTGATAGATGTGCAGAAGGTTAATGTGCAAGTAGAGATACTGGGGTGCAAAGGAGCTATAAAAAATGACAATATGGGGATGAGGTAGTTGGGTGGGCTATTTACAGAATGGCTATGTACAGGTGCAATGATCTGTAAGCTGCTCTGACAGCTGATGCTTAAAGTTAGTGAGGGAGATATAAGTCTCCAGCTTCAGTGATTTTTGCAATTCATTCCAGTCAATGGCAGCAGAAAACTGGAAGGAAAGGCGGCTAAAAGAGGAATTGGTTTGTGGGTGACCAGTGAAATAGACTTGCTGGAGCGCGTGCTACGGGTGGGTGCTGCTATGGTGACCAGTGAGCTGAGATAAGGCAGGGCTTTACCTAGCATAGACTTATAGATGACCTGGAGCCAGTGGGTTTTGTGACGAATATGAAGTGAGGGCCAGCCAACAAGAGCATACAGGTCGCAGTGGTGGGTAGTATATGAGGCTTTGGTGACAAAACGGATGGCACTGTGATAGACTGCATCCAATTTGCTGAGTAGAGTGTTGGGGGCTATTTTGTGACATCGCCAAAGTCAAGGATCGATAGGATAGTCAGTTTTACGAGGGTATGTTTGGCAGCATGAGTGAAGGAGGCTTTGTTTCAAAATAGGAAGCCGATTCTAGATTTAATTTAGGATTGGAGATGCTTAATGTGAGTCTGGAGGGAGAGTTTAGTCTAACCAGACACCTAGGTATTTGTAGTTGTCCACATATTCTAAATCAGAACAGTCCTTTAACTAGGAGTACATGATCTGTTTCGGGAGGTGTCAGTTGGTGTATTATAGTAGTGGGGATGCTGCTTATGTTGGCCTCCTCCAGCTTGCTGGTGTTGGTGCACCTGTCATCCCAACTGATCCAAAGTGTTTTTCATAAGGATCTTTGGCGGTGTAAGGATTTTTGGCGGTGTAAGGATCTTTGGCGGTGTAAGGATCTTTGGCGGTGTAAGGGTCTTTGGCGGTGTAAGGATCTTTGGCGGTGTAAGGGTCTTTGGCGTTGTAAGGATCTTTGGCGGTGTAAGGATCTTTGGCGGTGTAAGGATCTTTGGCGGTGTAAGGATCTTTGGCGGTGTAAGGATCTTTGGCGGTGTAAGAGTCTTTGGCGGTGTAAGAGTCTTTGGCGGTGTAAGGATCTTTGGCGGTGTAAGGGTCTTTGGCGGTATAAGGGTCTTTTTGCGGTGTAAGGATCTATGAATGTGTAAGGATCTTTGGCTGTGTAAGGGTCTTTGGCAGTGTAAGGATTTTTGGTGGTCTATGTTTCAGCTCCTTATAGCAGCACACACACATGTCCAGACCGTATTAATGCTCAGAAGGGGTCACATGAGCCAATTGCTCTCTCAGATCATGCCCGTGACTCACGTTGTTGTCCCCCTGAGGGGTCCTAGACAGATGGAAGGGGTTGTGTCCTGTTCCTGTCCACTCACTGGCCTATGATGTTGAGTTGTGATATAACCATGCCAGGATGCAATGATCTCAGATTAAGGTCATGTTCAGCCTAATGAATTTGGGACAAAGAATACAGGAGAGTGTTTGGGCTTTAATACAAGTATTTCAATCCCTGTACATCCTCTGTCTGTGTGCCAAGGAGTCTACCGATGTCCCAAGATATTTGGGTCTGTGGGATTCAAACTTTATATTTACAAATCACGGTTTTCCATTCTGTCTGTATATGCAAAGGTTATTATCAGTTCACATTTGTAGCTCACCATAGATGTTTAGATGCTGCTAGTCATGCGTAGAACGGCCCAGATTTAATTCTCTCTCACTTCAATGATTTGTTCAGCATGGGAGCATTATTTGTCAGATTCAAAATGCAGAGTTTTTGAATTTGTACAAGTAAATCAGTAACCATTCGGGAGAAGTTAACCTTGGAGTAACAGTATGAATAATACAACGTGAAAGAAAAAACACTTCTCTGCATGGAGACGAAGTTCAGGTTGTTCAGATGCTATGATCACGCTATTACCACGCTATGACCACGTTATGAACATGTTATGACCATTCCAGCATATGTCACCTCAGGTATGACCATGCGCTATTGAAGGCAATTGGAGGCAGGCTGTATCATTACTGAATGTTCAGATAGAAAAGCATTGTGTAGAACACATTATTTTCTGTCAGATGGAATAGGGAATGAATCGTGTCGGCTCTATTCATTCTATTTCTATCTGCAACATTTAGAATCTGTTTTTTGTTTTCAGGACTGCAGCTCTGTAGCCATTCTTGCCCAGTGTAGTGAGACCCACCCGTTGCTGTCTCACTGAAAGTCTAAAGCGAGTCTGACATTTAATTCCCCGTCACCTCCACACCTCCTTCCCCTGATCACCCTGCTCGGCCCATCAGTAAAACCCCCCAGAGCAGCAGTCATCCCTCACCTTCTCACCCCCCTCCCACTCTGTCCAACAGGGGAAACAGCTGCATTGAGTCAGCTTTTTTTCCATCCTCCATCCCTCCATCACCTGATTGAATCCCTTTTATGCAGGCTGTGTCCTCCTGTCGAGTAAGCAGACGGTGTTGCATGTTTTGGCTTTACTCTTCACCTAGCTGACTGACTTACCGGTAATGGCACCATTCATTCTCCGGGAATCGGGACAACCCACATTCACATCACTCCAAATCAGGGCCCCGACCAGCCCCACAGCCCCTTCCACATCACTCCAAATCAGGGCCCCACCCGGTCCGACCAGCCCCTTCCACATCACTCCAAATCAGGTCCCCACCCAGTCCGACCAGCCCCTTCCACATCACTCCAAATCAAGGCCCACCCGGTCTGACCAGCCCCAGAGCCCCTGTGGGCATCATTCATAATGTCCCGAAGTTTCCAATTCCACCGTTGTCGATGCAATTCTGTCGCCCCTGTTGGAGGCAGGGCGCCCTGCTGTGATGCTTAGAGACTCTGTAAATGGCTGCTCCACTCAGAGACCTTTACCTTAAGGCAGCTCCTCAATCAGCTCTCAAAGACAGAGAAAGAGGAGTGTGTACTGTCGTTCATAAAGACCTTTTACCAATCATTACACCCTGGGTTATTGCTGTGGGGACCCGTTCATGAAGCTCTGGTCTCCATGGTGATTTCAAAGCTTCGAAAGCATTAAATGCTAATAAACAGAAGCATCAGACAGCTAAAATAGTCCTATAGGAGTCCTCGCCACCATCAGTGGGTAATGAAATAGCTTGAAGCCATTTTTTTCCCTTCGGTTAATAAGGTGTAACTGTGGCAAAATTGCTGATGTATTTAGATGCACTGAGCTTAGAAACCAGATTTCACTCTCAGTGGGAAGTTTATGATGAATTCGGTAACCCAATAAATGCACAGTGATTTCTCCATCCCAGTGTCTGTAAAACAGTCTAATGGAGTTCCCTCAGGAAACGGTTAGATTAGCTGTCTGGCCACACCATTCACAAAGCACTTGGCGGAGGACAGGTGGAGAAAAGAGGTGGGAAAGGGTTAGGAAAACGAGGGAGAAATGAGGGAGAAATTCCCTTTAATCTCCACATGAAGCTCCTCCTCCATCAGACTACGGTAGTATTCAGAGACTTCATTTGCATCTCAAATGGCACCCTATTCCCCATGGTGCACTACTTTTGACTAGGGCCCATTGTCAAAAGTAGTGCGCTGTATAGGGAGAAGGGTGCAGACATCATCCTGTCACACAGTAGAAGACAGCTATGTGTTTGTGTTCTAGGTGTGTCTGGTGGAAGTGTTAACAAATGGAAAAAGCCCATGGTATGGCTAATTTGAAAATGTTCCATTGTGAACTGTGATGGACGTGGGTGTCTGTTGGCAGGCAGGCTAGGGAACCCTGTCCCTCAAGAATAACCAGGGGTATTTATTTCTGAAGAGAAAGCTGCCATCTGATCTGGCACATGCAACCAGACAAGGGACTGGAGATAAATGTGAAATGTAACTGAATGAACCAAACCCTCCTGTCCCATTTAAAGAACATGGTCCTTCCGTCCTCTCTGTGTGTGTGGGAGACTAGGAATATGGAGAACAGAGGGTCCTGTCCTATTGGCTTAGAAGTGCACAGTTGAGTTCCTCTGCCTTGAGGCTCTTATTGTCACAGAAGGAAAAGTGGTGTCATGAACAGTGACTATACACATGCACACACACACACACACACACACACACACACACTACCCATGGCTGTACATGCCCAAACTGTGTAGGAATGAGTCAGTCACTCATGTTGCTATTGAGTGAGTTTCCTTATGAAACCCAGACATAAAAACACCATTCTTTTGGGGATTTTCACAATGTAATCTACAGAATGGTCCTAGAGGAAGGAAGGATTGTTGACATATATTTGACAGGTATCTAAAAGCATAATTGAGAAATAATTGATCAAAGTTGGCTTATTTCTGACATTTTACCAAGGCCTCCTTTTAGACTACATAATGTTTCATCTGTAGATGCTACAAAGCAACAACAAACCAATCGTATGAAACGTTACTGCTTGATCTCTAATATGACTAGTGTTTTTATCGGGGGGAAATATTTAGGAATATTGAAATATATAAACATGAACATTTGAAAATATATAATTTTTGATTTGTCAATTTTTTTTATATATATATTTTTGAACATAATATAGTCTATGTGCTAATGAAAATTCCAGATTGGAATCTCTGTTACTTTTAGAATGGATTCAAAATGGTCACCCTCTGCTCAGGGCTGGGCGATATTGCCTAAAAATCTGTTGTACAATTGAAGGTCAAACACACATTACCTTTTTAAACAGTCAGCAATAATCAAATGAATTCAGGGTTGTGAAATTAAACATAGGCTGTTATACCACTAATAATGAAGTTATTTTGTCAAAATAGTTTAACCTGCTTTTTTTTTTTTACACAAGCCCACATGCCCACGTTCTAGTGAGTAGCCAGCTAATCTTTATAGGAATCTTTCTATTTCAAGTTTTGCCAACTTGGATCTATTTGCTAGCTAACAAGGCAGAACAGTTATTTCTGTCTATCTCCAACTGTTTGAACAGCGTACAAGCCTGTCTACTTCGTTCAGATGTTTAAATCAAGTGGCCCTACCTTATTTCTCAGAGTGAAAACTAGTTGCCAATTCCTTATATAATTGTGTTTTATACTTATTGCACATTTATAAAACACAGACTAGACGGCTAGTATAACCGTCTTTGGCTAAAATGCTTCTACTAGTACATGGTACCGCAATGCCACGCGTGACAAACTGAGCCTTGTAGTAGTGTCTGCTCTGCATGCAATTTGAGTAGTTGAGACATGAAAAGAGTGTCGTTAGAAAGGTTATGTTAGTATTTGTAATCGGTTAACTTCTCTATTACAGTAAAATAATGTTTCGGTGTCCATATGACCGATTCTGTTGGACCAAGTCTCAAATACAAATAGCGAGTTGAAACCGCTTGTCAGAGAGGAAGACGTGATCTCTCATCTTTGTTGTTGTGAGTGGCAGGGGGAGGGGCTTGGTGTGTGTGTTTGAACAGGGAGGAAGAGGCGAAGCGATAGGTGTCAGTTTCGCGAAAGTCTGCTCAAAACAAGCCCAATGCATTTTGCCCAGCCCTACCTCTGCTGGTGATTTGCAGGATGTGCAATGATACCATGCCAATTTCTCCATATAAAATGGGCCATAACTTTAAAACTAGCAGGGATCCCACTCTGGGATATATTTTATTTTATTTAATGTTTTTTTAACTAGGCAAGTCAGTTAAGAACAAATTCTTATCTACAATGACGGGCTAGGAACAGTTGATTAACTGCCTTTTTCAGGGGCAGAACGACAGAATCGGGGATTCGATCTAGCAACCTTTCAGTTACTGGCCCAATGCTCTAACCACTAGGCTACCCTAGGTTTTTACAAAATATTAAAACATTTGCCAAATCCAACATTTTAAATGTTCAATATTCATAAATTAACATACTATAATGTTTTATTGAAATCAAAATACCCCTTGTATTACAGAGCAAGCGGGAAAGCTTCATATGACACCAATGTTTGCTTTGTTGCACCTACAGATGAAACATTATAGAGTTTTAAAGAAGGGTAATGCCTCGAACACACCTACAGCATCATCTGGATATGTGTGCAACCAAAGTTGAACATTCATTCTGCTACTATTTCTGTCAAGCCGTCTACACATACAATCTGATTAATACGTTCGTCAAATCCAACGTATGCACCACACAGAATGCACTGCAACTGCCTCTGGAACGCAATGCTGCAAGGCAAACGCAGCGTTCCATCGGATAGGAATGTACTTCTGATGTACCAAAATGCATTTTAACGTTGTTTTTGTTGGTCACGCTGTTGGTGTGAGGCCAAAATGTCATAGATATGCCAACTTTGATCAATTATTTCTCAATTATGCTTTTAGATTTATGTCAAATATATGTCAACAATCCTTCCTCCAAAGTGCCATTCTATAGATGACATTGTGAAAATCCCCAGATCCGGGTCTCTTTTTGTGTTGGTTTCGTGAGGAGTCACTCTATTGAAGTATGGCTGAAACGTGAACCACGTGTGTATCACCACCCCTTATGAGCTGTCATTCTATATTCAACAGGATGGAAGTGTCTTAGTTTATCAGAGAGGCAACATGTTTCTTGTATAGCTACGGTATATCTGGACCCATGGGGAATCTCTTTACTGATGGATCTTATACCACTGACTCAGTAGCTGACTAAATGAAGTGTGTCCCCACTGGTCAAAAGTAGTGCACTTTATAGGGAATAAGGGTACCATTTGAGGGTGTAACCTTAGAGGTAGAAGTAAACTACAGTTCAAATTCACCTTTCCAATACTCACATGGCAGTCTTAGACACTGGAATGTATGGATACAACGTCAGTCAAATTAAAAACAAGTGAAAATAGAGTCTAAAATACAAGTGTGCAGTATGTGTTTGCTAATTGCCTCAATGCCAGGCGAAGGGTTATTTAGTCTTGGTTTGATAACCATAAGAGGACCGGAGGGAGTTCAGTCTTCTTTGTTCTCATAATCTTATGTATGTATAGATTATCATGCAAGAGATCTTCATAATAATTGATGGTTCAGTCTCAGCTCTTTAAACCTTGTATGCCCTGATACTGCATTAAGACCTAAAAATGCAACTCTGAACTTGAGCATTTGTTAGTCAAACTGTAATTGTTGCAAAATCTTTAGAAATTGGCAGAGTGCTTTTCCCACTTAAGCATCCAAACATCCACTGTCCAAAATCTCTGGTAGGGGGAAAACCTCCAATTTTCAAAATCTCTGAGGGAGAACAGTCAATGTGTCTCTCAAACACAAGGCTTACTTCCTTTCTCCTCTGTTCCTCTGTCTTTACAGCCAGTGAGAACTGCCATGACTTCCACCCCATGTTCTTCACCCACGACCGCTCCTTTGAGGAGTTCTTCTGCATCTGCATCCAGCTGCTCAACAAGACCTGGAAGGAGATGAGGGCCACCAGCGAAGACTTCAACAAGGTGAGGGTGGACTTTGCGGTAGGGGGAAGTTGCCCCTAGATGCTGATCTTGGATCAGTTAGCATTTCTCCCCGCTAATGGTTAAGGTTAGGATAAGGGAGAGGAAGCTGATCCTAGATCTGTACCTACAGTAGGTGAAACTTCACCCCAGAGAGTTAACTTTAAGCCTATATCAATTTGATTTTCGAAAGGGTAATGTTTATTCCTTAAAGGAGGGTTAGCTACTGTAGGATTTCAGCTCTAATATAATTAAAAACACATGGTCGTCTGTGGCTCGGTTGATAGAGCATGACGACTTGCGTTGCTAAGATTGTGAGGGGCAGCTCTTGGGGAATTGTGGGGGAGATCTTGGAGGGCTGGTGGGAGATCTGTTGACGTGCCCTTGAGCAGGGCGTTGACCCTGGTTGCTTCTGTGTATCGCTCTGAGGACGTGCCCTTGAGCAGGGCGTTGACCCCGGTTGCGTCTGTATACTCGCTCTGGATGGGAGGCTGTTAGATGACTAATGTGATGTGATGTAAATGTCGAGCGGCTTCACTGCATGTATATTGTATGTTTTTTAAATATTCAGTAAATCATTATGATATTTTTTAAAGATTGTGAGTGCTGGAACCACCCACACAAACATGTACAGTTCAAGTCGAAAGTTTACATACACTTAGGTTGCTGTCATTAAAACTCGTTTTTCAACCACTCCACAAATTTCTTGTTAACAAACTATAGTTTTGGCAAGTTGGTTAGGACATCTACTTTGTGCATGACACAAGTCATTTTTCCAACAATTGTTTACAGACAGATTATTTCACTTATAATTCACTCTGTCACAATTCCAGTGGGTCAGAAGTTTACATACACTAAGTTGACTGTGCCATCAAACAGCTTGGTAAATTCCAGAAAATTATGTCATGGCTTTAGAAGCTTCTGATAGGCTACTGGACATAATTTGAGTCAATTGGAAGGGTACCTGTGGATGTATTTCAAGGTCCACCTTCAAACTCAGTGCCTCTTTGCTTGACATCATGGGAAAATCATGGGTACAAAAGCATCTATATCCACAGTAAAATCAGTCCTATATCGACATAACCTGGAAGGCCGCTCAGCAAGGAAGAAGCCACTGCTCCAAAACCGCCACAAAAAAGCCAGACTACGGTTTGCAACTGTACATGGGGACAAAGATCATACTTTTGTACTTTTTGGAGAAATGTCCTCTAGTCCTCTAGTCTGTTTGGACATAATGACCATCGTTATGTTTGGAGGAAATAGGGGGAGGCTTGCAAGACGGAGAACACCATCTCAACCGTGAAGCAGGGGGGTGGCTGCATCATGTTGTGGGGGCGCTTTGCTGCAGGAGGGACTGGTGCACTTCACAAAATAGATGGCATCACGAGGATGGAAAATTATTTTGATATATTGAAGCAACATCTCAAGACATCAGTCAGGAAGTTAAAGCTTGGTCGCAAATGGGTCTTCCAAATGGACATTGACCCCAAGCATACTTCCAAAGTTGTAGCAAAATAGCTTAAGGACAACAAAGTCAAGGTATTGGAGTGGCCATCACAAAGCCCTGACCTCAATCCTATAGAAGATTTGTGGGCAGAACTGAAAAAGTTTGTGCGAGCAAGGAGGCCTACAAACCTGACTCAGTTAAACCTGCTCTGTCAGGAGGAATGGGACAAAATTCACCCAACTTTTTGTGGGAAGCTTTTGGAAGGCTACCAAAAACGTTTGACCCAAGTTAAACAATTTAAAGGAAATGCTACCAAATACTAATTGAGTGTATGTAAACTTCTGACCCACTGGGAATGTGATGAAAGAAATAAAAGCTGAAATAAGTAATTCTCTGTACTATTGTTCTGACATTTCACATTCTTAAAATAAAGTGTTGATCCTAACTGACCTAAGATAGTGAATTTTTATTTGGATTAAATGTCAGGAATTGTGAAAAACTGAGTTTAAATGTATTTGGCTAAGGTGTATGTAAACTTCTGACTTCAACTGTATTCACACATGACTGTAAGTTGCTTTGGATAAAAGCGTCTACTAAATGATTATTGTTATTATATTAGCTCTGTAATTCTACTAATCAGCTGCGCCTTAGGACCTTGATTGGTTGAATCTGGTGTGGAAGAGCAGACCTAAAGAAGTGCCTTACACTATAAGGTGATTTTTTTTCAGCTCTTCTGGCTGTGCCGTTGAGGTACTAGAGGAAACGCGCTTGTAGTTTTGTTTGGAACACAACCCTGCATCCCCGCCATCACACAATTACTGTTGTTTTTTAAGTAATCTGGGTCAGGTGGGCATCATTTGAAAGCTGGTTCTATTAGCAACATGACTAGCTAAGTTATAAAATACGATATTACATTGTTAGGCTTTCACAATGCAATTCAGGGAAACCGATTTGTATTTTTGGTGCGCATAGATATGAGTGCATTCAGGTGTGTGTGATGCAGTACATTTTCTTCACAATATACAAACATAGGTTCATTCTGTTCAGAACACCCAACGGTATATCTCCGTACATCAAACATAGTGATCATAAACATTGACACTGTATCTGACATGAGTTTTATGATATGGAAATGTGAAGTGCACATTTGGACTCACAGGTGTTTGGCTTTCTTCTATGACATCAAAGCAGTATTCATTATAATCCTCAACATTTCATCTTTTAAAATACGTAAAGTCATAATTTGTCAGTCAAAACCCATACAGAGCTGTGAAGCACAGAGCCAGAGCTCTGACGTCATGCATAGCATGTTACTTACTGTACAGCCACTGCGTTCCAATTTAGAGGTTTATCAGTGCCCAACTGTCATTTTCAACCCGTATACCGGTATGAGTGTAAAGGGCTATAGCTAAATGACTAAAATGTCATTATAAACTGGGTGGTTCGAGCCCTGAATGCTGATTGGCTGACAGCTGTGGTATATCAGACTGTATGACAAAACATTTATTTTTACTGCTCTAATTACGTTTATAACCAGTTTATAATAGCAATAAGGCACCTATGGGGTTTGTGGAATATGGCCAATATACCACGGCAAAGGGCTGTATCCAGGCACTCTGTGGTGCGTTGTGCACAAGAACAGTCCTTAGGTGTGGTATATTGACCATATACCACACCCCCTCGGGCCTTACTGCTTAATTATAATGTACAGGAATAAGAAAGCATGTGATTCTGTAAGAGTTTGTGATGTCACTATTTCATGTGGAGTGGTGGGTTCTAGTCTGGACATATCTCAGTGTCGGGCAGTAATGCAATTGCAATTATGATAATCACACATCATAAGGCTTGGCTTGCGTACTGCATGACATTTTTTATAATGAAGGCGCTGCTGTAGTGCCTATATAAAGCCAAGCTCAATTTTCAAAAATGAATTAAGATGCATAGTCAAAAAGCTGTCCCAAATAGCACCCTATTCCCTACATAGTGCACTACCTTTTACCAAAGCCCATCAAAAGTAGTGCACTACAAAGGGAATAGGGTGCCATTTGGGAAGCATTCATGGAAATGCATTTCTCAATGTCAAATCAAATTTTATTTGTCATCGTTGTTGTCTGACATGAAATACACATTGGATTCCTCCATCGGTTGGTCTCACTGCTCATTGAACTCCTGGCTTCAGTAACAGGCAGACGGTGCTGTTTTATTCAGATGAAAACATTTATTTTCAACACATACTTCTGAAAAAGTCTGATTCAGTCGCTGTGTCTGAAGAAGTCTGATTCAGTCGCTGTGTCTGAAGAAGTCTGATTCAGTCGCTGTGTCTGAAGAAGTCTGATTCAGTCGCTGTGTCTGAAGAAGTCTGATTCAGTCACTGTCTGAAGAAGTCTGATTCAGTCGCTGTGTCTGAAGAAGTCTGATTCAGTCGCTGTGTCTGAAGAAGTCTGATTCAGTCGCTGTGTCTGAAGAAGTCTGATTCAGTCGCTGTGTCTGAAAAAGTCTGATTCAGTCGCTGTTTCTGAAGAAGTCTGATTCAGTCGCTGTGTCTGAAGAAGTCTGATTCAGTCGCTGTGTCTGAAGAAGTCTGATTCAGTCACTGTGTCTGTGGGTTTCTTTGCCGGACTGTCGGATTGCAAAGAAAATGTAAACTTGCGTGGTGATATTGGAAACCCAAGCCAATCAGAGCAGTATTCTATCACAGCATCACATGAACATTCTCTTTTTTCCTGTTGTCAAATGAACTGCAGAATGGTAGACTTGCTGTTTTCAGAAGATCCTGAAATGGCTGTCGGACTAGATGTATTATTTGTTGTAGTTTGTACAGTATTGACTAACCACCAAGCTCCACTGTAGCTTCAACACCCTGTCTTGTTTTGAAGCATCAGGGTGTGAGTCATTGTCTGTGTCCCAAATGGCATCCTATTCCCTATATAGTGCTCTGGTCACTAAGTAGTGCACTATATGTGGAATAGGGTACCATTTGGGACGCACACACGCTGTGTAACATTGCAGTGAAGGCAGGAACCCATCTCTCCTGAAACAGCACAGTCTGTATGTGTTTTTTGACAACTTAGGCCTTGTAATGCTGACCAATCTCACCATCTCACAAAGCCCTGTGATGTATTCCCCCTCTATACTCTGCTCTCAGCCATTCCGTACCACCCTGTCATATTAGGATGTATACTGTACTATACTGCCTGAAGGTGACTTTATAATTGAGGATAAGCGCTCATTCAGCATGTTAGTGTCCCCGCTCCTCTTTGCCAGGAGTGAGCTGGCTGCCTGTTTTATTTATTTCGAGACACAGTGCTTGTGCTGGGGTTGCGTCTGTTGGTCAGGAGCAGTTGGTAGACGGTATACTGGGTGTTGGTCAGCATTGCCCTGCTGTAGACGTGATGCGGAATTGATCCTTTCAGGTTTTGTTAGCCAGCATGATAAGCCATCAAAAAAGTGTAGAAAGAAAGGCTGATGTACCAAACCTTTACAGAACCATCAAAAAAAAGTGAAACACCTTATAGGGATGGACTCCGAAAGATATGGCGCTCTTTTTCATGGCCAGATAAGAACAGATTATGTGTAAATAACTTGGCATAAATGTACTGTTTATGCTTTCTGTGAAATATCCCTATTTAAAGTGCCTTCGAAAAGTATTCAGACCCCTAGACTATTTCCAGATTTTTGTTTTGTTACAGCCTTATTATAAAATGTATTTAAAAAAAAATAATTCTGCAAACTACACACCCCATAATGACACAGTGAAAACAGGTTTTTAGAAATGTTTGCAACTTTATATATACATTTTTAGACAGAAATACCTTATTTATGTAACTATTCAGACCCTTTGCTATGAGACTCGAAGTTGAGCTCAGATGCATCCTGTTTCCATTGATCGTCCTTGAGATGTTTCTACAACTTGACTGGAGTCCACCTGTGGTAAATTAAATTGATTGGACATGATTTGGAAAAGCACACACCTGTCTATATAAGGTCCCACAGTTGACAGTGCATGTCAGATCAAAAACCAAGCCATGAGGTCGAAGGAATTGGCCATAGAGCTCTGAGACAGGATTGTGTCGAGGCACAGAACTGGGAAAGGGTACCAAACTTTTTCTGCAGCACTGAAGGTCCCCAAGAACACAGTGGCCTCCATCGTTCTTAAATGGAAGAAGTTTGGAACCACCAAACTGCCCGGCCAAAATAAGCAATCAGGGGAGAAGGGCCTTGGTCAGGGAGGTGACCAAGAACCCGACGGTCACTCTTAACATAGCTCTAGAGTTCCTCTGTGGAGATGGGAGAACCTTCCAGAAGGACAACCATCTCTGCAACCATCTCTGCAGCACTACACCAGTAGATTCTCTGTTCTGATGAAACCAAGATTGAACTCTTTGGCCAGAATGTCTGGAGGAAACCTGGCACCATGCCAATGGTGAATAATGGTGGTGGCAGTATCATGCTGTGGGGATGTTTTTCAGTGGCAGGTACTGGGAGACTAGTCAGGATCGAGGCAAAGATAAACGGAGCAAGGTACAGAGAAATCCTTGATGAAAACCTGCTCAAGAGCGCTCAGGACATCAGACGTGGGGCAAAGGTTGATCTTCCAACAGGACAACGACCCTAAGCACACAGCCAAGACAACGCAGGAGTGGCTTCGGGACAAGTCTCTGAATGTCCTTGGCCCATCTAGAGCCCAGACTTGAACCCGATCGATCGGACATCTCTGGAGAGACCTGAAAATAGCTGTGCAGCAACACTCCCCATCCAACCTGACAGAGTTCCAAGCTTGTAGCATCCAGTTTTTGCTTTGTCATTATGTGGTATTGTCTGTAGATTTATGATTAATAAAAATGTAGCAATTTTACAATAAGGCTGTAACGGAACAAAATATGGACAAGGTCCAGGGGTTTGAATACTTCCCGAATGCACTGTATACCATGGCATTGTTGAATACTTGTTTCTGATTGGCTTGAAGGGCATTCTAGGGTCCTATATATTTACTTTGATTAATTAACTAACCATCTGTTGGCTCCTGAAGCTGTGTATGCCCTGGTTTCATTTTCACACCCACCTCTCATTTAACAAATGACTGGACTTTATATGGATTATTATTGTAACAAATGCACTGATGTGGTCAAATGATAATGCATGTCAAGATATGTTGCATGAATTCACAATGGAAATACAATGAAGTCGAAAAATTATTGAATTATTACTCTCACAATTTCACACATTTTCAACATATATTTTTGCCATTCTATACTTGACAAGCAGTTTGTTCCCATATTCCACCATTTGGCATTATGCCTACCCATGGTCATGGCTGTGTGTAAATTTCTGCACACTCTCAAGAAAATGTTCATATTTATAAATCTCACGCTTTGCGTGGAAATGATCCCACGCATGGTTTACGCACAGATTTGAGGCCCCGGGGCCAATTGTCTTTGGCACCCTTCTCCAACGGAACTGATGCTACACACGGATCTGCTGAGAATGAATCACACACACTCACATTCACACCTCTGGGGCCAGGAATTTTAATATCCAATCAAACACACCACTTTCTCTTGACAAGATGAGAGTGGTTCCTGATTGAATAAGGATCGATTATTCCTCCCTCCCTCCTTACCATCCCTCATGTCCCTGGTGTTTGTGTAGACGGTGAAGACAGGAGAAGAGGAGGAGACTGTGTCACTGAGGGTCGTTCACAGATCTTTTGGGGGGCATGTGCCCTAACTATTAAACAGGGCAACCCCGAACCACGGTCATAAACTCATTGAGTAATTATTAATTAGATTATTTATTTACAGAAAAGGAATAGATGGCCACATCTTAATGGCAAATCAAATGAAAAATAAATAACCCTTAGTTTCAAATGCTTAAGTCTTATTCACGTTACTAAGAACGAAACAAAATAATACAAATAATAACATACACAACTCTGAGTAAAGCATTTTGCACAACTATTTTGAACTGCTGCACTATTTCACAATGACCAACACAATTCCAGTCAAAATACAAGATTGTGAGAAATACTGTAGCCTACCATGACTATACCCAACCCAACTCCATTGTTGCCACTATGTATCCTACCTGAATGAAGCTTTGATTCAGTGGATGAAGTATTGAGGAGCAGGGATGCTGAAGGTCACTTCAGGGATACAGCTGCTGATCTACACTTCCTAAATAAGCCAGGAATGAGAGCAAATTAATAGAAGAAAATGAGAAATACTGTAGCCTACAATTACTATAAACTTTATTACGCACCATAATATCTGTCCCTCTGCCCTCCCTAAATCGTGGCATTGAACGGTTCAACAGACTTTTATCCCTCTATAACTGACTACCAGAATACTGCAGCTCTGTGGGTGTAACATTCATTGACAATTTTGATACCTTCTGGAAACAAAGCTTGTATTATAAGGAGGATGGGATCCACCCAAATCATTTGGTTCCTGGATCCTTTCATTGAATTATAATTGAGACAATGACTTATCAATGACCCAAGCACAGCTCAGTTAATCCCTACCATTGTGTCGTTGAGTTGTCATAATGCTTCAGCAGAAGTAGATTATCCCAGGGGCGTTGGAAGATGATGTAAACAAATTAAAAAGTGTTAAACCAGATACAATGCTATTTTAAAGTAAACAAATTGACCACAGACTTTCAGCACGCTTATAAGGAAGGACATTCAACAAGCACAGCACTTACACAAATTACTGATGATTGGCTGAGAGAAATTGATGATAAAAGATTTGTGGGGGCTGTTTTGTTCGACTTCAGTGCAGCTTTAGACATTATCGATCATAGTCTGCTGCTGGAAAAACGTATGTGTTATGACTTTTCATCCCCCTGCTATATTGTGGATGAAGTGTTAACTGTCTAACAGAACACAGAGGATGTTCTTTAATGGAAGTCTTCAACATAATCCAGGTAGAATCAGGAATTCCCCAGGGCAGCTGTCTAGTCCCGTTACTTTTTTCAGTCTTTACTAACGACATGCCACACTGGCTTTGAGTAAAGCCAGTGTGTCTATGTATGCAGATGACTCAACGCTATACATGTCAGCTACTACAGCGACTGAAATTACTTCAACACTTAACAAAGAGCTGCAGTTAGTTTCAGAATGGGTGGCAAGGAATAAGTTAGTCCTAAATATTTAAAACTAAAAGCATTGTATTTGAGACAAATCATTCACTAAACCTCAACTAAATCTTGTAATAAATCATGTTGAAATTGAGCAAAGTTGAGGTGACTAAACTGCTTGGAGTAACCCAGGATTGTAAACTGTTGATACAACAGTAGCTAAGATGGGGAGAAGTCTGTTCTCCATAAAGCCTTCTTAACAACACTATCAACAAGGCAGGTCCTACAGGCCCTAGTTTGGTTGCACCTGAACTTCTGTTCAGTCGTGTGGTCAGGTACCACAAAGAGGGACTTAGGAAAATTGCCATTGGCTCAGAACAGGGCAGCACGACTGGCTCTTGGATGTACACAGAGAGCTGGCATTAATAATATGAATGTCAATCTCTCCTGGCTGAAAGTGGAGGAGAGATTGACTTCATCACATCCCGTATTTGTAATTGACATGTTGAATGCACCGAGCTGTCTGTTTGAACTATTGGCACACAGCTCGGACACCCATGCATACCCCACAAGACATGTCACCAGATGTCTCTTCACAGTCCCCAAGTCCAGAACAGACTATGGGAGGCACACAGTACTACATAGAGCCATGACTACATGGAACTCTATTCCACATCAAGTAACTCATGCCAGCAGTAAAATGTGATTTTTTTTTAATAACCTCTTGGTGCTAGGGGGCAGTATTTTCATTTTTGGAAAAAAAACATTCCCGTTTTAAACGGGATATTTTGTCAGGAAAATATGCTAGAATATGCATATAATTGACAGCTTTCGATAAAAAACACTAACGTTTCCAAAACTGTAAAGATATTGTCTGTGAGTATAACAGAACTGATGTTGCAGGCGAAAGCCTGAGAAAAATCCAATCCGGAAGTGCCCCAGGTTTTGAAAGCGCTGTGTTCCAATGACTCCCTATTTGGCTGTGAATGTACCATCAACGAGCTTACGCTTTCTACATATTCCCCAAGGTGTCTGCAACATTGTTACGTAGTTTTACGCATTTGTGTTAAAGAATAGCCGAAGGCGGCCACATTGCGTAAGTGGTCACATGGTGGCTCCGAGAGAGATTCTCGCATAAAATACAGAGTTAGCCATTACTCCAATCGTTCCTAGAGAAAAACGAATTGTCCCGACGGATATATTATCGAATAGATATTAGAAAAACACCTTGAGGATGGATTCTAAACAACGTTTGCCATGTTTCTGTCGATATTATGGAGCTAATTTGGAATATTTTTCGGCGTTGTGGTGACCGCAATTTCTGGGCGATTTCTCAGCCAAACGTGAAGAACAAACGGAGCTGTTTCGCCTACAAAAATAATATTTTGGGAAAAAATTAACTTTGGCTATCTACCTGGGAGTCTCGTGAGTGAAAACATCTGAAGTTCATCAAAGGTAAACAATTTAATTTGATTGCTTTTCTGATTTCCGTGACAAGGTTGCCTGCTGCTAGCAAGGCATAATGCTATGCTAGGCTATCAATAAACTTACACAAATGCTTGTCTAGCGTTGGCTGTAAAGCATATTTTGAAAATCTGAGATGACAGGGTGATTAACAAAAGGCTAAGCTGTGTCTCAATATATTTCATTTGTGATTTTCATGAATAGGAATATTTTCTAGGGATATTTATGTCCGCTGCGTTATGCTAATTAGTTGCGGATTTGGGAGTCACTAGAGGTTTTTTAAAAAGATGCAAATACACCTTTGGTACAGTGGGGACTGTGAAGCAACACAAACAGGCACAGAACGTGCATACACACACATGATAACATACGCACTATACACATGGATTTTGTGTTGTAGATATGTGGTAGTAGAGTAGGGGCCTGAGGGCACACACTTAATGTGTTGTGAAATCTGTTGTGAATGTATTGTAATGTTTTAAATTGTATAACTGCCTTTATTTTGCAAGACCCCAGGAAGAGCAGCAGCTAATGGGGATCCATAATAAATATAAATACTTTACTATAGCTTACCATTCCCTAAATAAGCCAGTAAAGAAAGCATGGTAATCACTGATGATTACTAATAATGTTGTTATTCAGCAGAATCCTTAGGCTTCAATATGTTACAGTTGACAAAATGGCTAGCTGTATTACTAGATTAGTCTGGGGCGGGTGAATTTAACCACAACTTGCAGGCAGTGGGTTTAGAACAGCAATGACCCAAAAAAAGGATACATGTTTTTGGGGAAATTATACCACCACCCAAAAGGGCACTTTGGATACTGGGGGGAAAAAGGGCCTGTTCCCTGTACAGAAAGGGCCCTATCTGTACACGTGCCTGGTCTCACAGAGGAAGAGAGGAGGAGACTGTCTCACTGAGGAAGAGGAGAGTATCTCACAGAGGAGGAGAGGGAGAGCGGAGGAGGAGAAGAGGAAGAGAGGAGGAGACTGTCACTGATGAGGGGAGGAGTGTCTCACTGAGGAGGAAGAGAAGAGGAGACTGTCCCTGATGAGGAGGAGAGGTGGTAGAGAGGAGGAGACTGTCACTGATGAGGATGAGAGGTGGTAGAGAGGAGCAGACTGTCAGTGATGAGGAGGTGACTGTCACTGATGAAGAAGAGATTTGTCACTGATGAGGTGGTAGAGAGGAGACTGTCACTGATGAGGAGGAGAGATGGCAGAGAGGAGGAGACTGTCACTGATGAGGAGGAGAGGTGGTAGAGAGGAGGAGACTGTCACTGATGAGGTGGTAGAGAGGAGACTGTCACTGATGAGGAGGAGAAGTGGTAGAGAGGAGGAGACTGTCACTGATGAGGATGAGAGGTGGTAGAGAGGAGGAGACTATCCCTGATGAGGAGGAGAGGTGGTAGAGTGGAGACTGTCAATTATGAGGAGGAGAGGTGGTAGAGAGGAGACTGTCACTGAGAAGGAGAAGTGGTAGAGAGGGTGAGACTGTCACTGATGAGGAGGAAAAGTGGTAGAGAGGAGGAGACTGTCACTGATGAGGAGGAGAGGTGGTAGAGAGGAGGAGACTGTCACTGATGAGGATGAGAGGTGGTAGAGAGGAGGAGACTATCCCTAATGAGGAGGAGATGTGGTAGAGTGGAGACTGTCAATTATGAGGAGGAGAGGTGGTAGAGAAGAGACTGTCACTGAGAAGGAGAAGTGGTAGAGAGGAGGAGACTGTCACTGATGAAGAGGAGAAGTGGTAGAGAGGAGGAGACTGTCACTGATGAGGAGGAGAAGTGGTAGAGAAGAGGAGACTGTCACTGATGAGGAGGAGAGGTGGTAGAGTGGAGACTGTCAATTATGAGGAGGAGAGGTGGTAGAGAGGAGACTGTCACTGAGAAGGAGAAGTGGTAGAGAGGAGGAGACTGTCACTGATGAGGAGGAGAAGTGGTAGAGAGGAGGAGACTGTCACTGATGAGGAGGAGAAGTGGTAGAGAAGAGGAGACTGTCACTGATGAGGATGAGAGGTGGTAGAGAGGAGGAGACTATCCCTAATGAGGAGGAGATGTGGTAGAGTGGAGACTGTCAATTATGAGGAGGAGAGGTGGTAGAGTAGAGACTGTCACTGAGAAGGAGAGGTGGTAGAGAGGAGACTGTCACTGAGGAGGAGAGGTGGTAGAGAGGAGGAGACTGTCCCTGATGAGGAGGAGAGGTGGTAAGAGAGGAGACTGTCACTGATGAGGAGGAGAGGTGGTAGCGAGGAAGAGACTGTCACTGATGAGGATGAGAGGTGGTAGAGAGGAGGAGACTATCCCTGATGAGGAAGAGAGGTGGTAGAGAGGAGACTGTCACTGATGAGAAGGAGAGGTGGTAGAGAGGAGACTGTCACTGATGAGAAGGAGAGGTGGTAGAGAGGAGACTCACTGAGGAGGAGAGGTGGTAGAGTGGAGGTGACTGTCACTGATGAGGTGGTAGAGAGTTGACTGTCACTGATGAGGAGGAGAGGTGGAACAGAGGAGAAGACTGTCACTGATGAGGAGGAGAGGTGGTAGAGAGGAGACTGTCACTGATGAAGAAGAGAGGTGGTAGAGAGGAGGAGACTGTCACTGATGAGGAGGAGAGGTGGTAGAGAGGAGACTGTCACTGATGAAGAAGAGAGGTGGTAGAGAGGAGGAGACTGTCACTGATGAGGTGGTAGAGAGGAGGAGACTGTCACTGATGAGGAGGAGATGTGATAGAGAGGAGGAGACTGTCACTGATGAGGAGGAGAGGTGGTAGAGAGGAGACTGTCACTGATGAGGTGGTAGAGAGGTGACTGTCACTGATGAGGAGGAGAGATGGTAGAGAGGAGGAGACTGTCACTGATGAGGAAGAGAGGTGGTAGAGAGGAGGAGACTTTCACTGATGAGGTGGTAGAGAGGAGAAGACTGTCACTGATGAGAGGGAGAGGTGGTAGAGAGGAGGAGACTGTCACTGATGAGGAGGAGAGGTGGTAGAGAGGAGAAGACTGTCACTAAGGAGGAAGAGAGAAAGAGAGGCCTGCTGCTGTTCCAGACTGGAGAACAGTCACAATGTACCCATCAGCACATATGGCTATAGTCATCCTTATGACACAGAAACATGTGGAGCAGCGCAGAGTTCTATTTAGAGATGGAACATGTTACCGATGGTCATTCTGGACATGGCCCTTCTGTTTGTCTTGTGTAATCATTTGACCATGGGTGACATCCATGGTTTGTCTGTGGGTCATAGAAGGCATAGACTAGAGCAGTATGCATGTTCCCAATAGCAGAACCCAGTATGCATGTGCCCTGTAGCAGAACCCAGTATGCATGTGCCCTGTAGCAGAACCCACAAGCAGCAGTCTCACCCAATAATTATCATAACAATGATTGTATTGATTAGTTGTGTCTGTTATGAATGTGAGGTTGCCTTACAAAGACAGGCAAGGGTTTCATGCTTTCATATTCTTCTTTAAATAGATGTCTTTTTAAATCAGAATCTTCTTTTCCATCAAGACCAGATTTTGATATCAGATCTAAAAGGTAACAACCACATCCCATCCTACTCTACTCTCTTCTCTAGTCTACTCTCTAGTCTACTCTCTTCTCTAGTCTATTCTCTAGTCTACTCTCTTCTCTAGTCTACTCTCTAGTCTATTCTTTAGTCTACTCTCTTCTCTAGTCTACTCTCTAGTCTATTCTTTAGTCTACACTCTTCTCTAGTCTACTCTTTAGTCTACTCTCTACTCTACTCTTTACTCTCTACACTCTACTCTTTACTCTCTACACGCTACTCTTTACTCTACTCTATTTACTCTACTCTACTCTCTACTCTACTCTACTCTATACACTCTACTGTACACTCTACTCTTTACTCTACTCTTTAGTCTACTCTCTACTCTACTCTTTAGTCTACTCTACTCTTTACTCTCTACACTCTACTCTTTACTCTCTACTCTTTACTCTACTCTCTCCTCTTTACTATATATACTCTACTCTTTACTCTATATACTCTCTACTTTACTCTCTACTCTTTACTCTATATACTCTCTACTCTTTACTCCAAATACTCTCTACTCTACTCTATACTCTCTACTATTTACTCTACTCTTTACTTTCTACTCTTTAGTATACACTCTACTCTTAACTCCTTACTCTCTATTCTACTCTACACTACTCTACACTCTACTCTACACTCTACATTACTCTACTCTCTACTCTTTACTCTCTACTCTACACTCTACTATTTACTCTACTTTATTCTCTACTCTTTATTCTACTCTATACTCTCTACTTTACATTCTACTCTTTACTCTCTACTCTTCACTCTACTCTATACACTCTACCCTACAATCTACTCTATACTCTCTACTCTACACTCTACTCTTTACTCTATACTCTCTACTCTACACTCTACTCTTTACTCTACTCTTTACTCTCTACTCTACACTCTACTCTTCACTCTACTCTTTACTCTACACTCTACTCTTTACTCTACACTCTACTCTCTACCACTTTACTCTCTACTCTACTCTTTACTCTACTCTACACTCTACTCTTTACTCTACACTCTACTCTCTACCACTTTAATCTCTACTCTACTCTTTACTCTACTCTATGCTCTTTACTCTCTACTCTACTCTTTACTCTACTCTACGCTCTACACTACTCTTTACTCTCTACTCTAATCTCTACTCTTTACTCTACTTTACCCTCTCCTCTTTACTCTATATACTCTCTAGTCTTTACTCTATACTCTTTACTCTATATACTCTCTACTCTTTACTCTATATACTCTCTACTCTACTCTATACTCTCTACTCTACACTCTACTCTTTAGTATACTATCTACTCTCAATATACTCAATATACAATATACTCTTTACTCTACTCTTTACTCTATACTCTCTACTCTACACTCTATTCAAATCTTTACTCTCTATTCGAATCTTTACTCTACACTCTACTTTTCAGTATACTCTCTACTCTACACTACACCACACTCTTTAGTATGCTCTTTATTCTCTACTCTACTCTCCACACTCTACACTCTTTTGTATACTCTTTACTCTCTACTCTGCTCTCTACTCTTTACTCTCTACACTACTCTTTACTATACTCTCTACTATTTACTCTACTCTTTACTTTCTACTCTTTAGTATACACTCTACTCTTAACTCTCTACTCTTTACTCTATACTCTCTACTCTACTCCCTACTCTGCTCTCTACTCTTTACTCTCTACACTACTCTTTACTTTCTACTCTTTAGTATACACTCTACTCTTAACTCCTTACTCTCTACTCTACTCTACACTCTACCCTACTCTACTCTCTACTCTCTACTCTTTACTCTCTACTCTACACTCTACTATTTACTCTATACTCTACTCTCTACTCTTTACTCTCTACTCTACTCTACACTCTACTATTTACTCTACTTTACTCTCTACTCGTTATTCTACTCTATACTCTCTACTCTACATTCTACGCTTTACTCTCTACACTCTACTCTTTACTCTATACTCTTTACTCTACTCTACACTCTACTCTCTACTCTTTACTCTACACACTCTACCCTTTACTCTATACTCTACTCTACACTCTACTCTTTACTCTATACCCTCTACTCTTTACTCTATACTCTCTACTCTACTCCCTACTCTGCTCTCTACTCTTTACTCTCTACACTACTCTTTACTATACTCTCTACTATTTACTATACTCTTTACTTTCTACTCTTTAGTATACACTCTACTCTTAACTCTCCACTCTTTACTCTGTACTCTACTCTACTCTACTCTACACTCTACACTCTACACTCTACTCTTTACTCTTTACTCTTTACTCTATACTCTATACTCTATACTCTATACTCTATACTCTATACTCTCTACTCTCTACTCTCTACTCTCTACTCTCTACTCTCTACTCTCTACTCTACACTCTACACTCTACTCTTTAATCTATACGCTCTACTCTACACTCTACTCTTTACTCTATACTCTCTACTCTCTACTCTTTACTCTCTACTCTACTCTACACTCTACTATTTACTCTACTTTACTCTCTACTCTTTATTCTACTCTATATTCTCTACTCTACATTCTACGCTTTACACTCTACTCTCTACTCTACACTCTACTCTTTACTCTATACGCTCTACTCTACACTCTACTCTTTACTCTATACTCTCTACTCTCTACTCTTTACTCTCTACTCTACTCTACACTCTACTATTTACTCTACTTTACTCTCTACTCTTTATTCTACTCTATATTCTCTACTCTACATTCTACGCTTTACACTCTACTCTCTACTCTACACTCTACTCTTTACTCTATACGCTCTACTCTACTCTTTACTCTATACTCTACACTCTACTCTCTACTCTTTACTCTACACACTCTACCCTTTACTCTATACTCTACTCTACACTCTACACTCTACTCTTTACTCTATACCCTCTACTCTACTCTTTACTCTATACTCTATACTCTCTACTCTACTCCCTACTCTGCTCTCTACTCTTTACTCTCTACACTACTCTTTACTATACTCTCTACTATTTACTCTACTCTTTACTTTCTACTCTTTAGTATACACTCTACTCTTTTCTCTCTACTCTTTGCTCTATACTTTCTACTCTACTCTACACTCTACTCTTTACTCTACTCTATACTCTCTACTCTACTCTACACTCTTTACTCTATACTCTCTACACTTTTCTCGAAACTCTCTACTCTGTACTCTACTCTATAGTATACAATATACTCTTTACTCCACTCTATAGTATACAATATACTCTTTACTCCACTCTATACTCTATACTCTCTACTCTACTCTGTTCTCTACTCTACTCTTTAGTCTACTCTCTACTCTACTCTTTAGTCTACTCTCTACTCTTTAGTCTACTCTCTACTGTACTCTTTAGTCTACTCTCTACTCTACTCTTTAGTCTACTCTCTACTCTTTAGTATACTCTTTACTCTACTCTCAACTCTACTCTTGACTACTCTCTACTCCACTCAACTCTACTCGATACTCTGTATTGTACTCTCTACTCTACTCTCTACTCTACTCTTTACTCTGTATTCTACTCTACTCTACTCGACTCTCTACTCTACTCTCTACTCTACTCTCTACTCTACTCTACTCTCTATTCTACTCTACTCTCTACTCTACTCTCTACTCTACTCTTGACTACTCTCTCCTCCACTCCACTCTACTCGATACTCTGTATTGTACTCTCTACTCTACTCTCTACTCTGCTCTTTACTCTGTATTCTACTCTACTCTACTCGACTCTCTACTCTACTCTACTCTCTATTCTACTCTACTCTACTCTCTATTCTACTCTACTCTTTACTCTGTATTCTACTCTACTCTTTCTCCACTCCGACCAACAGAACGGACAGGCAACAGTTTCCTCTGTTTCCATAGCAACCCCACTCCAATTGCCACCGCTGCACTGCACTGGCTCCACTTTGGCAAGATGGAGGCGCTTCTCTTCTCTCACTGTGTCTGTGTGTGTTCCTGCATGCTGGTGTGTGTGTGTGTGTGTGTGTGTGTGTGTGTGTGTGTGTGTGTGTGTGTGTGTGTGTGTGTGTGTGTGTGTGTGTGTGTGTGTGTGTGTGTGTGTGTGTGTGTGTGTGTTTGTGTGTGTGTGTTCCTGCATGCTGATGCGTGTGTGCCTGTGTCTATTTCTGTGACTGTGTCTATGCGTGTGTGACTGTGTCTATGGTAATGCCCTGTGTCTCTTTATCCAAACGGCTGTCTGTGATGAGGGGCTTGCTGCGTCCCGCGACTAGAAAACCTCCAGCTCTGTGCATCCATGCAGAATAGTACTGATGTAGAGGCTCTCACTCATTCTCCTCCCCTCCCCCTCTTTAACCCCCCCCCCCTCCACACACATACACACCACCACAGCCCATGTGATCCCCAGCTGCCAGTCTATTGGCTGATACCACCGTGGCCTGCATCCAATCGGGCTTAAATGCTGAGATCAACATAAGCGGGGCTGCCTGGTGATCCTCCCAGACTGGCAGCAGAGGGGAGGTAGATCTTGTGAGGCAGGCAGGCAGGAGGACGAGCGGCGCTCTCCTTGACCACAATCGCCACGACAACGCACCTCACGCCTGCGTGAGAGCCCAGCCAGCTCCGTTAGCAACCGTTAGCATCGCTCTATCACTCTACCAGGGGACCATCTGCCATTGCATCCCCTCTCTTTCCCTCTCTCTATCCCTCTGTTCTTTGCTTCCTCTCTAAACTCGTTAGCTGCTCCTCTCATCTCGGTGCAGTCGAGGTTCTGCTGTCAGTCATTATGAAGCACAGCTTGGCAGCAGCAGCCATGGAGGTGACAATTACAGGTAAGTACAAGACACTGGCTGACATGCTTTATCCACCTCTAGAGAGAAGAGAGTGAAGGAGAAGAGCAGGGGCTGCTGATTAGAATGGAGGGATGGAGAGAGGGAAAAGGAGGAGCAGGGGAGGGGGTTGTTTGTTGTTGCTTGGCTGCGGAGAAGAGTGGAGAGTAGCAGAGCAATGCTCATAGGACAGATGGGGCAGTGCTGGGTAGTGTGTGTGTGTGTGTGTGTGTATGCGTGCGTGCGACTCTGTGAGGCATAATCAGGTTAGAGCAGCCCATCTCAGCCTTCTGATTAAAAGCCTCCCAATCTCAGCAAACACAGAGCCTAAAGCCCAGTCTGAAGCTGTCTTTGTGAACACAGACAAAGCAGAGGGAAGTGGTGGCGATAGTACACATTGTGAATAAGGTTTAGCATTGTATACTACTACCCACTTTCCTACCAATGGAGGAATGGACCACTGCTATCCACCATATTAGCCTCGGCTAGCAAATTATAAATGCCATATGTGTTAGTATGTTTAAATAATGCACACATTTCATGTCTAACATTGCCATGGACAGATGTTCATTTGTATTGTATTTATTACGGATCCCCATTAGCTGCTGCCAAGGCAAACATTATGGCAGTTATATACAATTGAAAATACATGACATTACATTTTATAACACTTTTCACAACACATTGTGTTCCCTTAGGCCACTACTCTACTACCACACATCTTGTGGCATGTCTTGTGGGGTGTGCATGAGTGTCCAAGCTGTGTGCTAGTAGTTTAAACAGACACCTCGTGCATTCAGCATGTCAACACTTCTTACAAAAACAAGTAGTGATGAAGTCAATCTCTCCTCCACTGTGAGCCATGAGAGATTTACATGCATATGATTAATGTTAGCTCTCCGTGTACATTTAAGGGCCAGCCGTACTGCCCTGTTCTGAGCCAATTGTAATTTTCGGAGGTATATACTGTAGCAATATAAAACAACAAGATGATTGTCTTTGCCATGGTTACTGTAGCTATAGCTACCCCTGGGATAATCTGCTTTGTCAAGAACAGGTATTCCCAAACTGGGGGGTATGCGCAATGCCGTTGGGGGTATGCCAAATAAAAATGTGATTCACATTTTAAAATATATATATATATATATATATATATATATATATATATATATATATATATTTTTTTTTTTTTTTTGTGAATCATATTTATTTATGTTTTTTATATATTTTTTCTTCACATTTTTAAACAGTACATTTATATTTCCCAACGGGGCTATACATTTGGGTGAGGTTTTTTTCTCACCTGAGTAGCCTCATTTCACTTCCAAAAATAAAATGTAACCACCTAGTGTTCAGCGAAATAACAACACAATGTCAAATACAGGTAGCCTAGTCAAATAATTAACATCCAATCACATTAACCGTTACTCTCTCGCGGGAAACCACTCGTGTGCAGACATTTAGAAACGAAATATGACAATTTGAAAAATAAGCCACAGGAGTTTTTGGAGCGAGAATACAGACAACTTTCGAGTAGTAAGACATGTATAAAAGCAACAGATACCATTAATAAGAAGGGGCTAGAAGCATCTTATATGGTGAGCTACCGAGTAGCTAGGACAGGCAAGCCTCATACTATTGTGGAGGACTTAATTCTTCCTGCTGCCACGGATATGGCTGGGACAATGCTGGGGGAAAAGGCCAAAAAAACTATAGACAATGACTTCATCAAACAACACTGTTTCACGATGCATCAGTGACATGGCAGGAGATGTTTTGAAATAATTACTGCTTCGCATACAAGCCAGTGAATTCTATGCGTTACAGCTGGATGAGTCAACAGACCTGGCACAGCTCCTGGTATATGTCCGTTACGTTTATGGGGCATCAATTAAGAAATACATCCTCTTCTGGAATCCAGGACAACAGGAGAGGATATTTTACTGGATAGCTTTGTGACATCAAATGGACTTTGGTGATCAAGATGTGTTGGTATCTGTACAGTTGTGGCCAAAAGTGTTGAGAATGACACAAATATACATTTTCACAGTCTGCTGCCTTAGTTTCTATGATGGCAATCTGCATATACTCCAGAATGTTATGAAGAGTGATCAGATGAATTGTAATTAATTGCAAAGTCCCTCTTTGCCATGCAAATGAACTGAATACCCAAAAAACATTTCCACTGCATTTCAGCCCTGCCACAAAAGGACCAGCTGACATCATGTCAGTGATTCTCTCGTTAACACAGGTGTGAGTGTTGACGAGGACAAGGCTGGAGATCACTCTGTCATGCTGGTTGAGTTCGAATAACATACTGGAAGTTTCATAAGGAGGGTGGTGCTTGGAATCATTGTTCTTCCTCTGTCAACCATGGTTACCTGCAAGGAAACACGTGCCATCATCATTGCTTTGCACAAAAAGGGCTTCACAGGCAAGGATATTGCTGCCAGTAAGAGTGCACCTAAATCAACCATTTATCGGATCATCAAGAACTTCAAAGAGAGCGGTTCAATTGTTGTGAAGAAGGCTTCGGGGCGCCCAAGAAAGTCCAGCAAGCGCCAGGATCGTCTCCTAAAGTTGATTCAGCTGTGGGATCGGGGCACCACCAGTACAGAGCTTGCTCAGGAATGGCAGCAGGCAGTTGTGTGTGCATCTGCACGCACAGTGAGGCGAAGACTTTTGGAGGATGGCCTGGTGTCAAGAAGGGCAACAAAGAAGCCACTTCTCTCCAGGAAAACATCAGGGACAGACTGATATTCTGCAAAAGGTACAGGGATTGGACTGCTGAGGACTGGGGTAAAGTCATTTTCTCTGATGAATCCCCTTTCTGATTGTTTGGGGCATCTGGAAAAAAGCTTGTCTGGAAAAGACAAGGTGAGCGCTACCATCAGTCCTGTGTCATGCCAACAGTAAAGCATCCTGAGACCATTCATGTGTGGGGGTTGCTTCTCAGCCAAGGTAGTGGGCTCACTCACAATTCTGCCTAAAAACACAGCCATGAATAAAGAATGGTACCAACACATCCTCCGAGTTTGGTGATGAACAATGCCTTTTCCAGCATGATGGAGCACCTTGCCATAAGGCAAAAGTGATAACAAAGTGGCTCAGGGAACAAAACATTGATATTTTGGGTCCATGGTCAGGAAATTGCCCAGACCTTAATCCCATTGAGAACTTGTGGTCAATCCTCACTTAATTTTAAGAATGTGAAATGACAGAATAATAGTAGGGAGAATGATTTATTTCAGCTTTTATTTCTTTCTTCACATTCCCAGTGGGTCAGAAGTTTACATACACTCAATTAGTATTTGGTAGCATTGCCTTTAAATTGTTTAACTTGGGTTAAACATTTCGGGTAGCCTTCCACAAGCTTCCCCCAATAAGTTGGGTGAATTTTGTCCCATTCCTCCTGACAGAGCTGCTGTTACTGAGTCAGGTTTGTAGGCCTCCTTGCTCATACACGCTGTTTCAGTTCTGCCCACAAATTGTCTATAGGATTGAGGTCAGGGCTTTGTGATGTCCACTCCAATACCTTGACTTTGTTGTCCTTTAAGCCATTTTGCCACAACTTTGGAAGTATGCTTGGGGTCATTGTCCATTTGGAAGACCCATTTGCGAACAAGCTTTAACTTCCTGACTGATGTCTTGAGATGTTGCTTCAATATATCCACATAATTTTCCATCCTCATGATGCCATCTATTTTGTGAAGTGCACCAGTCCCTCCTGCAGCAAAGCACCCTCACAACATGATGCTGCCACCTCTGTACTTCACGGTTGGGATGGTGTTCTTCGGCTTGCAAACCTCCCCTTTTGTCCTCCAAACATAACAATGGTCATTATGGCCAAACAGTTATATTTTTGTTTCATCAGACCAGAGGACATTTCTCCAAAAAGTATGATCTTTGTCCCCATGTGCAGTTGCAAACTGTGTCTGGCTTTTTTTATGGCGGTGTTGGAGCAGTGGCTTCTTCCTTGCTGAGCGGCCATTCAGGTTATGTTGATATAGGACTTGTTTTACTGTGGATATATATACTTTTGTACCTGTTTCCTCCAGCATCTTCAAGGTCCTTTGCTGTTGTTCTGGGATTGATTTGCACTTTTCGCATCAACGTAGGTCATCTCTAGGAGACAGAACGCGTCTCCTTCCTGAGCGGTATGACGGCTACGTGGTTCCATGGTGTTTATACTTGCATACTATTGTTTGTACAGATGAACGTGGTACCTTCAGGCATTTGGAAATTGCTCCCAAGGATGAACCAGACTTGTGGAGGTCCACAATTATTTTTCTGAGTTCTTGGCTGATTTCTTTTGATTTTTCCATGATGTCAAGCAAGAGGCGCTGAGTTTGAAGGTAGGCCTTGAAATACATCCACAAGTACACCTCTAATTTACTCAAATTATGTCAATTATCCTATCAGAAGCTTCTAAAGCCATGACATCATTTTCTGGAATTTTCCAAGCTGTTTAAAGGCACAGTCAACTTAGTGTATGTAACTTCTGACCCACTGGAATTGTGATACAGTGAATGATAAGTTAAATAATCTGTCTGTAAACAATTGTTGGATAAATGGCTTGTGTCATGCACAAAGTAGATGTCCTAACCAACTTGTCAAAACCATAGTTTGTGAACAAGACATTTGTGGAGTGGTTGAAAAACAAGTTTTAATGACTCCAACCAAAGTGTATGTAAACTTCCGACTTCAGCTGTATGTGACAGTTGATTCTCGGCCCTCGCTAGCATGAAAACTAATTACAGGCACAGACTGTGTGTGGGAAATTATTTAAGATTGAGACTCTCTCCAATACAAACAACATTGCAGAGTTATGTGCATCCTTTCAAGCACACCCTTTTCATTAACCTGTGGTGAGTTATTCACAATTTTACCAGGTAAGTTGACTGAGAACACGTTCTCATTTGCAGCAACAACCTGGAGAATAGTTACAGAGGAGGTGGATGAATGAGCCAATTGTAAACTGGGGATTATTAGATGACCGTGATGGTTTGAGGGCCAGAATGGGAATTTAGCCAGGACACCGGGGTTAACACCCCTACTCTTACGATAAGTGCCATGGGATCTTTAATGACCTCAGAGAGTCAGGACACCCGTTTAACATCCCATCCGAAAGACGGCACCCTACACATGGTAGTGTCCCCAATCACTGCCCTGGGGCATTGGGATATTGTTTTAGACCAGAGGAAAGAGTGCCTCCTACTGGCCCTCCAACACCACTTCCAGCAGCATCTGGTCTCCCATCCAGGAACTGACCAGTACCAACCCTGCTTAGCTTCAGAAGCAAGCCAGCAGTGGTATGCAGGGTGGTATGCTGCTGGCAATACAGTTTTATATGTAAGATGGCTAAATAAAGAGCAGAATTATTGATTATTATTATATTATTATTTGTGCCCTATAAGAGCTCGTTGTCACTTCCCACGAGCCGGGTTTTGACAAAAAGTCACACTCATTCTTATGTTTAATAAATGTATTGTATAGTGTGTGTGTGGCAGGCTTACAATTATGGCAAAAAAACATTTGAGAGTGCGCTGACCATAGTGCTAGAGGTACACAGCTGGAGGTTGAATGTTTGAAAGGGTACAGGACTATAAAAAGTTTGGGAACCACTGGTCTAGAAGACTCCATTCATATTTGGATTGTTGGATTATCCAAATAGAAATCCTCACAGGCCTCGATTATTACTGGTGCTGGGCTGCAGGCAAGCCTCCTCCTCGACCTATTGTCTCCCTGCTGCTGTGCAAGCATGTTATGATGTGGCCTCTCTTGTCCACTGAGTAGATTCCAATGACATTTAGTACCTAAGCCTGGCTAACAATGTCCGGGTTCAGCAAAATTTTTTGATACATATTGCATTGTCATGTGTAGCCTAATGTTGAATTGGGCTTCATTTCCCCAACAGAGGGAGGTAGTTTAGCTGATGTTGAATTGGGCTCCATATCCCCAACAGAGGAAGGTAGTTTAGCTGATGTTGATTTGGGCTCCATATCCCCAACAGAGGGAGGTAGTTTAGCTTAAGCTAGATGATGTCTCAGAGATGTGTAGTGGTGGTTTATTAGGTACACCCATCTAGTACCGGGCTGGACACCCCTTTGCCTCCAGAACAGTCTGAAGTTTTGGGGGTATGGAAACATTGCTCAATTAGTATCAAGGGACTTAACATGTGCCAGGAAAACAAGCCCCACACCATTACAACACTGCCACCAGCCTGTACTGTTGACATCAGACAGAATGGGGCAATAGACTCATGCTGCTTACGTCATATCCTGACTCTGCCATCAGCACGACGCAACCGGAACCGGGATTTTGTTGGACCAGGCGATTGTTTTCCACTCCTCAATTGTCCAGTGTTGGTGATGGCGTGCCCACTGGAGCCGCTTATTCTTGTTTTTAGCTGATAGGAGTGGAACCCGGTGTGGTCATCTGCTGCAATAGCCTGTTTGTGGCCCGTGCACAATTCTTGCCATTCTTCTTCAGCCTCTCATCAATAAGCTGTTTTCGCCCACAGGAATGCCGCTGAGTGGATTTTTGTTTGTCGCACCATTCTCGGTAAAACCTAGCCACTGTCGTGCGTGAAAAGCCCTGGAGGCTGGATGTTCTGAGATACTGGAACAGGTGCACCTGACACCGACAATCATACTACGCTCAAAGTCGCTTAGGTCACTAGTTTTGCCCATTCTAATATTCAATTGAACAGTAACTGAATGCCTCGATGCCTGTCTGCCTGCTTTATATAGCAAGCCACTGCCTCGTGACTCACTGTCTGTAGGAGCGAACCATTTTCGTGAATGGGGTGGTGTACCTAATAATCTGTGTCTAGCTCTGAGAGGCAGCTAGAGCAGTGAGAGGCAAAGCATAGCCCACCACCTCCCCATAGACCTTCAGTCAGTCTCCTCTCCTCCAGCACAGAGACCACACATTCCAGGCAGGTTTTCTCTCCCTCCCACCTACAATTTCTCCATCTCTGTTTTTCCACCTTTTTCCTCCACATACACAATCTCCACCTGTTTTTTTTTATATCAATACTCTTCTCTCTACACACCTCTCTCTCTCTCTCCACACCTCTCTCTACACCTCTCTCTCTCTCTCTCAATGTCTCCCCTGTTCCGTTCCTTTAGCGATGTCAGACCAGCTGTTGATGTCCCATCTCTCTGCCTGTCTGCCTCCTTCCATCCTAACAAGGTTTCTGGGGGGGGGGGGGGGGGTAGGCTCAACCCCTCCCCTTGCAGATATGGGGAGGGTGGAGGGGAACGAGGTAGGGGAGAGGGAGCTATGCTGTACACTGTGGCCTTAGGGGGGCATCTCTCATCTGTCAGAGCAGGCAGCCTCGCCACACGCTGAGAAGGCCAATGCTGTGCACACAAATAATGTCTGGGGTAATCAAGCAGCAATCAGCAGCGAGCTATTTGAACAGAGATGGAGACAGACATTTCGATGTCATGTTGTGGTAGGGTTAGGATGTGATGTCTGGTGGCACATAGCAATATGACAGACAGAGGAGGACATTTAGATGGATGAAGATGCTGATATAGATTGAATCAGAAGGCTGGGTTGTCTAACATGGGAAGGATAGAGTTAGCTGTACATCACCACAGTGGTCATGAATGAGCAGAACTACACTGGTTGTGTGTGTAGTAATTGCCCTTAGCATGCATAGATATCTGCAACCGACACTGCTCTTGTTTAGTTCCCAAATGGCACCCTATTCCCTATTCTGTGCACTACTTTTGACCACAGCCATATGAGCCCTTGTCAACAGTAGTGCATCATTTGTGAT
This sequence comes from Oncorhynchus clarkii lewisi, assembly GCF_045791955.1. Lineage (NCBI taxonomy): Eukaryota > Metazoa > Chordata > Actinopteri > Salmoniformes > Salmonidae > Oncorhynchus > Oncorhynchus clarkii. Next base: position 16,659,784 of record NC_092178.1, on the reverse strand, counting down.
GCAGACTAGGACTGCAGTGTTACACCCATGAGCCCAGATGCTTTGTAACAAAGGGTCCTAAAAGTTGTGGTAAAGAAGATTGATATTTTCTTCTCCTTGAAGAGGTGAATCTGTGTGTGAGAGAGAGAGACTACCTTTACCTTGTATAGGTGTGTGTTTTTTTGTTGTGTGTGTAGCATCAGCTGTGTCTTCCAGATTGTGTGTGTGTGTGTGTGTGTGTGTGTGTGTGTGTGTGTGGTTGGTTATGCTGCCTGACACTGACAGAATCTGCTGGTTACAGAACACCAGTCACGTCTCAGGTCATGATGTTTCTCCTGAGTTCACCTCATCTGCCTAACAAAGGATGTGTCCCAAACAGAGGCGTCATTTCAGCTGAACTTAGGGTATGGCCAAATGACAAGGTTTGAGGTGAGTGAAGCTACAGCAGCTGTGCGATTAGAAAGTTGAAGCTCATTTACTGCATTTCCATACAATTTATAAACTCTAAAATGTTATTTGGAGAACAGCAAAAAGCTGCCATTATCACCTGACTGCTGTACCTTCATTTACCTCTAACGCATGTGTGTCATACTATTACTGTACAGCAGAAAATCACTAATGGAATGAATGAATGTACTATAGTTATGTGAATATTCAATGGTTTATTTTACTTTGGGAGTCTAGGACAAATGTAATGAAAAGTCTGACACGTTGTATAAACAACAGTCTGATGCATTGTACCATCACGTTAGCTCGTGCTTTTTCTCAAGACTGTGTGTTAAGCTGTTGTGTGGGTCTGTGTCTATCTGTGTGTGTGTATGAAACAGTAAAGCACACAAAAACATTGTTTCCACGATGCCTCCCTCTCAAAATGCCAACATCATGCAGCAACAGCAGCAGTAAACAGAACCTCGTTGAAGCGTAAGGAAGGATCTCTCTGGAGAGACACACACACACACCGTGTTGCATTGACATGGTGTGGCAGTAGAGAGTCTCTCTGCTAGGAACAACTAACAGGTCTCTGGGGGGAGGAAAGAGAGAGAGAGAGACTGCTGCACTGAGCACGATTCCTATGCCTTTACACTGAAAGAACCAGAAGTGCCATAAAGGCCCATATTCGTATAGAATCTCAGAGTAGGAGTGCTGATCTTGGATCAGTTTCGCCTTTTAGATTATAATGAATATGATTACATAGACAGGACAGACCTGATTCTAGATCAGCAATCCTACTGTGAGGCACTTTATGAATACAGGCCCAGCACTCCATCTTGTTAGAACAGTGAGGTTGGATGAGGAACAATGTACAGGGAATGAACTAAGCAAGACATATGCCAGTGACACAACTATTCATCAGGATTGATAAGTCGTTGGTTATGTGGTTGATTTAATGCAAATTAATTTCTGATCATTTTCTGAACTCTAAGATTACAAAGTAAAGACTTGTTTTCTCTCTCTCTTTTGTTGTCATTTTTTCTGAAAGAGAGGGATTAAGTCTGAATGGGAATGATAATGTGCATCTTCATAAATGGGTTGTGTTCATTAGGGCAGAAATGTTTCAAAAAACGTTTTGCAACAGAAAACAAAACAGACCCTTTCTGATTGGACAAGACCAGGTAGTTCCTCCCTGATTCAGTAAGTCTTCTTTAATTTGTGTCTAATGAACAGGACCCTGAACTCTGTCAGGTTCACCTCTGTCAAGGTGCTTCGTATTAAATGGGATGAATATTCAAACCTATATATCATTATGCAGCCCTCCCTCTGCCTGCCTGCCTGTCTTGGAGGAGGCCAATCAACTTAGACCCAGACCTGAGGGAAATGCTGAGATGGCAAAGCCCTCACGGAGAGGTGTAAATTTGTCCTTATGACGGTGGTCTCTCCCCCTTCCTCCTGGACATAAATCTTCTCTTCAGGAAACAAACAGGAGACATTGGTGTCTCATATGTATCCTCCCATCATACATGGGATACCACAGGCAGCGTTCCTCCAGAGAGGAGAGAGAATGGGATTCAACAGTCATTTAGGTTTTATCCCAGGTTTCTTTCCCCTGAAGGCTGAAAGGTAGAGGATAGGGGTTTAATACTTCCACTAGGATATGAAATAAGGCCTTAGGGAAGGATGTCACTTTATTATCTCTTTGGCTGTCTCTCCCCCTGTAGACTGGTTGGTGGGTGGGGTGTTAAGTGAGAAGGGAAAGAGTCATTCACCATGATTAGTGACATCCCCAGGGAGAGCCAGCCCCCAGACACACTCTAATCCCCTCTGCTTTATGGGGGTCATCTGGCCTCTGAGGAGAACAAGGATGAACAATAATATGTACGGCGAGACGAACAACATAAATTACAGAGCTTGATGTGGGAAGAGTTCAGGGACATTGTAATATAACGCTTTGCAGCAAATTATGAAAATCTGTGTTCTTATTGGACAAGTTCAGGTTGTACTTTCCATTTTTATTTTTTAAATGCCCAAATGAACATGACCCGGATGGATGGTGTCTACTAAATAGAAGGGGGTAGGGGAAAGTATAGCCAAACATACTGGCTTTAGCTCTCAATGGCTCCGTTGGTAAAGCTTGGGTTTTGGGTTCAATTCCCCGGGCCAGCCATACGTAAAGTGTATGCACGCATGACTAAGTCGCTATGGATAAACGTTTGTGCTAAATGGAATATATAAAGCATGAAAACGGCAAAAGGCTACATAATGCTGCTACAGTGGTAACAGCTGAGACGTTCACTGCTCCAGATAACTACCCAGTCCTACTCTCTCTGAAAACATGACAGTGTAGTTATTATCTGGCTTTTCCCCCCACCCTGTCTTTTGTTTGTTTTCCAAGGTCATTGTTATGCTGTGATTACCGCGGCAGAACATCTTTGCATCCCAGAAGATAAATCTGGATTAAAGAGTGTAATCAACTGGAAAATAATGGATTTTTTTGGTTGGGGGTTCGGTGATGCCACGCGGTTTATTGAATCTGGAATTATAAATGGGTTAATTCCTTTAATTCCTGTTTGTAGCACTTACTCACAGCGAGCGTGGATGCCCAAATTGTGGGCCGTTTCCACTCCTTACTCTGTGAGCTACTGTTAGTTTTTTGAGACTATTATCCAAAAAACAACAGTTAAAGCCTTTGTTTGGAGGTTTTGGGGTCCTGTCTTCTCTTCTCTTCCCTTCATGTTTTATTTCTCGCCTCTGGCGAGGGCTCAGTCTTCATCTGACTAGATATCACTAAGCTTTTCAGGTCAGAATCCTGCACTATAATCACCTCTATTCACGCACAAAACACACACACACCGACACAGACAGACAGACAGACAGACAGACAGACAGACAGACAGACAGACAGACAGAGACACACACACACTGTAAATCCTTCCCCTGGCTCTCTCTTCTCTCTCTTTTTCTCCCTCTTTGTGTGGATCATTCTTCATTACTGCAGTGTTGACACGTGGTGGGAAGACTTGCTTGGACTTTATTGATGATTCCTGTTAACAGGAGGAGGTGCTAAGACTCTGTTAGGAGAGTAAGAGAGGGTAACATAATTAACCATCAGCCTGTTAGTAGGAGAGAGAGAGGAAGAGAGGGTAACAGAATTAACCAGCAGCCTGTTAGAGAGAGAGAATGAGAGTGTAGCTGAATTAACCACCAGCCTGTTAGTAGGAGAGAGAGAGGAAGAGAGGGTAACATAATTAACCATCAGCCTGTTAGTAGGAGAGAGAGAGGAAGAGAGGGTAACAGAATTAACCAGCAGCCTGTTAGAGAGAGAGAATGAGAGTGTAGCTGAATTAACCACCAGCCTGTTAGTAGGAGAGCGAGGAAGAGAGGGTAGCTGAATTAACCATCAGCCTGTTAGTAGGAGAGAGAGAGAGGAAGAGAGGGTAGCTGAATTAACCATCAGCCTGTTAGAGAGAGCACCTACAACACCCTCTTCATTCACTAAGGAAGGAACCCACCCCACCCATCTAAATATACATATTTGTCCCCTCTATCACTTCAATCTATACAGTTATAGTATGTTTCTAATGTGATAAATCACCAAAATGAAATCAAAGTTTATTGGTGACATACACATATCTGCAGATGTTATTGAAGGTGCAGTGAAATGTTTGTGTCTAGCTCCAGTGTAGTAATAATACCTAGCAATCACATAATCCCAAAATAAATAAATTAATCCATGTCAGAGTGCAGAATGTAAATATACTGTATATACACTGACTACACAAAACATTAAGGACAACTGCGCTTTCCTTAACATAGACTGATCATGGTGAATTGAGGTGAAAGCTATGATCCCTTATTGATGTCACTTATTAAATCCACTTCAATCAGTGTAGATGAAGGGGAGGAGACTGGTTAAAGAAGGATTTTTAAGTCTTGAGACATTTGCCCACTGAAGTCGGTTACGACGCCAAACTGCAGTCAGGTCAAAACCCTGGTGAGGACAACGAGCACGCAGATGTGTTTCCCTAAGACGGTTTCTGACAGTTTGTGCAGATATTCTTCGGTTGTGCAAACCCAGTTTCATGGTCTCAGACAATCCCGCAGGTAATGAAGCCGGATGTGGAGGTCCTGGGCTGCCGTGGTTACACGCGGTCTCCGGTTGTGAGGCCGGTTGGACATACTGCCAAATTCTCTAAAACAACGTTGGAGGCGACTTCTGGTAGAGACATGGCAACAGCTCTGGTGGACCTTCCTGCAATTAGCATGCCAGTTGTAGGCCCCCTGAACTTGAGACATCTGTGGCATTGTGTTGTGTGTCAAAACTGCACATTTTAGAGTGGTCTTTTATTGTCCCCAGCACAAGGTGCACCTGTGTAATGATTACGCTGTTTAATCAGCTTCTTGATATGCCACACCTGTCAGGTGGATGGATTGCCTTGGCAAAGGGAGAAATGTTCACTGACATGGATGTAAACAATTTTTTTGAGAAATTAGCTTTTTGTGAGTATGGAAATCCCGGAGATGTGTTATTTTTATTTCAGCTGATGAAGCAATGCCAATATTTTTGGGACCAATACTTTACATTTTGCGTTTATATGTTTGTTCAGTATATTTACAGTCGTGGCCAAAAATAATGGCACCCTTGTACTTTTTTCAAGTAACTCACAATTTTCCATAAAAATAAGTACAAATTGACCAAAGTAATTTGCCTCCACAATTCTTTATTTCACTGTTAATATTACAGAATCTTTGTTTTTGTTTCAGAAAATAAACAGAGATGGCATTGACAAAATTATTGACACCCTAGACTTAATATTAGGCAACACAGCCTTTGGTCAAAGTAACTGCAAAGCTTCCTACACCTCTGTACTGGCAGTTTGGCCCCTCCTCTTGGTCATACTGCTCCAGTTCTCCCAGATTAGAAGGGTGCCTTCTCCTAACTGCTGTTTTCAGATCTCTCCACATGTTTTCAATGGGATTTAGATCTGGACTCATTGGTGGCCACTTCAGAACAGTCCAGTGTTTTGTCTTGAACCATTCCTGGGTGCTTTTTGAAGTGTGTTTGAGGTCATTGTCCTGCTGGCACTGGGTCCAACATTGCTCTTCAAAATGCCTTGGTATTTTCCTGGTTTCATGATGCCATGCACACGTTCAAGGCATCCAGTGCCAGAGGCAGGAAAGCAACCCCTGAACATCACTGAACATCCTCAACTTTTGACTGTAGGGAAGGTGTTATTTTATTTGAAGGCTTCCCTACCTTGTCACAACACAACTGATTTGCTCAAACATACACATATCTGCAGATGTTATTGAAGGTGCAGTGAAATGTTTGTGTCTAGCTCCAGTGTAGTAATAATACCTAGCAATCACATAATCCCAAAATAAATAAATTAATCCATGTCAGAGTGCAGAATGTAAATATACTGTATATACACTGACTACACAAAACATTAAGGACAACTGCGCTTTCCTTAACATAGACTGATCATGGTGAATTGAGGTGAAAGCTATGATCCCTTATTGATGTCACTTATTAAATCCACTTCAATCAGTGTAGATGAAGGGGAGGAGACTGGTTAAAGAAGGATTTTTAAGTCTTGAGACATTTGCCCACTGAAGTCGGTTACGACGCCAAACTGCAGTCAGGTCAAAACCCTGGTGAGGACAACGAGCACGCAGATGTGTTTCCCTAAGACGGTTTCTGACAGTTTGTGCAGATATTCTTCGGTTGTGCAAACCCAGTTTCATGGTCTCAGACAATCCCGCAGGTAATGAAGCCGGATGTGGAGGTCCTGGGCTGCCGTGGTTACACGCGGTCTCCGGTTGTGAGGCCGGTTGGACATACTGCCAAATTCTCTAAAACAACGTTGGAGGCGACTTCTGGTAGAGACATGGCAACAGCTCTGGTGGACCTTCCTGCAATTAGCATGCCAGTTGTAGGCCCCCTGAACTTGAGACATCTGTGGCATTGTGTTGTGTGTCAAAACTGCACATTTTAGAGTGGTCTTTTATTGTCCCCAGCACAAGGTGCACCTGTGTAATGATTACGCTGTTTAATCAGCTTCTTGATATGCCACACCTGTCAGGTGGATGGATTGCCTTGGCAAAGGGAGAAATGTTCACTGACATGGATGTAAACAATTTTTTTGAGAAATTAGCTTTTTGTGAGTATGGAAATCCCGGAGATGTGTTATTTTTATTTCAGCTGATGAAGCAATGCCAATATTTTTGGGACCAATACTTTACATTTTGCGTTTATATGTTTGTTCAGTATATTTACAGTCGTGGCCAAAAATAATGGCACCCTTGTACTTTTTTCAAGTAACTCACAATTTTCCATAAAAATAAGTACAAATTGACCAAAGTAATTTGCCTCCACAATTCTTTATTTCACTGTTAATATTACAGAATCTTTGTTTTTGTTTCAGAAAATAAACAGAGATGGCATTGACAAAATTATTGACACCCTAGACTTAATATTAGGCAACACAGCCTTTGGTCAAAGTAACTGCAAAGCTTCCTACACCTCTGTACTGGCAGTTTGGCCCCTCCTCTTGGTCATACTGCTCCAGTTCTCCCAGATTAGAAGGGTGCCTTCTCCTAACTGCTGTTTTCAGATCTCTCCACATGTTTTCAATGGGATTTAGATCTGGACTCATTGGTGGCCACTTCAGAACAGTCCAGTGTTTTGTCTTGAACCATTCCTGGGTGCTTTTTGAAGTGTGTTTGAGGTCATTGTCCTGCTGGCACTGGGTCCAACATTGCTCTTCAAAATGCCTTGGTATTTTCCTGGTTTCATGATGCCATGCACACGTTCAAGGCATCCAGTGCCAGAGGCAGGAAAGCAACCCCTGAACATCACTGAACATCCTCAACTTTTGACTGTAGGGAAGGTGTTATTTTATTTGAAGGCTTCCCTACCTTGTCACAACACAACTGATTTGCTCAAACACATTAAGAAGGAAAGAAATTCCACAAATGAACTTTTAACAAGGCACACCTGTTAATTGAAATGCATTCCAGGTGACTATCTCATGAAGCTGGTTGAGAAAATGCCAAGAGTGTGCAAAGCTGTCATGAAGGCAAAGGGTGGCAACTTTGAAAAACTCTCAAATATATTCTGATTGGTTTAACACTTTTTTGGTTACTACATGATTCCATATTTGTTATTTCATAGTTTTTATGTCTTCACTATTATTCTACAATGTAGAATATAGTAAAAATAAAGAAAAACCCTGGAATGAGTAGGTGTGTCCAAACTTTTGACTGGTACTGTATATACAGTGCCTTGCGAAAGTATTCGGCCCCCTTGAACTTTGCGACCTTTTGCCACATTTCAGGCTTCAAACATAAAGATATAAAACTGTATTTTTTTGTGAAGAATCAACAACAAGTGGGACACAATCATGAAGTGGAACGACATTTATTGGATATTTCAAACTTTTTTAACAAATCAAAAACTGAAAAATTGGGCGTGCAAAATTATTCAGCCCCTTTACTTTCAGTGCAGCAAACTCTCTCCAGAAGTTCAGTGAGGATCTCTGAATGATCCAATGTTGACCTAAATGACTAATGATGATAAATACAATCCACCTGTGTGTAATCAAGTCTCTGTATAAATGCACCTGCACTGTGATAGTCTCAGAGGTCCGTTAAAAGCGCAGAGAGCATCAAGAAGAACAAGTAACACACCAGGCAGGTCCGAGATACTGTTGTGAAGAAGTTTAAAGCCGGATTTGGATACAAAAAGATTTCCCAAGCTTTAAACATCCCAAGGAGCACTGTGCAAGCGATAATATTGAAATGAAAGGAGTATCAGACCACTGCAAATCTACCAAGACCTGGCCGTCCCTCTAAACTTTCAGTTCATACAAGGAGAAGACTGATCAGAGATGCAGCCAAGAGGCCCATGATCACTCTGGATGAACTGCAGAGATCTACAGCTGAGGTGGGAGACTCTGTCCATAGGACAACAATCAGTCGTATATTGCACAAATCTCGCCTTTATGGAAGAGTGGCAAGAAGAAAGCCATTTCTTAAAGATATCCATAAAAAGTGTTGATTAAAGTTTGCCACAAGCCACCTGGGAGACACACCAAACATGTGGAAGAAGGTGCTCTGGTCAGATGAAACCAAAATTGAACTTTTTGGCAACAATGCAAAACGTTATGTTTGGCGTAAAAGCAACACAGCTCATCACCCTGAACACACCATCCCCACTGTCAAACATGGTGGTGGCAGCATCATGGTTTGGGCCTGCTTTTCTTCAGCAGGGACAGGGAAGATGGTTAAAATTGATGGGAAGATGGATGGAGCCAAATACAGGACCATTCTGGAAGAAAACCTGATGGAGTCTGCAAAAGACCTGAGACTGGGACGGAGATTTGTCTTCCAACAAGACAATGATCCAAAACATAAAGCAACATTTACAATGGAATGGTTCAAAAATAAACATATCCAGGTGTTAGAATGGCCAAGTCAAAGTCCAGACCTGAATCCAATTGAGAATCTGTGGAAAGAACTGAAAACTGCTGTTCACAAATGCTCTCCATCCAACCTCACTGAGCTCGAGCTGTTTTGCAAGGAGGAATGGGAAAACATTTCAGTCTCTCGATGTGAAAAACTGATAGAGACATACCCCAAGCGACTTACAGCTGTAATCGCAGCAAAAGGTGGCTCTACAAAGTATTAACTTAAGGGGGCTGAATAATTTTGCACGCCCAATTTTTCAGTTTTTGATTTGTTAAAAAAGTTTGAAATATCCAATAAATGTCGTTCCATTGCATGATTGTGTCCCACATGTTGTTGATTCTTCACAAAAAAATACAGTTTTATATCTTTATGTTTGAAGCGTGAAATGTGGCAAAAGGTCGCAAAGTTCAAGGGGGCCGAATACTTTCGCAAGGCACTGTATATATGTTTGGACACATTCCAAGGTTGATTCCAGGCTTTTTCTTTATTTTTTGTATTTTCTACATTGTAGAATAATCATGAAGACATCAGTGCTGCATCAGATGACCTGGCCCCCGCAATCGCCCGACCTGAGATGTTTTGGGATGAGTTGGACCGCAGAGTGAAGGAAAAACAGCGAACAAGTACTTAGCATATGTGGGAACTCCTTCAGGACTGTTGGAAAAGCATTCCAGGTGAAGCTGGTTGAGAGAATGCCAAGAGTGTGCAAAGTTGTCATCAAGGCAAAGGTTGGCTACTTTGAATAATCTAAAATCTCTATGAGCTTTGCACACGTGGATTGTACAATATTTGCACATTATTCATTTTCAAATTCAAGCTCTGTCAGGTTGGTTCTTGATCATTGCTAGACAGCCATTTTCAAGTCATAAATTTTCAAGACGATATAAGTCTAAACTTCAACTAGACAACTCAAACATTACATTTCGTCTTGGTAAGCAACTCCAGTGTATATTTGGTCTTGTGTTTTAGGTTATTGTCCTGCTGAAAGCTGAATTTGTCTCCCAGTGTCTGTTGAAAAGCAGACTGGACAAGGTTTTCCTCTAGGATTTTGCTTAGTTTGCTTAGTTCTTTTCCGTTTATTTTAATTTTAAAAAGTCCTTGCCGATGACAAGCATACCCATAACATGCTGCAGCCACCACCATGCTTGAAAATATGGTACTCAGTGATGTGTTGTTTTTGATTTGCCCCTAACAAAATGCTTTGTGGTCAGGACATAAAGTACATTTTTTTGCAGTTTTTACTTTAGTGCGTTATTGCAAACAGGATGCATGTTTTGGAATATTTTTATTCTGTACAGGATTGCCATAACAAAGAGGTTGAATAATTATTGACTCAAGACATTTCAGCTTTTCATTTATTTATTTATTTATTTTTACCACTTTTTTTCCCCAATTTCGTGGTATCCAATTTGAAGTTACAGTCTTGTCTCATCGCTGCAACTCCGGACAGGCGACGGTCGAGGGCTGTGCGTCTTCCAAAACACAACCCAGCAAAGCCGCACTGCTTCTTGACACAACGCCCGCTTAACCTGGAAGCCAGCCGCACCAATGTGTTGGAGGAAACACGGTGCACCTGGCGACCGTGTCAGCGTGCACTGCACCCGGCCTGCCACAGGAGTCGTTAGTGTGTGATGGGACAAGGATATCCCTGCCGGCCAAACCCTCCCCTTAGCCGGAATACGCTGGGCCAATTGTGCGCCACCCCATGGGTCTCCCGGTTGCAGCCTGCTGCGACAGAGCCTGGACTCGAACCCAGAATCTCCAGTGGCACAGCGTGCACTGCGATGCAGTCCCTTAGAACACTGCACCACTGGGGAGACCCAGGTTTTCATTTTTTATGAATTTGTAAAATGTTCTAAAAATAAAATTCCACTTTGACATTATGGGTTATTGTGTGTAGGCCAGTGACGCAAAATCCCACTTTTAATCCATTTTAAATTCAGGCTGTAATACAAATAAATGTGGAAAAAGTCAAGGAGTGTGAATACTTTCTGAAAACACTGTAGATACTCAGCTTTTAGAGACTCCCTAATACTGTTCCTGCCTCACACTTGGTGATTGAATAGAGACTCAAGCCCCCATGTGTAAACTCATCAACTGCAACTCACTGTTAACTGCATTTATTTTCAGCAAACTTAACATGTGTAAATATTTGTGTGAACATAACAAGATTCAACAACTGAGACATAAACTGAACAAGTTCCACAGACATGTGACTAACAGAAATGGAATAACGTGTCCCTGAACAAAGGGGGGGTCAAAATCAAAAGTAACAGTCAGTATCTGGTGTGGCCACCAGCTGCATTAAGTACTGCAGTGCATCTCCTCCTCAAGTACTGCACCAGATTTGCCAGTTCTTCCTGTGAGATGTTACCCCACTCTTCCACCAAGGCACCTGCAAGTTCCCGAAGCTTTTCTGTGGGGAATTGCCCTAGCCCTCACCCTCCGATCCAACAGGTCCCAGACGTGCTCAATGGGACTGTAACGCTCATTCCTTTGATGATAAACGCGAATCCGTGACTGGTCAGTGAAGAGCACTTTTTCCCAGTCCTGTCTGGTCCAGCGACGGTGAGTTTGTGCCCATAGGCGATGTTGTTGCCTGTGATGTCTGGTAAGGATCTGCCTTACAACAGACCTGCAAGCCCTCAGTCCAGCTTCTCTCAACCAATTTGCGGACAGTCTGAGGACTGATGGAGGGATTGTGCATTCCTGGTGTAGCTCGGGCAGTTGTTGTTGCCATCCTATACCTGTCCCGCAGGTGTGCTGTTCGGATGTACCGATCCTGTGTAGGTGTTGTTACATGTGGTCTGCCACTGCGAGGATGATCAGCTGTCCGTTCTGTCTCCCTGTAGCGCTGACTTAGGCGTCTCACAGTACGGACATTGCATTTTATTGCCCTGGCCACATCTGCAGTCCTCATGCCTTCTTGCAGCATGCCTAAGGCATGTTCACGCAGGTGAGCAGGGACCCTGGGCATCTTTCTTTTGGTGTTTTTCAGAGTCAGTAGAAAGGCCTCTTTAGTGTCCTAAGTTTTCATAACTGTGACCTTAATTGCCTACCTTCTGTAAGCCGTTAGTGTCTTAACTGCCATTCCACAGGTGCATGATCATTAATTGTTTATGGTTCATTGTACAAGCATAGGAAACAGTGTTTAAATCTTTTTAAAATTCAGAGATGTGAAGTTATTTGGATTTTTACGAATGATCTTTGAAAGACAGGGTCCTGAATAAGGGACGTTTATTTTTTTTGCTGAGTTCATATATGATGGTGTGTGTGTATAGACAGTATGGACACGATATGAATGGAAAAAGTGTGTACAGCAGTAGTTATATAAGATGAGCCATGACTAAAATACAGTATACACAGTTGAAGTCAGAAGTTACATACACTTAGGTTGGAGTCATTAAAACTCGTTTTTCAACCACTCCACAAATTTCTTGTCAACAAACTATAGTTTTGGCAAGTTGGTTAGGACATCTACTTTGTGCATGACACAAGTCATTTTTCCAACAATTGTTTACAGACAGATTATTTCACTTATAATTCACTGTATCACAATTCCGGTGGGTCAGAAGTTTACATACACTAAGTTGACTGTGCCTTTAAACAGCTTGGAAAATTCCAGAAAATGATGTCATGGAAGCTTCTGATAGGCTTTTGTTGATAGCTTCTGATTGTTATGTTTGGAGGAAAAAGGAGGAGGCTTGCAAGCCAAAGAACACCATCCCAACCGTGAAGCACGGGGGTGGCAGCATCATGTTGTGGGGGTGCTTTGCTGCAAGAGGGACTGGTGCACTTCACAAAATAGATGGATTCATGAGGATGGAAAATTATGTGGATATATTGAAGCAACATCTCAAGACATCAGTCAGGAAATTAAAGCTTGGTCGCAAATGGGTCTTCCAAATGGACAATGACCCCAAGCATACTTCCAAAGTTGTGGCAAAATGGCTTAGGGACAACAAAGTCAAGGTATTGGAGTGGCAATCACAAAGCCATTACAGACCTCAATCTTATAGAAAATGTGTGGGCAGAACTGAAAAATCCTGTGCGAGCAAGGAGGCCTATAAACCTGACTCAGTTACACCAGCTCTGTCAGGAGGAAGGCTACTTGAAATATTTGACCCAAGTTAAACAGTTTAAAGGCAATGCTACCAAATACTAATTGAGTGTATGTAAACTTCTGACCCACTGGGAATGTGATGCAATAAAACCTGAAATAAATAATTTCACATTCTTAAAATAAAGTGGTGATCTTAACTGACCTAAGACAGGGAATTGTTACTAGGATTAAATGTTGGTAATGTAGGTTAACTTCCAACTGTACATGTAAAGTGGGTGAAACAGTATGGAAACAGTACTAAAGTGACCAGTCCAATGACTTTAGGGTGGTAGCCAGCTAGTACCCGTGACCAAAGTTCAAGGCAGGGTACTCGGTGGAGGCAGGCTAGTGGTGACTATTTAACATTCTGATGGCCTGGAGTTTGATAAACAGCTTCTGTCTTTTAGTCCCAGCTTTGATGCACCTATACTGTCTCCTCTTTTTAGTGGGGTAAAGTGGCCATGGCTGAGGTTATTGATGTTCTTTTTGGCTTCCTGTGACACCGGGTGCTGTAGTTGTCCTGAAGGGCAGGCAGTGTGCTCCCGATGATGCGTCGGGTAGACCTCACCACCCTCTGGAGATCCCTGAGGATGCGGGCGGTGCAGTTGCCGTACCAGTCGGTGATACAGCCCGACAGGATGCTCTCAATAGTGCATCTGTAGAAGTTTGTGAGGGTTTTAGGGGCCAAGACTAATTTCTTCAGCCTCCTGATGTTGTTGCACCTTCTTCACCACACTGTCTGTGTGAAGGGACCATTTCAGGTCGTCAGTGATGTGCACGCCGAAGACTTTTGTAAACTCTCCACTGCGGCCCCGTCGATGTGGATGGGGGCATGCTCTCGCTACTAGCTCCTGTTGTCCATGATCAGCTCCTTTGTTTAGTTGAGGAAGAAGTTACTTTCCTTCACAGTCATGGGTGAACAGGGAGTACATGAGGGGGCTGAGCACAAACCCCAGGGGGCCCCGGTGTTGAGGATCAGCGTGGCGGAGGTGGTGTTGCCTACCTTCACCATTTGGGGTCATCCCATCAGGAAGTCCAGGACTTGTGCACGGAGGGCTTTAGACTCAGGGCCTTGAGCTTAGTGATGTGCTTGGAGTGCACTATGGTGTTAAACACTGAGCTGTAGCTGACGACCAGCATTCTTACAAAGGTATTTCTCTTGTCCAGGTTGGATAGGGCGGTGTGGAGTTTAATGGAGATTGCGTTGTCCATGAATCTGTTTGGGCAGTATGTGAATTGTAGTGGGTCTAGGGTGTTGGGTAAGGTGGAGGTTATATGGTCCTTAACTAGCCTCTCAAAGCACTTCATGATGACAGAAGTGAGTGCTACGGGGCGATAGTCATTTAGTTCAGTTACCTTCGCTTTTTTGTACAGAAACAATGGTGAACATCTTGAAGCAAGTGGGTACAACAGACTGGTATATGGGGAGATTGAATATGTCCGTAAACACTCCAGCCAGCTGGTCTGCACATGCTCTGAGGACGTGACTTGGATTCCGTCTGGGCCGGCAACCTCATTAGGGTTAACACGCTTAAATGACGTGCTCACGTCAGCCACAGAGAATGAGAACAGTCCTATTGAGCTGAGGGGGTCTGTGTTGGCAGCACTTTTTCCTCGAAGCGGAGGAGGTGTTTAGCTCCTCCGGAAGCGAGGGATCGGTGTCTGCGACATGGGTCACAGAGGAGTTTATTCTACAGTCATAACAGCATGTTACACTTTCCATTCAGTAGAACATGTTATTGGTGTGATCTGTGGTCATCTAGATATCAATGATGCAATTGTCTCCTGTTAAATTCCTGTTTAATAAATGTGCATGTTTAGTGTACCTGGCTCGCTCGAAGATTTGAGCTCTAATTGTGTGAGCGCTGATCGCACTGCTCCTACAGTCAGAGCAAACAGCGGCTGCCTTCCCTATGTAGCGAACTACTTTTGACCAGGGCCCATTGGGCTCTGTTCAAAAGTAGTGCACTATATATGGAATATGGTGCCTTTTGGGACACTGACGAGGCCTTTGGAGCGTGACAGCAGCCTGTGTCGTCCCAGACTGACAGGTTCTTTGATATGCTGATCATTTGCTTGTTCGTTTGGCTTTCTGCCGCAGGCGTTCACTTCCTCCCCTTCTCACATCGTGTCTCTCCCGCTCCGCTCCTGCTATTCTCCTGAGCTCTGCAATCATCCTGTAGAGCAGATACGTTTTGAGGTGGGATGTTTGCCTGAGAGCTCCAAAAAGTGATCAGAAAATGTCCACTGAGACATCTTTGATATATATTCTAATAGCTGTGTGCAAGTAATACAAATACAAATGTTCCATCCAAAGTGCCTTCATAAAATGGCATCTTTCCATCACATCATGGGACGGTTTCCTAAACAGAGATTCATCCTAGTCCAAAAAATCTATTTTAATTAAGAACCTCCATTGAGAATGCTTTCTAAACCAGGTCTAAAATAAATCTGTATCTGGGAAACCAGCCCCATATGTGTAACCTAGATTTCCTTCTCTCTCTACCTCCTATCCAGACATCCAAGGTCTTTCCACCTCTCCACTCCTCTAAATCCCCCTCTTTCTTCTCCTCCCAGGTGATGCAGGTGGTGAGGGATCAGATCATGCGAGCGCTGACACAGAAGCCTAATTCCCTGGACCAGTTGAAGAGTCGCCTGCAGAACCTGAGTTACACTGAGATCCTGAAGATACGCCAGTCTGAGAGGATGAACCAAGAAGACTTCCAGTCCCGCCCCATCCTGTGAGTCTACTGTGTGTGTGTGAGTCTACTGTGTGTGTGTGTGTGTGTGTGTGTGTGTGTGTGTGTGTGTGTGTGTGTGTGTGTGTGTGTGTGTGTGTGTGTGTGTGTGTGTGTGTGTGTGTGTGTGTGTGTGTGAGAGAGGATGGGAAAGGGGGATACCTCGTCAATTGTACAACTGAATACATCCAGAGTGGCGCATCGGTCTAAGGCACTTCATCCCAGTGCTAGAGGCATCACTACAGACCCTGGTTCGATTCCAGGCTGTATCACAACCAGCCGTGATTGGGAGTCCCAGAAGGCGGCTCACAATTGGCCCAGCGTCGTCCGGGGTAGGCCGTCATTGTAAATAAGAATTTGTTCTTAACTGACTTGCCTAGTTCAATAAAGGTTAAATAAATACTGAAACGTGTCTTCCGCATTTAACCCAACCCCTCTGAATCAGAGAGGTGCGGGGGGGCTGCCTTAATCAACGTCAGTGGGTTAACTGCCTTTCTCAGAGGCAGAGCAACAGGTTTTTACCTTGTCAGCTCGGGGATTCGATCCTACCCGCCAGGCTACCATGCGTGATGGTCCTCACAATTGGAAAGATGGAACTGCTTGAGAAGGACACAGCAGTCAGTGATATCGCTGTCTAGATGTCCCCAATCCTTCATTAAAACATTGAGGCAGAAAGGAAATAGGAAATAAAGGAAATAGCTGCTAATATTCATGACATGGATGTCCTCATGCCCCATCCTTTACCCAGTCCAAAAACAGACGAAAACAAAGGGAACAAGAGACAATATGACTTTGGAAGAAAGGAAACACGTTAGTTAATACTAATTTAATAAAACGTCCCTCCACCCTCGCTCATTTCCATCCTTTATCCATTTGTTCATATAATGTCGGCTATTGGCACAGCACACCTGCGTTCGGTTCCCCTCAGGATTGAAAATCTGCATTAAAATCGAATTTGTCTACAAATGGTGTTCTGAGTGAATCCTCCATTACGGTCTTATAGTGCATCAGACTAGAGAGAGTGTATGTTCAGTTCTATTAAAGCACTCATTAACTGCTAATGGATAAAGTCATAATAATGAAGGACATTGTTTGTCCTGTCACTGTATTTTAAGGAATTTAGCATCTAGCGGCATTGAAAATCATTTCATGCAGCCAGCTTGGTCTCTGAAGAACCGGACAGTGGCATGTATCGAGCTGATATTGATCATGTGAAAGGGTAATTGTTATTGGAGAAATGTGGGAGGGGAAATGGTTTTAGCTTTTAGACGGTAAGCGTCAGATGTTTGGGACGTAGGGTTGTTCAAACCTTAGGATTGCAATGTGCTGGAAAGAAAGACCTGTGTAACATTTACCTTCTGTAAGGGCACTCACTCAAATTAGACCAGCTTATATAAACAGGGTCTTAACAAGAATGAATATTACATTCATTAGTGCAGAGGAAACATTTATGAGAGAAGGTGTTAGGCTGCATCTCATATGGTTTGAAAATAAAAGAGAGCCGCACACTCTAGGAGCTCAGATGCAAACATTTAATTACCAACGTTTCATCAGGGTGTAATGCGTCTCATATGGTTCCAGGTTGGTTCCAGATTTCCTACATATGGCCCTAGGTCAAAAGTAGTGCACTCAATGTACAGCTTTACCTAATGTAATCTACAGTACAGTAACTGTATAGAAGGGGAGAAAAGTAATGTATAATTAATTATTGAGTCCTCCATATAATTTGGTTTTTTTATTTCACGCTTCAATAATGAAGTACGTTTCCATTTCTATTTGGATTCCACTCCCATCTCAGTGGGTCCTGCCACTCTATACTCTGTGTCCAGGAACATTTGATACAAGCCATCGCAGAGATTTATCTACAGTATGTAGCCTTTGAAAGAGCTCATTTGGGTGCTTTTCAGAGGTGAAGAGTGAATGAGATTGAGCTGCAATGAATCTGATTTATAAAATGGCAGTGCCAAAAGTCTGAGATACAGACAGGACGACAGACAAAGTCTGAGACACAGACAGGACGACAGACAAAGTCTGAGTCACAGACAGGGCAACAGACAAAGTCTGAGACACAGACAGGGCAACAGACAAAGTCTGAGACACAGACAGGGCAACAGACAAAGTCTGAGACACAGACAGGGCAACAGACAAAGTCTGAGAAACAGACAGGGCAGCAGACAAAGTCTGAGACACAGACAGGCCGACAGACAAAGTCTGAGACACAGACATGACGACAGACAAAGTCTGAGACACAGACAGGACGACAGACAAAGTCTGAGACACAGACAGGGCAACAGACAAAGATGATTTCACTATGTGGAGTAACTGAATCCTTAGCGTCCCCTCCCACTGACAGATATCAGAGTAGGGTGAAGTTGCCCCTAGATGCTGATCTCGGGTCAGTTTAGCATTTTCCTAACTAGGATTTGGGGAGAGGAAGCTGATCCTCGATCTGTACCTAGGGGAAACTTCAACCTTACATGCATGTCTACTCAACATCCAACTACAGATCAATGTAATGACGTAGTCCACTGATAATCAGAAAGCACAGAGCCAGTGGAAATAATTGCTAGGGAAAGGCACAGAGAGCCTGACCTAATGAGAAAGAAAATCTGATTCGACAGTCCTCTCCACAGCAGCCCTCTGATAGGCTGTTTTTTCCACAGCGGCGTCCTGACTGGCTGGGAAGTCATGGACTATGTGGGCCCGCGTGTTTCCCCAGTCAGAGGAGGTTTTATGTATAATTCATGTTTGCTAGATGTTAGGGGCTGTGTTCAGAGCTTTCATATGCAGAGGAAGAGCATGCAGAGAAACCTACATGCTAGGCTAAATGACAGATCACTGCAGGGGGCTGTGCATCTCGCTCCGGGGGATTGGATGTGCGTGCGTGCGTGCGTGCGTGCGTGCGTGTGTGTGTGTGTGTGTGTGTGTGAGTGTGTGCGTTTTCCTCTTATGTTTTCCCACCTCACCATATGTGGTCCTAGCACTCATAATGCTTTGTGTGTGGACAGAGTCAGTTGTTTATGTTTCCAGTTTGAATAGTGTAGTTCTATTCTAATAGGTCGTCTGGTTAGTGTGCCTAATTCCAGTTTGAATAGTGCAGTTCTATTCTAATAGGTCGTCTGGTTAGTGTGCCTAATTCCAGTTTGAATAGTGCAGTTCTATTCTAATAGGTCGTCTGGTTAGTGTGCCTAATTCCAGTTTGCCTCAGCCTGTGACTGAGACTGATTTTAGACCTGGGACTGATTTTTGACCTGGGACACCAGGTGGGTGACTCCCCTCTAATCAGGGACTAATTTAGACCTGGGACACCAGGTGGGGGATTCCCCTCTAGTCAGGGACTAATTTAGACCTGGGACAGTGGGTGATTCCCCTCTAGTCAGGGACTGATTTAGACCTGGGACACCAGGTGGGTGCAATTAATGATCAGATAGAACAGAAAACCAGCAGGCTCCGGTCCTCATAGGCTAAGAGTTGACTGCCCCTGCCCTAAATAGTGCACTATTTTGACCAGGGAATAGGGTGCCATTTGGGACAAAACCCAGTGTGTGTTGTTCCAGTGAGTCTCTATCTCTCTCTCTTACTGACTGACTGGTCTCTGTTTTCCCTTGTTACACTGACTGACTGGTCTCTCTCTTACTGACTGACTGGTCTCTGTTTTCTCTGTTACACTGACTGACTGGTCCCTGTGTTACTGACTGACTGGTCTCTGTTACTAACTGACTGGTTCCTGCGTTACTGACTGACTGGTCCCTGCGTTTCTGACTGACTGGTCTCTGTTTTCTCTGTTACACTGACTGACTGGTCTCTGTTACTAACTGACTGGTTCCTGCGTTACTGACTGACTGGTCCCTGTGTTACTGACTGACTGGTCTCTGTGTTACTGACTGACTTGTCTCTGTGTGACTGACTGGTTTCTGTGTGACTGACTAACTGGTCTCTGTGTGACTGACTGACTGGTCTCTCTTACTGATTGACTGGTCTCTGTTTTCTCTGTTACACTGACTGACTGGTCTCTGTGTGACTGACTGACTGGTCTCTGTGTTACTGACTGACTGGTTCCTGCGTTACTGACTGACAGGTTCCTGTTTTCTCTGTGTGACTGACTGACTGGTCTCTCTCTTACTGACTGACTGGTCTCTGTTTTCTCTGTTACACTGACTGACTGGTCTCTGTGTGACTGACTGACTGGTCTCTGTTTTCTCTGTTACACTGACTGACTGGTCTCTGTGTGACTGACTGACTGGTCTCTGTGTGACTGACTGACTGGTCTCTGTGTGACTGACTGACTGGTCTCTGTGTGACTGACTGACTGGTCTCTGTTACTGACTGACTGGTTCCTGCGTTACTGACTGACTGGTTCCTGCGTTACTGGCTGACTGGTTCCTGCATTTCTGACTGATTGATTCCTGCGTTACTGACTGACTGATTCCTGCGTTACTGACTGACTGGTCTCTGTTTCTGACTGACTGGTTCCTGTGATACTGACTGACTAGTCTCTGTTTTCTCTGTTACACTGACTGACTGGTCCCAGTGTTACTGACTGGTCCCTGTGTTACTGACTGACTGGTATCTGTGTTACTGACTGACTGGTATCTGTGTTACTGACTGACTGGTCCCTGTGTTTCTGACTGATTGGTCCCTGTGTTACTGACTGACTGGTCCCTGTGTTTCTGACTGCATGTTTCCTGTTCTCTCTGTGACTGACTGACTGTTTCTCTGTCTTGTCCGTAGGGAGCTGCGGGAGAAGATCCAGCCAGAGATCATGGAGCTGATCAAACAACAGAGGCTCAACCGTCTGTGTGACGGAACCTGCTTCAGGAAGATCAGCAGCCGCCGGAGGCAAGGTGGGGGTCACACACACACACGCACACACACACGCACACACACAACTTACTTGGACTGTCAGTAATGGCTCTGTCGCTGTGAATCAAGAAAGCACACACATACACACACACAAACATGTGTGTGCCAAACCAAACATTAAGAACACCTTCCTAATATTGAATTGCGCAATCCATGTCTCAAGACTTAAAAATCCTTCTTTAACCAGTCTCCCCCCTTTCATCTACACTGATTGAAGTGGATGTAACAAGTGACATCAATAAGGGATCATAGCTTTCACCTCAATTCACCTGATCAGTCTATGTCAAGGAAAGAGCAGGTGTCCTTAATGTTTTGTGTAGTCAGTGTTTAACACAGTGTCATGAATTTACTAAGACATCCTACTGCTTACAAAAGCAGCTCATATCTGAGCTGTGTGGCCCTTACCTTTTTGTCTGGAACGGTTTCTGTCCCCAGCTCTACAGTTCCACTGAGCCTCATTGCTCTGAAGTGCATGAATCGATTTCACTAATGGAGGAACGGCCTAATTCAATTCCCGGCCGGGCTTCTGAAGCTCTTCCCCGGTCATCTCAGAGTTCTGGAATAGACATGAAGTTGGTTATTGTGACTCTTCAGAACCTTTGGACCCAGATAGAACCAGTTCCTTCAGTGCTGCGGATGTATCGGATGTCTGGGGGAAATGTAGGGCGTTTTATCTGTTAGTGACTCCTCTTTTGTCTGGGCGTTTGTTGGCGTCATGTGTCCCAGGTCCCATGACATTCTACATAGCTTTTATTAACAGTAACATCAAAATCCCTCCTTTCAGTAGAAGCTTAGTTTATGGATGTGTTCCCAAATGGCAACCTATTCCCTATATAATACACTACTTTTGACCAGCGCCCTATTGGTCCTGGTCAAAAGTAGTGCACTTTACAGGGAATAGAGTTCCATTTGGGATATAGCATATATCTCCCTGTCCTTGATTTAACTGTGGCGGTGGAATGGAAGCCTGTTCATCCTTTCCCTGTGGAGCTGGAGGACATATGAAGCGTTTACACTTCAGAGTGGAGTGTTTGGGGAGCATTGAGCCTAATATCCTTTTTCGCACTGACTGACTGGCTGGCGCGTAGGCCTGGACACAGCAGGGAGAGAGGAGAGCACAGCACAGCACAGGGGGAGGCCTTATCGGTTAGCACCGCTATAATGTGGTGCCTTTCACAGCCGGAGAGGATTAAATCTCCCACCCGAGACCAGACTCCGTCTCTCTCTGTCCTCCTCCGTCTCTCTCTGTCCTCCTCTGTCTTTCTCTGTCCTCCTCCGTCTCTCTCTGTCCTCCTCCGTCTCTCTCTGTCCTCCTCCGTCTCTCTCTGTCCTCCTCCTCTCTCTGTCCTCCTCCGTCTCTCTCTGTCCTCCTCGGTCTCTCCCTGTCCTCCTCCGTCTCTCTCTGTCCTCCTCCATCTCTCCCCTGCACAGACATAAACCGCTTCTGTCTCTCTCGTGCTCTCTCTCATGCACGCACACACATGCACACACAGGTTACGTATTGTTGAGGTGCCCTGGAAGCGCTGTCGTTCCAGCCCAGGGCCTGTGGGCTGTTGGCTGTCTGCCACCACACTGTAGTGAACACAACTGAAGAATTAGTATAACTGCAGATCTACACCTCCACCCGGCACTTTCTAAGTGCTTCATTCCTAAAGGACTCCTCTCAAATCATATTTCCACATACAATATACGTATACAAATAACTAAGTGTGAGGCAGGAATAGTATTAGAGAGTCTCTAAAAGCTGAGTATCTACAGGGCCTTCAGAAAGTATTCACACCCCTTGACTTTTTCCACATTTTGTTGTGTTACAGCCTGAATTTAAAATTGAATAAATTGAGATTTTGTGTCACTGAAAAACTCACAGCTGTAATCATTGCCAAAGGTGATTCTAACAATGTATTGACATGGGGGTGTGAATACTTATGTAAATTAGATATTTCTGAAAAAATCTATTTAATCCATTTTGAATTCAGGCTGTAACACAACAAAATGTTTAATAAATCAAGGGGTGTGAATACTTTCTGAAGGCCCTGTAGCTGACAAACAGCATCAGTCTGGGGCCCCTGTCTTTCAAGTACAGATGCCTACTGTATGTGGAAAATACATATATATGTTTACATATAAGTCATTACAAGCAATATGGGTACAAGGGCCATTATGTTGTATGCAAGCATCACATGTCCCAAAAGTACATCCAAAATCATAAAAATATATATTTTCTTAGTCAATTATGTAGTTAAGAAATAAATGATGAATTGAAGTGAATTGGAGAGTAGCTGTATCTCAATAGCTGAGGAAACAGAAACAATAACAACAATCTGAGCAGTATTCTGTCTGGAGGCTAGATATCTCCAGTCTAGGTATCTCCAGTCTAGGTATCTCCAGTCTATATATCTCCAGTCTATGTATCTCCAGTCTAGATATCTCCAGTCTAGATATCTCCAGTCTAGATATCTCCAGTCTAGATATCTCCAGTCTAGATATCTCCAGTCTAGATATCTCCAGCCTAGATATCTCCAGCCTAGATATCTCCAGCCTAGATATCTCCAGTCTAGATGTCTCCAGTCTAGATGTCTCCAGTCTAGATGTCTCCAGTCGAGATATCTCCAGTCGAGATATCTCCAGTCTAGATATCTCCAGTCGAGATATCTCCAGTCGAGATATCTCCAGTCGAGATATCTCCAGCCTAGATATCTCCAGCCTAGATATCTCCAGTCTAAATCCTCTCGCTCTCTCTCTCTCTCTCTCTCCTCTTTCTTTCTCGCTCTCTCCTCTCTCTCGCCCCTCGTTCTCTTTCTCTCTTGTCCCTCGCTCTCTCTCTTGCTCTCTCTCTCGCTCTCTCTACTCTTTCTCTATCCTCTCTCTCTCGCTTTCTCTCTCTCTACCTCTCTCTTTACCTCTCTCTTTCTTTCTCTCTCTCTCTCTCTCTCTCTCTCCCTACCTCTCTTTACCTCTCTACCTCTTTCTCTCTCTACCTCTTTCTCTCTCTACCTCTCTCTCTCTTTCTCTACCTATCTCTCTCTTTCTCTCTCTACCTCTTTCCCTCTCCTCTCTTTACCTCTCTACCTCCCTTTCTCTATCTACCTCTCTCTACCTCTCTTTACCTCTCTTTTCTCTCTCCTCTCTCTCTTGCTCTCTCGCTCTTCTCTCTCTGCTCCCTAAGCAGTCAGTCGTCTCACACCACCACTACACTAGGCACGACACAGCCACTCCCCACAGACCAGCGCCAGCCTCCCTGCTGCCAAATGTCTATTCTCAGCAATTAGGATTTGGACTGTGTTGTCCATGCGAGCGCCAACCAACCCTCCCTGGTCCCCAGCCTAGTTCTGCTCTTCCAGGGACATGCATAATGGGTAGAGAATAAAGTGCCAGGCCTTGCTCTACAGGAGGCCTGTCCACAGTGCCCAGGCATGCCAGCCTGTGTGCCAGCCGGCCCCAACTGCCCAGCGGGCAATAGCACCCCGGTGCCGGGTGCTATCAGTCACGCTAGCCACCTCCGACACATGAAAACATCACACACCACAGCCCATGAGAATAGAGGTCGGCCGATTTTTCAACGCCGATACCGATTATTGGAGGACCCCCCCCCCCCCCAAAAAAGCCGATACCGATTAATCTGCCGATGATTTAAAATGTATTTGTAATAATGACAATTACAACAATACTGAATGAACACTTATTTGAACTTAACATAATACATCAATAAAATCAATTTAGCCTCAAATAAATAATGAAACATGTTCAATTTGGTTTAAATAATGCAAAAACAAAGTGTTGGAGAAGAAAGTAAAAGTGCAATATGTGCCATGTAAAAAAGCTAACGTTTAAGTTCCTTGCTCAGAACATGAGAACATATGAAAGCTGGTGGTTCCTTTTAACATGAGTCTTCAATATTCCCAGGTAAGAAGTTTTAGGTTGTAGTTATTATAGGAATTATAGGACTATTTCTCTCTATATGATTTGTATTTCATAGACCTTTGACTATTGGATGTTCTTATAGGCACTTTAGTATTGCCAGTGTAACAGTATAGCTTCCGTCCCTCTCCTCGCCCCTACCTGGGCTCGAACCAGGAACACATCGACAACAGCCACCCTCGAAGCAGCGTTATCCATGCAGAGCAAGGGGAACAACCACTCCAAGTCTCAGAGCGAGTGACGTTTGAAACGCTATTAGCGCGCACCCCGCTAACTAGCTAGCCATTTCACATCGGTTACACCAGCCTAATCTCGAGAGTTGATAGGCTTGAAGTCATAAACAGCACAATGCTTGGAGCACAACGAAGAGCTGCTGGCAAAACACACTAAAGTGCTTTTTGAATGAATGCTTACGAACCTGCTGCTGCCTACTATCGCTCAGTCAGACTGCTCTATCAAATCATAGACTTAATTATAACATAATAACACACAGAAATACGAGCCTGCTGCTGCCTACCATCACTCAGTCAGACTGCTGCCTACCATCACTCAGTCAGACTGCTGCCTACCACCGCTCAGTCAGACTGGTGCCTACCACCGCTCAGTCAGACTGCTGCCTACCATCACTCAGTCAGACTGCTCTATCAAATCATAGACTTAGTTATAACATAATAACCTACAGAAATACGAGCCTGCTGCTGCCTACCATCGCTCAGTCAGACTGCTCTATCAAATCATAGACTTAGTTATAACATAATAACATACAGAAATACGAGCCTGCTGCTGCCTACCACCGCTCAGTCAGACTGCTGCCTACCACCGCTCAGTCAGACTGCTGCCTACCACCGCTCAGTCAGACTGGTGCCTACTATCGCTAAGTCAGACTGCTCTATCAAATCATAGACTTAATTATAACATAATAACACACAGAAATACGAGCCTTAGTTTCCGGATTTGACCATATATTAATGACATATAATTTTGAAAACAAAAAGTTTATTCTTTCAGTGAAATACGGAACCGTTCCATATTTTATCTAATGGGTGGCATCCCTAAATCTAAATATTCCTGTTACATTGCACAACCTTCAATGTTATGTCATAATTACGTGAAATTCTGGCAAATTAGTTCGCAATGAGCCAGGCTGCCCAAACTGTTGCACATACCCTGACTCTGCGTGCAATGAACGCAAGAGAAGTGATACAATTTCACCTGGTTAATATTGCCTGCTAACCTGGATATATTTTAGCTAAATATGCAGGTTTAAAAATATATACTTCTGTGTATTGATTTTAAGAAAGGCATTGGTGTTTATGGTTAGATACACGTTGGAGCAACGACAGTCCTTTTTTGCGAATGCACATCGATTATATGCAACGCAGGACACGCTAGATAAACTAGTAATATCATCAACCATGAGTAGTTAACTAGTGATTATGATTGGTTGATTGATTGTTTTTTATAAGATAAGTTTAATGCTAACTAGCAACTTACCTTGGCTTCTTACTGCATTCGCGTAACAGGCAGGCTCCTCGTGGAGTGCAATGAGAGACAGGTGGTTAGAGCGTTGGACTAGTTAACCGTAAGGTTGCAAGATTGAATCCCCGAGCTGACAAGGTAAAAATCTGTCTTTCTGCCCCTGAACAAGGCAGTTAACCCACCATTCCTAGGCCGTCATTGAAAATAAGAATTTGTTCTTAACTGACTTGCCTCGTTAAATAAAGGTCTAAAAAAAACAACTGCAAAATCAGTTTCCAAAAATACAGATTTCCAATTGTTATGAAAACTTGAAATCGGCCCTAATTAATCGGCCATTCCGATTAATCGGTTTACCTCTACATGAGAACATCACACACCACAGCCCATGGGAACATCACATTCCACAGCCCCATAGTGGTACACAGTGAAAACATTTTCCAGGAGACCATCATCAGACAGACCAGAAAGGTCCAATCAGCCCCACACAGCACTGAACACAGTTCCAGATGATGCCATTGGGAAGGTGCTATAGGGTGCCTAGATGCAGGCTGAACATTATTTTGTCCCCCTGTCAATAAAACTGCTAAACAGCAGGGGAGACGGAGGGAGACGGACTGGTGCCAGGCCTGTAGGGCTTCATGTGGAATTGCCACCTGGTCACAGTCTGGCCTGGCTGGGAGGGGGGTGTATGGTAGGCTGTTGTTCTGTGATTCTATGTGTTTGTGTATTTATGTGGAAGCAGTATCACACAAATTTCCCTTCTAGGACAATAAAGTATATCATGAATCAGGTGCCACTAACTGTCTGTGTCTGACTGTCCATATGGGATAGTGTTAGGGTTGTTGTGTTTGGTGTTGCTGCCTTTAGAAAGTAGCGTAAATATGCTTTGGGTGGTTCTGGTCTATACAGTACATACACAATCCAGGTGTATTAGTGTCTGTTTCACCAGGTTTGTTGGTCTTTATGCTGGTCCTTTTTCTCTCTCTCTCTCGCTCTCGCTCTCGCTCTCGCTCTCTCTCTATAGATAAGTTCTGGTACTGTCGACTGTCTCCGAACCATAAAGTCCTGCACTATGGAGATCTGGAGGAGAGCCCTCAGGGAGAGGTGTCCCATGACCTTCTACAGGAAAAATGTGAGTAATGTGAGCAACACAAGTACTGCTCTGGGTCAATGACTGGAACGAATTGCAAAAATCGCTGAAGTTGGAGACTTATATTAACCTCACTAACTTTAAACATCAGCTGTCTGAGCAGCTAACCGATCGCTGCAGCTGTACATAGCCCATCTATAAATAGCCCATCCAATCTACCTACCTCATCCCCATATTGTTTTTATTTACTTTTCTGCTCTTTTGCACACCAGTATTTCTACTTGCACATCATCATCTGCACATCTGTCACTCCAGTGTTCATTTTCTAAATTGTAATTACTTCGCTACTATGGCCTATTTATTGCCTTACCTCCTCACGCCATTTGCGCACACTGTATATAGGCTTTTTTTTTCTTCTATTGTGTTATTGACTGTATGTTTGTTTATTCCATGTTTAACTCTGTGTTGTTGTTTCTGTCGCACTGCTTTGCTTTATCTCGGCCAGGTCACAGTTGTAAATGAGAACTTGTTCTCAACTGGCCTACCTGGTTAAATAAAGGTTAAATACATTTAAAATTAAAAACAAACTTACTGTCAGTTTTCTTTTTTTCTTTTTTTTTTTTTTAGCTAAGTGCAACTTGCAAAACAATAGTTTAGTGCCAGGGTGCCTGATGAAGATGGTTGTTACTGACGTTGTTAGTAGTTAACCTAGCATGTCAACAGAATAGCAGTTGACACTAAATCTAACGGGTGATTATGAGAGGACGTTATTCTTGATGTTGACGTTCCTCTCTTCCTCCTCCCGTAGTGCCTGTGGCCGATATCAAAGCGGTGGTCACTGGTAAGGACTGTCCTCACATGAAGGAGAAGGGAGCTCTGAAGCAGAACAAGGTGAGTGTGTGTACAGTATCTGTCTGTGTTTCTGTGTCTTATATCACAGTATCTGTCTGTGTTTCTGTGTCTTATATCACAGTATCTATCTGAGTTTCTGTGTCTTATATCACAGTATCTGTCTGTGTTTCTGTGTCTTATATCACAGTATCTGTCTGTGTTTCTGTGTCTTATATCACAGTATCTGTCTGTGTTTCTGTGTCTTATATCACAGTATCTGTCTGTGTCTTATATCACAGTATCTGTCTGTGTCTTATATCACAGTATCTGTCTGTGTCTTATATCACAGTATCTGTCTGTGTTTATGTGTCTTATATCACAGTATCTATCTGTGTTTCTGTGTCTTATATCACAGTATCTGTCTGTATTTCTGTGTCTTATATCACAGTATCTGTCTGTATTTCTGTGTCTTATATCACAGTATCTGGCTGTGTTTCTGTGTCTTATATCACAGTATCTTTCTGTGTCTTATATAACAGTATCTGTCTGTGTTGCTGTGTCTTATATCACAGTATCTGTCTGTGTTTCTGTGTCTTATATCACAGTATCTGTCTATGTTTCTGTGTCTTTTATCACAGTATCTGTCTGTGTTTCTGTGTCTTATATCACATTATCTGTCTGTGTTGCTGTGTCTTATATCACAGTATCTGTCTGTGTCTGTGTCTGTGTGTCTCATATCACATTATCTGTCTGTGTCTGTGTGTCTCATATCACATTCTGTCTATGTCTGTGTCTGTGTGTCTCATATCACATTATCTGTCTGTGTCTGTGTGTCTCATATCACATTATCTGTCTGTGTCTGTGTGTCTCATATCACATTATCAGTCTGTGTCTGTGTGTCTCATATCACATCTGTCTGTGTCTGTGTGTCTCATATCACATTATCTGTCTGTGTCTGTGTCTGTGTGTCTCATATCACATTATCTGTCTGTGTGTCTGTGTGTCTCATATCACATTATCTGTCTGTGTCTATGTGTCTCATATCACATTATCTGTCTGTGTCTGTGTGTCTCATATCACATTATCTGTCTGTGTCTGTGTGTCTCATATCACATTATCTGTCTGTGTCTGTGTGCCTTATATAATATGTATTTGCCCCCTTTCTAATTGTCTCTACTTTTGCATATTTTTGAAACTGAATGTTATCAGATCTTCAACCAAAACCTAATATTAGAGAAAGGGAACCTGAGGGAACAAATAACACAACAATTACATACTTATTTCATTTTTTATCATAAACACAGTTATGCAACACCCAATTCCCCTGTGTGAAAAAGTAATTGCACTCAATAGCTGGTTGTGCCACCTTTAGCTGCAATGACTGCAACCAAATGCTTCCTGAAGTTGTTGATCAGTCTCTCACGTCACTGTGGAGGAATTTCAGCCCACTCTGTGCAGCTGGGTCATGCAGAAAGACAATGATCCAAAACACACAATTAAGTCTACATGAAATGGTTAAAAAGCAACAAATTTGAAGTTTTGGAATGGCATAGTCAAAGTCTAGACCTAATCCCAATTGAGATGTTGTGGCAGGATTTGAAACAAATTTCACTGAGTTAAAGCAGTTCTGCATGCAAGAGTGGGCTGAAATTCCTCCACAGCGATGTGAGATCAACAACTACAGGAAGCATTTGGTTGCAGTCATTGCAGCTTAAGGTGGCACAACCAGCTATTGAGTGCAATTACTTTTTCACACAGGGGAATTGGGTGTTGCATAACGTGGTTAATTAAATAAATAAATAAAGTATATATTTTTTTGTTATTTAAAAACTATGGTTCCCTTTATCTAATATTAGGTTTTGTTTGAGGATCTGATAACATTCAGTATCAAAAATATGCAAAAAATAGAGACAATCAGAAAGAGGGCAAATCATTTTTCATGGCACTGTGTGTCTGTGCCTTATATAACAGTACAGTAGAGGGCTCCTGAGTGGCACAGCGGTCTAAGGCACTGCATGTCTGTGTGTCTGTGCCTTATATAACAGTACAGTAGAGGGCTATTGAGTGGCACAGCGGTCTAAGGCACTGCATGTCTGTGTGTCTGTGTGTCTGTGCCTTATATAACAGTACAGTAGAGGGCTCCTGAGTGGCACAGCGGTCTAAGGCACTGCATGTCTGTGTGTTTGTGCCTTATATAACAGTACAGTAGAGGGCTCCTGAGTGGCACAGCGGTCTAAGGCACTGCATGTCTGTGTGTCTGTGCCTTATATAACAGTACAGTAGAGGGCTCCTGAGTGGCACAGCGGTCTAAGGCACTGCATGTCTGTGTGTCTGTGCCTTATATAACAGTACAGTACAGGGCTCCTGAGTGGCACAGCTGTCTAAGGCACTGCATGTCTGTGTGTCTGTGCCTTATATAACAGTACAGTAGAGGGCTCCTGAGTGGCACAGCGGTCTAAGGCACTGCATGTCTGTGTGTCTGTGCCTTATATAACAGTACAGTAGAGGGCTCCTGAGTGGCACAGCGGTCTAAGGCACTGTATCGCAGTGCTAGAGGCGTCACTACAGACCCGGCTTCGATCCCGGGCTGTATCACAACCGGCCATGATCGGGAGTCCCATTGGACCAGCATCGCCCGGGTTAGGGGAGGGTTTGGTCGGCTTAGGCCGTCATTGTAAATCAGAATTTGTTCTTAACTGATTTGCCTAGTTAAATTAAATAAATAAAAATATGTCAGTGTACCTGTGCCTTATATGATAACATGATAGCCAACTCAATATCAAGGTATATCAACCCACTATCAAAGTAGATGTTGACATGCCAGCCAAGTTAAACCCAAATCCCTCTATCTTCTATGTATAGACATCTTAACCAAGGTGAAATAGCTGTGTTCAGTCCTGCCAGCCTGTCTGCTGGTACGAAAGCCCCAGCCTCCGCAGGTCCTGTCTCAGTAGTGACTAGAAACCAATACATTCTGCTGACACTGACAGATTAGGTCCTATAAATATAGCCTTGAAGACAAAGGAGCACCGCTCCTCTCTCGCCTGGACCTTTATTACTCTGTCCATAAATCTGGTGTCTGAAAGAATGGGCCTACAGGTCTGTGGGCTGGCTGGCTGGCTGGCTGGCTGGCTGGCTGGATGGATGACTGGATGGATGACTGGATGGCTGGCTGGCTGGTTGGATGGCTGGATGGATGGATAAATGGCTGGATGGATGGCTGGATGGATGGCTGGATGGATGGCTGGATGGCTGGCTGGCTTGATGGCTGGCTTGATGGCTGGCTGGATGGCTGGATGACTCGACCTTGTTTGGGCTGTTTGAATGAGAACACGAGCGGAGCAACATTCATTAGTCAAGCTGTAAGACACAAAAAGTAACCTCTGTGGTCACGGGCAGCGCAGCCATAGACCTAGGATTCGTCTCTAATGGCACCCTATTCCCTATGGGCCTTGGTCAAAAGTGTACTATATAGGTAATAGGGTTGTGGTCAAAAAAGTGCACTATACAGGGTGCCATTTGGGACGTGGAATCACTCTACAGTATACTGGGTCTGGGAGACGGAGAACCAGGGTACAGTTCAGAGATATCTGTTTGTCAGGCCTATTGGATTGACCTATTGTGTTGAATCAAATACAACATGTCCCATAGTACTAGGACACACATACAGTAGGTGCTCTGGATCAATGCGCTTCCACCATCTATGTGGTTGCGTGCCATATGCTACAGAATTTATAATTAGTTCTGCGGCATTTGATGACAAGCGAGAGACATCTGTTTCAAAGGAGCCTTAACAGATTTGAACAAATGAGACATCAGCTCTCCTTCAGTGTTCTCTGTGTGGAACTCTCTCAGGTGTCCCTATGCATTCCCCATCTGACTCATTGTTTGCATCCCCCTGTGTACTTCTGACCAGTGTGGAGAACACAATAATCTGATCCAAAGTCAGCTTTTGTGTGTTTTCTCTCTAAGGATTAAGTTAGACTCTAGGGGCAACTTTTCTCCTGTGTTGGATAACCGTCTCAAAGTGCCTTTGCATCCCAATTTGTCCCCTAGCTGTCCCCTTGCTCGGTGTGTCCCGTCCCCTGTCCCCTGGCACCCAGCATGACAGCCAAACCATCTGATGTTGGAGTGGCTGGGGAGAGAACGTGTTATAGAGGCACAGTGGGAGGGATGCACACACTGGAGTGGTGAGGAGCTCATTAGCATGTTAGTGACAGTGCTACATTTGAACTCCCTCCTTCTGTCTCTCTCTCCTCTCCTTCTCTCCCTTCCCCTCCTCTCTTTCTCCCCGCTCTCTCTCCCTCCTTATCTCCCTCTATCACTCTGTCACTCCCACATTCTCCCCTCCCTCCCTGTCTCTCTCTCCCCCTCTCGCTACAGGAGGTTCTGGAGCTGGCCTTCTCCGTCCTCTACGAGTCAGACGAATATTTAAACTTCATCGCTCCGGACAAGCATGAGGTAAGCACTAAGCAGTTGGCACAGTCACCCAGCCAATAACAGGATTCAGAGATGGACTGAGAGGAAGTCAATGGAGGTTGTCCATTCTACAGCACAACGTGGAACACTTAATGTTAATACACTGATGTACGGTTGTGTGTGTCTCTGTCTGTGTGTCTGTGTGTGTGTGTACTCATCCTCTCCTGTCTCTCCTCAGTACTGTGTGTGGACGGACGGTCTGAACGCCCTCCTGGGAAAGGAGATGACCAGTGACTTCACCAAGTCAGACATGGATACCCTACTCTCCATGGAGATGAAGCTCCGCCTCCTCGATCTGGAGAACATCCAGATTCCAGAGGCCCCTCCCCCAATTCCCAAGGAGCCTAGCAACTATGACTTTGTTTATGACTGCAACTAACTAACCAACCGATCAAAATCCCCTAGCTACTGTACTGGACCTACCAACTCTCTCTTTCCTAAAACGGCAACTGGAAAAAAGAAAAATAAACTAATGACGATGAAAATTATGAGTGACAGAAAAAGGATTCTATTGAACTAGTTTCCATCCTTCTTGCTATACTTGCTAAACTTTCTTTTTGAATTAAAGGGTGCGATTTAATACGTTTGCGGCGCTTAATGACTCTTTGCGACACTAGGTGGCCCACTGACTGAATCATGACGTCACCATGGAGACCAAACCAGGAAGCATCCATATGGGTCCTTTGGGTCCTAAACCAGAGATGTTCTAACATTCTCAACATTCTCTAAGCGTTGTTGTTTGGTCATCACTCTCCAAGATGTCTTCACAGTGTTCTTCTCACCTCAACCCTGCTCACTCTTCACTCCTCCTTCACTGAAGAATTTGCCATTTGCTTGGGATTTGTTGTAGAAACTCTCTTTGATTATCGCTTGGTTGTCCTTTTTCGTTTTGTTGATTTTCTACAGACTGTTGGATGAGAGGTGTGGCGTTTTATAAAAATATAAAGAAGTGCTGAGGACGTTAGTCTTTAGTTCTCCAACGTTCTGTGTGTGTTCAAAATGGCACCCTATTCCTTATATAGTGCGCTACTTTTAGTGCACTATATAGGGAATAAAGTAGCGCACTATATAGGGAATAGGGTGCCATTTCAGAAGCAGGCTCGGTCCCCCATTCACACTTATGTGGCAGCTAATGTCTCTGAGAGGAAGAAAGGATCAAGTGTATTTAAGATGTTGAAGTGTGTATTAACACTTTTCTCCCAGGTATCTTTCTGCATACTTCACATCCTGTGTAGACTGTTACAATACGTGTGTCATTCTAAAACCTGACACTGTTATACAATACGGGAAACTGCCTCTGAAGTTCCTGAAGTCTTCTATCCTATATCACGGCTGCTTTGACCATGCTGTATACCCAAACAAACATAACTGTAATATATGCTTGCTCAGACATACACATCTCTTTCCTCCGATTTGATACCGTTCAATCAGGCTCGATTACGACTGCTGTAAACATTTCGAAGCAATATTGAGCAACAAAAAAAAACTTTGTTAAGCTGATGGTGTAATTTAGTGATATTTGTGATGCTGCCAAGTAGTCAGTATGGGGGACGTTTGCGTTTTTAGTAAAGGGAAGTTGTTCTCTGTTTGTTTTCAAGAACTATGTGGCCGTCAATTTAGAGGTTCATGGAAATGTAATTTAAAAGCGAATCATGAGTCAACATTTTTAATATGATTTATTATTTTCCATATTTAATACCTTCAGATGTTTGTCTCTAGGTCTGAAAGCCCCTCAACCTGCTGTTTACATTAAAGATTTAAGGAAACTGACCTCTTGTTGCATTGTCCATGTCTTTATCTACACTGAACAAAAATATAAACACAACGTGCAACCATTTCTAAGATTTTACTGAGTTACACTTCATATGAGGAAATCAGTCAAATGAAATAAATTAATTAGGCCCTAATCTATGAATTTCACATGACTGGGACTGTAAATATGCTCCTCCGTGGGGGAATCTCAGGCCATTTACCACTCTGTGGCTCGACCCAATGGAGTCTGTCTGGACAATGTTCCATTCTGTCCATAGACTCCTGAGGGAAGACTGTTCATTTGTTAATTTAATGGAAGATGATTTCCCTGGTCATTTTCATGTAGTTTAGTATTTGTGTCAACATTCAACATCTCTCTCTCTCTCTCTCTCTCTCTCTCACACACACAAAACACACAAACACACACATATACACACACACACACACACACACACACACACACACACACACACGCACACACAGAGTTTATATTTAAGCAGCAGGTCACCCTGGAATACACTCCATTTGTCCCTGTACTGTGGTGCTGGCCTGATCAGGCCTGTTGGGCTGTTAAGTGGATTAGTCACAGTGGCTGATGGCTCTGATGTGCATCTGGTAATATGTGGATAAAAGAGGGACAAAGTGCCCTCCTCCCTCCCACCTCTTCCTCCTGTGCCCTCCTCCCTCATTCTCTCTCATTCTCTTGTTTTTTCTCTGTCTCACTCGCTATCGATCAAATCAAATTATTGGTCACATACACATGTTAATGCGAGTGTAGCGAAATGCTTGTACTTCTACTTCTGACAATGCAGTAATATCTAACAAGTAATCTAACAAATTCACAACGACTACCTTATACACACAAATGTAAGGGAAGAATAAGAATATGTGCATGTATATATATATCTGGATGAGCCATGCATGGCCAAACGGCATAGGCAAGATGCAGTAGATGGTATAGAGCAGTATATACATATGAGATGAGTAATGTAGGATACGTAAACATTATTAAAGTGGTGTTATTTAAGGTGAATAGTGATAAGTCAATTTATTAGTGTTCAGAGATTTGAGTCTGTATGTTGACAGCAGTCTCTCTATGTTAGTGATGGCTGTTTAACAGTCTGATGGCCTTGAGATAGAAACTGTTTTTCAGTCTCTCAGTCCCTGCTTTGATGCACCTGTACTGACCTCGCCTTCTGGATGATAGCGGGGTAAACAGGCAGTGGCTCGGGTGGTTGTTGTCCTTGATGATCTTTTTGGCTTTCCTGTGACATCGGGTGTTGTAGGTGTCCTGGGGGGCAGGTAGTTTGCCCACGGTGATGTGTTGTGCAGACCGCACTACCGTCTGGAGAGCCTTGCGGTTGAGGGTGGTGAAGTTGCCGTACCAGGCGGTGATACAGCCCGACAGAATGCTCTCGATTGTGCATCTGTAAAAGTTTGTGAGTGTTTTGGGTGACAAGCCAAATTTCTTCAGCCTCCTGAGGTTGAAGAGGCACTGTTGTGCCTTCTTCACCCCGCTGTCTGTGTGGGTGGACCATTTCAGTTTGTCCGTGATGTGTACGCCGAGGAACTTAACTTTCCACCTTCTCCACTACTGTCATGTGGATGGGGGGGTGCTCCCTCTGCAGTTTCCTGAAGTCCACGATCATCTCCTTGGTTTTGTTGACATTGAGTGAGAGGTTATTTTCCTGACACCACACTTCCAGAGCCCTCACCTCGTCCCTGTAGGCTGTCTCGTCGTTGTTGGTAATCGAGCCTACCACTGTAGTGTTGTCTGCAAACTTGATGATTGAATTGGAAGCTTGCATGGCCACGCAGCCATGGGTGAACAGGGAGTACAGGAGAGGGTTGAGAACGCACCCTTGTGGGGCCCCAGTGTTGAGGATCAGCAGGGTGGAGATGTTGTTACCTACCTTCACCACCTGGGGTGAAGCATGTGGTGACAACAGACTGGGATAGGGATTGATTGAATATGTCCGTAAACACACCAGCCAGCTGGTCTGCACATGCTCTGAGGACGCGGCTAGGGATGTCGTCTGGGCCGGCAGACTTGCGAGGGTTAACACGTTTAAATGTTTTACTGACGTTGGCCATGGAGAAGGAGAGCCCACAGGCTTTGGTGTCAGTGGCACTCTATTGTCCTCAAAGTGATGAAAGAAGTTGTTTGAATTGCCTGGGAGCATGACGTCGATGTCCGCGACGGAACTGGATTTCTTTTTGTAATCCGTGATTGACTGTAGACCCTGCCACATAGGTCTTGTTTTTGAGCTGTTGAATTGCGACTCTACTTTGTCTCTATACTGACACTTTGCTTGTTTGATTGCCTTGCAGAGGGAATAGCTGCACTGTTTGTATTTGGTAATGTTTCCAGTCGCCTTGCCATGATTAAAAGCGGTGGATCGCGCTTTCAGTTTTGCGCGAATGCTGCCATCAATCCAAGGTTTCTGGTTAGGAGATGTTTTAATAGTCACAGTGGGTACGACATCTCTGATGCACTTGCTAATTAACTCGCTCACCGAGTCAGCGTATAAATCAATGTTGTTGTCTGAGGCTATCCGGAACATATCCCAGTCCACGTGATTGAAGCAATCCTGAAGCGTGGAATCCGATTGGTCAGACCAGCGTTGTATTGACCTGAGCACGGGCGTTTCCTGTTTTGTTTTAGTTTCTGTCTATAGGCTGGGAGCAACAAAATGGAGTCATGGTCAGATTTGCCGAAGGCAGGACAGGGGAGGGCCTTGTATACATTGCAGAAGATAGAGTAGCAAGGATCCAGAATGCTAGCAGCCCGTGTCGCGCATTCGATATGCTGATAGAATTTAGAAAGTCTCGTTCTCAGGTTAGCTTTGTTAAAATCCCTGGCTACAATAAATTCAGCCTCAGGATGTATGGTTTCCAGTTTACATAGAGTCTAGTGAAGTTCTTTCAGGGCCGACGAGGTATCTGCTTGTGAGGGGGGATATACACGGCTGTGACTATAATCCAAGAGAATTATCTTGGACGATAATGCGGTCAAACATCTGATTGTAAGTAATTCTCGGTCAGGTGAACAAAAGGACTTAAGTTCCTGTATGTTGTTGTGATTACACCATGAGTCGTTAATCATAAGTCATACATTCCCCGCCCTTCTTCTTACCAGAGAGATGTTTGTTTCTGTCGGCCCGATGCATGAAGAAACCGGGTGCCTGTACAGACTCTAATAACGTATCCCGAGTGAGCCATGTTTCCTTGAAACAGAGAATGTTACAATCTCTGATGTCTCTCTGGAAGGCAACTTGTGCCATAATTTCATCCACCTTGTTATCTTGAGATTGGACATTGGCGAGTAATATGCTCGGGAGCGATGGATGGTGTGCTCGCCTTCTGAGTCTGACCAGTAGGCCGCTCCGTCTGCCTCTCCTGCGGCAACCGCGTTGTTTTGGGTCGGCCTCTGGGATAAGATCCCATGTCCAGGGTGGAGGTCCGAACAAAGGATCCGCTTCGGGAAAGACATATTCCTGGTCATAATGTTGGTAAGTTGTCATCGCTTTCATATCCAATAATTCTTCTCGGCTGTATGTAATAACACTTGAGATTTCCTGGGCTAACAACAACTTAGGAAATGGCTGCCTAGTTTTTCGTACTGCACATCGGTTGGGTATTTCCCCCCCTAAATTAAAGTATTTACTCTGAGCATTGTAATAACTTACGCAAAATGGAAAAGTGTAAAATAGGAAAAGGTCGTGGAGCTACAACAACAACCCGTAACAAGACAGCAGAAGATATAATCGTCGATGAACCCGAAATGGCTAATGCTAGCACAAATAAGATAGCAGCAGCAAAATAACCCTCATTTTGTGAGGTGATGAAGGAAGAATTGCGCGAGGCGCTCACAGGCTTACGAGAGGAACTTCGAGAAGATGTAAGAAAATAACTAAATGAGTTCAAGAAGGACATTAACCAGAAACTGGAAGGAAACAAATTAGAACTTCACAGCATATCTACAAGATTGGGGGACGCAGAACGGCGCATTGGGGAAACGGACATATGGAACTCCGCAGTCAAGGAAATACTTGAACAGTCACTGAAAAGCCAACACGCACTACAGGCAAAAGTGACTGAACTCGAAGGTTTCTCACGTCGAAACAACATTAGACTTTATAACGTAGTAGAGGGCGCTGAAAAAGACTATATGCCCAACTTATTCAAGGGCATACTTGAAGACGACACTGACCTGGGAATCGAGAGAGCACACTGAGCTCTGGCCTCAAAACCCCCCAGCGGCGCCCCACCAAGATCCATAGTAGTATGGTTCCTAAAAGTCTCAGTCAAAGAGAAAGTCTTACATGCAACCTGGAAAAAACCTGTTAACTTCCAAGGCCAACGAGTGTTCTTTGATCATGACTACGCGGGAGAGATACTGAAAAGAAGGAAAGAATACATCCCCATTAAGAAAGCACTTAAAGAGAAGGGTATTCGCTTCTAAACATCATTCCCTGCAAAAATGTGAGTATTTCTGGAAAATGGCCTGGTTACATACGAGCATGCAGACGAGGCGGCTGAGGATCTGAAGTCGAAGGGTATCCCAGTGGAGTATACCGCCAGGAGAAAGGCGACATCACTGGCGGAAAGACTCGAGCAAGCTCTCCCATGGATCGTTGTCGACAAGCAGGGTCATGGAGAAAGAGCGAAACCATCTCGGTGAGAGGACGTTCACATCTGAGAGAGACTCAGGCATTTCCAACGGGAAGATGTAAGACACTGAACCGGATTTAACAGAATTAATAGTTACCACGAGCTGTTAAGACTTTGGGTTGTTATGGTTGACATTGCAATAGGTAAAATATCTCCCCTATTTTCCCCCAATGCTGAACAAGGGTGAGTAGCCAAAAGCATGTGTTCTTTACGAACACACTAAGTTAATAACATATATATTAGCTAAGGATTAATGACACATTGACAACGGGGCAACAGAAGGGCGTATCAAGGGGAGGATTCATGATATGCAAGCATGACCAATATAGTTTTCACTTGTAATTAACCGATGTGTATAAACAACAAAATAAGCGCCCTTATTATTTTTGGTTCCACCAGGTCTTGTTTGTGACTACTTCACGCATTTTCATATCTGAGTGAGGGGCCCCTCCTGCGGACAGGCTCATCCCCTCAAACCCTAGAGGCAAGAGACAGTCCTCTGACATGGGAGTCCAAATACCAACGTTTTTTCCCACTTTGGTTTACTTTATTATCGTTCTTGATTTTTTAGGTTCATGATAAGCAGACAGATATGGTGCCCAGGTTTTTTATTTATATTGATGCATCATGGGGAATTTAAGGTCATAAGTCTCAATGTAAACGGACTGGGGAGTGACATCAAGAGAAGGTCATAAGTCTCAATGTAAACGGACTGGGGAGTGACATCAAGAGAAGTAAGGTCATAAGTCTCACTGTAAACGGACTGGGGAGTGCCATCAAGAGAAGTAAGGTCATGAGTCTCAATGTAAACGGACTGGGGAGTGACATCAAGAGAAGTAAGGTCATAAGTCTCAATGTAAACGGACTGGGGAGTGACATCAAGAGAAGTAAGGTCATCAGTCTCAATGTAAACGGACTGGGGAGTGCCATCAAGAGAAGTAAGGTCATCAGTCTCAATGTAAACGGACTGGGGAGTGACATCAAGAGAAGTAAGGTCATAAGTCTCGATGTAAACAGACTGGGGAGTGACATCAAGAGAAGTAAGGTCATGAGTCTCGATGTAAACGGACTGGGGAGTGCCATCAAGAGAAGTAAGGTAATAGCAAAGATGAAACAGGAGAGAGGTGACATACTATTCTGGCAGGAAACTCACTTATCCACACCTGAACACGAGAAACTCAAGAAAATGGGATATAGGAATACTTTTTTTCTTCTTACAAAATGGGTAGAAGGGGAGTTACATTCTGGATCCCAAATTCAGTTCATTTTGAGTTTATTTCAGAAATAAAAGACAAGGAGGGCAGATTTATACTTGTTAAATGTAAACTGGATAACAAGGAAGTTACATTATTTGATGTATACGCACCCCTAGGGAGTGACATGGTCTTCTACAGGCAGGTGTTTGATTTAATTGCCACAGAAACCACTGGCACTCTTATCTGTGGAGGGGGCTTTAACACAATTCTAAATTTAAAATTGGACAGCACAAACCAAAATAGGAAAATGAATTTAGTTGCTAAAAAGATTAATAGGATACTTCAGGATCTAGGACTGCTCAATGTATGGCGTGACACCCACAAGACCGATAAGGAATATACTTTTTACTCAGCCCGCCACACTGAATACTCCAGGTTAGACTACTTTTTTATGTACAGTGCAGATAGACACATGCTTAAGGATTGTAGGATCGGGCAGAGCGACTTATCAGATCATAATGGAGTTTACCTAACTCTACACCTTGATAGCAAACCAATAAATACTATATGGATACTTAATACAAGCATGCTGATTGATCCAGCATTCAAGGAATCAATAAAGACAGAATTGAACATCTATCTGGAGAATAATGATAATCGGGAAGTATCTCCTGCTATATTGTGGGATGCAGCTAAGGCGGTTATTATAGGGAAGATCATAGCCACATTATCTCTCAAGAAAAAGATTAAAGCACAGAAACTGCTGAAATTACAGGAAACCCTAAGAAACTTAGAATGATCTCATAGTCAATACAAAGACGCTCTTATATTACGAGAGATTCAAAAGGTAAAACAGGAAATTGACCAGAAGAAGTAGAGAAACTCAGGTTCCTGAAACAACGATATTATGAAGCAGGCTCAAAGGCAACCAAATTACTAGCATGGAGACTCAGGAAACAACCAGCACAGAATACCATTTTCAAAACAAAAGACCCCAAAACATAAAAGATCACATGCAAATTAGATGAAATACAGAATGCATTTGAATCGTATTACACAAATCTGTACAAGCAACCAGAGAAGGCAGATGCACAGACAATAGAGCACTTTTTGAACTCACTTCATCTCCCCTCAATTGGGACAGAGCAAAATGATAGACTAACTTTAGAAATATCCACCAGAGAAATGAATAAAGCAATATCTCAACAAAAAGTCAGCAAGTCTCCAGGCCCTGATGGCTTCCCTTCAGAATGGTTCAAGACCTTCAGAGAACAATTAGCACCTCTACTTAAGGCCCTGATGGCTTCCCTTCAGAATGGTTCAAGACCTTCAGAGAACAATTAGCACCTCTACTTAAGGCCCTGATGGCTTCCCTTCAGAATGGTTCAAGACCTTCAGAGAACAATTAGCACCTCTACTTAAGGCACTGATGGCTTCCCTTCAGAATGGTTCAAGACCTTCAGAGAACAATTAGCACCTCTACTTAAGGCCCTGATGGCTTCCCTTCAGAATGGTTCAAGACCTTCAGAGAACAACTAACACCTCTACTTAAGGCACTGATGGCTTCCCTTCAGAATGGTTCAAGACCTTCAGAGAACAATTAGCACCTCTACTTAAGGCCCTGATGGCTTCCCTTCAGAATGGTTCAAGACCTTCAGAGAACAATTAGCACCTCTACTTAAGGCACTGATGGCTTCCCTTCAGAATGGTTCAAGACCTTCAGAGAACAATTAGCACCTCTACTTAAGGCCCTGATGGCTTCCCTCCAGAATGGTTCAAGACCTTCAGAGAACAACTAACACCTCTACTTAAGGCACTGATGGCTTCCCTTCAGAATGGTTCAAGACCTTCAGAGAACAATTAGCACCTCTACTTAAGGCACTGATGGCTTCCCTTCAGAATGGTTCAAGACCTTCAGAGAACAATTAGCACCTCTACTTAAGGCACTGATGGCTTCCCTTCAGAATGGTTCAAGACCTTCAGAGAACAATTAGCACCTCTACTTAAGGCACTGATGGCTTCCCTTCAGAATGGTTCAAGACCTTCAGAGAACAATTAGCACCTCTACTTAAGGCACTGATGGCTTCCCTTCAGAATGGTTCAAGACCTTCAGAGAACAATTAACACCTCTACTTAAGGCCTGTATTAACTGGACTCTGAGGGAGGGGGGTCTCCCCCCCCACCGTCATGGAGAGAGGCCATCATATCAGTAATCCCAAAAGAGGGTAAAGATAAGAAAGAATGCAGTTCATATAGACCTATCACAATTCTTAACACATATTATAAACAATATGCATCAATAATAGCCAAAAGAATGGAGAACATAATCCCAGAATTGATTGATGGAGATTAAACTGGTTTCATACAAAATAGGCAGACACAGGACAACATAAGGAGAACACTACATGTCATGGACCACATTACTCAGAATAAGACAAGTGCAATATTAAATCAGCCTAGATGCAGAAAAAGCATTTGATTCAGTGGGATGGGATTACCTATTCCAAGTTATGGAAAGATTTGGTTTCAACAGAGAAGTGATACAGTGCATCAAAACACTGTATTCATGTCCGACCAGAGCGAGGGGCAAGACAAGGCTGTAATCTTTCACGCACGCTCATCTCCTTGTACCTCGAACCATTAGCACAGGCAATAAGACAGGACCCAACCTTAGAGGGAATAATAAGAGACAGTGAACATAAGATATGCATGTATGCTGATGACGTTCTGTTATTCCTTAAAGACCCAGGCTCAAGTGTACCTAGATTGATGGATGTTTTACAAACATTTGGAACATATTCAGGGTATGTGCTTAACGTACACAAGACCCAAGCCCTAGTATATAATTATACCCCACAGGAAGAGCTGAAGAGTAGGCATAACTTCACCTGGACCTCCTCATCCATTAAATATCTGGGAGTAAATTTACCAAAAGATACACCCAAACTTTATTGCATGAATTACAATCACATTAACAAGAAAATATATGACGACCTAGACAGGTGGAATTCACTTCTCTTGGATCTTAGTAGTAGAATTGAAACAATCAAAATGAACATCCTGCCGAGGTTACTGTATTTGTTCCAATCACTGCCCATAGAAATCCCACCTAAACAGTTTAGGGAATGGGATAAACAATATCAAGGTTTATCTGGAACAGTAAGAGACCAAGATCTAGATATACAACATTACAGTTACCAACAAACTGTGGGGGTGTGGCCTTACCAGCCCAATTGAGACCCCTGGTGTGTTGGTGCAATTCAGAATATGAATCCAAATGGAAAGACATCGAGACTACTTTGACAGAGATACCCATACAGTCCGTTTTGGGAAATAGTCATGCTCATCGAGTCTGCACATTGTCAAAGCTTTCCTTCATTTTGGGTCAGTCACAGTGGTCAGGTATTCTGCCACTGTGTACTCTCTGTTTAGCGCCAAATAGCATTCTAGTTTGCTCTGTTTTTTTGTAAATTCTTTCTCTCTCTCGCTCTCTCTATGCTTTGCCTCAGGAGCTCAGACAGGTCATGGCTTTCCCAGGATGTTATTGCTTTTCAGTGAAGTTGCAATAATGATCTTATAAAACAATATTTGTTTCACCAAGTGTCGAAGGTTACTAATACACAATGCATTTCATCTGTACCTTTCAAATTGCCAGACTTGTCAGAAGGCAAATATCCCTACTCAGTGTCATAGTCTGAAGTGCAGCAAAAATAGTTGTTCAAAAACTCAAAATGGAGTGATCAGAAATCTGTGACATGCCAAATTAGTACTAAAACACACTTATCCCCAGACACTGAAAGGAGATACTGTGAGTGCACCCTGGACTCACCTGTGAGTGAAGTCGTTGCTCATCTCATCTGAAGTTGTGAGCAGTCGTGCTGTGTGTGAAAGCTTCTAAAGGCCTCAGCACAGCGGGGGGCAGCTACTCTCCTCTTAAAGCAGGCAACACTAATCAATCTGATTGAGGGTGGCATTGATGTGATGGGAAACACGTTTCTCCGTAGCATGCTCACTAACCTCTCACTACACCTAGGGTACGTCCCAATCATCTATCCTGCCTCCTGAAGTGTACACTCGTTCATTACATCCCAGAAATGTACAAACACTGGATTGGTGTTGGCACAGGTCAGATGGGGTTTTCATTTGCCAGTCATTTCCTTTCAAATCCATGAAGGGAAGTGAACAAGTGCACCCTTCAAGGAGATATCATTGGTGCACACTCTGACAGGCATCGAGAGGTGCCCAGAATGGCCAAAAACAACCAAACCCTGGAAAACACATTTCTACTGCCTGTAATTTCTATTTAATAGTACTCTGCCATCCCCTGGGCTTTATTGACTAACTGCCATTCTACTTTAGTCATTTGACAAATCTGGAAACATTAAAGTAGGGGCGCCTTGGGCCCAAGTTCCACAATACTTTTCTTCTTCGACTGTCACTGTTTCTAATTGAGTTTTTCTACCTCAGTGTACGTTCGCTTTGAAATTATTTACATCTTAACACATTTGATCAATTCTGTCTTCTCATTGGAGAGATTATTTGTTATTGATGTTGATACCACGGCCGGCTCCATTCTTAGCTCTCCCTCCAATCACTATTTTGCTTGAGGGCACCAATCACGGACGAGGATGTCTTGCTCCCAGGCAGACTAAATAACTTTTTTGCCCGCTTTGAGGACAATACAGTGCCACTGACACGGCCTGCAACGAAAACATGCGGTCTCTCCATCACTGCAG
The DNA here is from genome assembly GCF_045791955.1 of Oncorhynchus clarkii lewisi. Lineage (NCBI taxonomy): Eukaryota > Metazoa > Chordata > Actinopteri > Salmoniformes > Salmonidae > Oncorhynchus > Oncorhynchus clarkii. The sequence goes on along the minus strand of NC_092178.1, from coordinate 16,615,040 downwards.
CCGAGGTGAGTAAGACATTTAAACGTGTTAACCCTCGCAAGGCTGCAGGCCCAGACGGCATCCCCAGCCGCGCCCTCAGAGCATGCGCAGACCAGCTGGCCGGTGTGTTTACGGACATATTCAATCAATCCCTATACCAGTCTGCTGTTCCCACATGCTTCAAGAGGGCCACCATTGTTCCTGTTCCCAAGAAAGCTAAGGTAACTGAGCTAAACGACTACCGCCCCGTAGCACTCACATCCGTCATCATGAAGTGCTTTGAGAGACTAGTCAAGGACCATATCACCTCCACCCTACCTGACACCCTAGACCCACTCCAATTTGCTTACCGCCCTAATAGGTCCCCAGACGATGCAATCTCAACCACACTGCACACTGCCCTAACCCATCTGGACAAGAGGAATACCTATGTGAGAATGCTGTTCATCGACTACAGCTCGGCATTCAACACCATAGTACCCTCCAAGCTCGTCATCAAGCTCGAGACCCTGGGTCTCGACCCCGCCCTGTGCAACTGGGTACTGGACTTCCTGACGGGCCGCCCCCAGGTGGTGAGGGTAGGCAACAACATCTCCTCCCCGCTGATCCTCAACACTGGGGCCCCACAAGGGTGCGTTCTGAGCCCTCTCCTGTACTCCCTGTTCACCCACGACTGCGTGGCCACGCACGCCTCCAACTCAATCATCAAGTTTGCGGACGACACAACAGTGGTAGGCTTGATTACCAACAACGACGAGACGGCCTACAGGGAGGAGGTGAGGGCCCTCGGAGTGTGGTGTCAGGAAAATAACCTCACACTCAACGTCAACAAAACTAAGGAGATGATTGTGGACTTCAGGAAACAGCAGAGGGAACACCCCCCTATCCACATCGATGGAACAGTAGTGGAGAGGGTAGCAAGTTTTAAGTTCCTCGGCATACACATCACAGACAAACTGAATTGGTCCACTCACACAGACAGCATCGTGAAGAAGGCGCAGCAGCGCCTCTTCAACCTCAGGAGGCTGAAGAAATTCGGCTTGTCACCAAAAGCACTCACAAACTTCTACAGATGCACAATCGAGAGCATCCTGGCGGGCTGTATCACCGCCTGGTATGGCAACTGCACCGCCCTCAACCGTAAGGCTCTCCAGAGGGTAGTGAGGTCTGCACAACGCATCACCGGGGGCAAACTACCTGCCCTCCAGGACACCTACACCACCCGATGTCACAGGAAGGCCATAAAGATCATCAAGGACATCAACCACCCGAGCCACTGCCTGTTCACCCCGCTATCATCCAGAAGGCGAGGTCAGTACAGGTGCATCAAAGCTGGGACCGAGAGACTGAAAAACAGCTTCTATCTCAAGGCCATCAGACTGTTAAACAGCCACCACTAACACTGAGTGGCTGCTGCCAACACACTGACACTGACTCAACTCCAGCCACTTTAATAATGGGAATTGATGGGAAATGATCAAATCAAATCAAATTTATTTATATAGCCCTTCGTACATCAGCTGATATCTCAAAGTGCTGTACAGAAACCCAGCCTAAAACCCCAAACAGCAAGCAATGCAGGTGTAGAAGCACGGTGGCTAGGAAAAACTCCCTAGAAAGGCCAAAACCTAGGAAGAAACCTAGAGAGGAACCAGGCTATGTGGGGTGGCCAGTCCTCTTCTGGCTGTGCCGGGTGGAGATTATAACAAAACATGGTCAAGATGTTCAAATGTTCATAGATGACCAGCATGGTCGAATAATAATAAGGCAGAATAGTTGAAACTGGAGCAGCAGCACAGTCAGGTGGACTGGGGACAGCAAGGAGTCATCATGTCAGGTATTCCTGGGGCATGGTCCTAGGGCTCAGGTCCTCCGAGAGAGAGAAAGAAAGAGAGAATTAGAGAGAGCATATGTGGGATGGCCAGTCCTCTTCTGGCTGTGCCGGGTGGAGATTATAACAGAACATGGCCAAGATGTTCAAATGTTCATAAATGACCAGCATGGTCGAATAATAATAAGGCAGAACAGTTGAAACTGGAGCAGCAGCACAGCCAGGTGGACTGGGGACAGCAAGGAGTCATCATGTCAGGTAGTCCTGGGGCATGGTCCTAGGGCTCAGGTCTTCCGAGAGAGAGAAAGAGAGAAGGAGAGAATTAGAGAACGCACACTTAGATGTAAATATATCACTAGCCACTTTAAACAATGCTACCTTATATAATGTTTCTTACCCTACATTATTCATCTCATATGCATACGTATATACTGTACTCTATATCATCGACTGTATCCTTATGTAATACATGTATCACTAGCCACTTTAAACTATGCCACTTGTTTACATACTCATCTCATTTGTACATACTGTACTCGATACCATCTACTGTATCTTGCCTATGCTGCTCTGTACCATCACTCATTCATATATCCTTTTGTACATATTCTTTATCCCCTTACACTGTGTACAAGACAGTAGTTTTGGAATTGTTAGTTAGATTACTTGTTATTACTGCATTGTCGGAACTAGAAGCACAAGCATTTCGCTACACTCGCATTAACATCTGCTAACCATGTGTATGTGACAAATAAAATTTGATTTGATTTGATTTGATCTTGGAGTAATGTGGAACATGTTCTCAGTTATATTCTGGAACAGAAATTGGAGTGTCTTCGCTAGGAACCAAATGGAGGTAAACAGGTCAAAACAGGGAGAGACTACCCTGAATTTGTCCAATAAGAAACGCTTTCGTTGCAAAACGTTTTGCTACGGTGTGTACTCCTCGATAGCCCACTTTTTAAAACAGTAACTCAACAACCTAGATTCTGAAGCTATACAGTGTTATCAATACATGATATTCAAAATAAATTACTCAAAATCAAATCAATCAAGTCAAAAAATGTATGTACCGATCCCAATCTCTGTGGCCGTAGGGCAGCAGAATTAACAGGGCCAAATTATTTCATTGTCAGAGAGAGGAAGCGTATCTTTTTTAAGAGAATCAGCATACAGAGATATTATTCAGAGCTTAATTTGATCAACACCCTCAGTGTTATTTATTTCCTAATTATCCATCTCAAATGATCTACCTGGAGGGATGCCATACTGTCCCTAGAATAAATAACAAGATTGTTGGGAATACTAAAATAAGTTAAAAAATACATTTGTGCATAGGACCTGAGTCTGTGTCTGAATGTTGCACATAGTCTGGTGTGTGGGTGCCAAGACATCTATTTTCAGTTGTTTGAAGCTGGTGCACAAAACCAAAAGTAGAAAAATTTAACTTAAGCACAGGAAGCATAGAAATAGAGCACATAGAACAGATATGTAATTTCTTAAGACTTGCTTTCAATGGGAATGATAAATATAACTCATATTTCTATGTGAATATGGTTGGGTTACTCAAAAAGTTGCAGCTTTAACAGTTTAGGCCTACTTATAAAGCTCACTCAAACAACCAACTCAAGGTCTCAAGAAGTGTTTTACCACTCAGATTCTTTGTTATAATCTCAAGCCATTCTAACCTGATCACACACGCACACCAACGTGTGTTCTCGTCTTCAAAGGAATCTCAGGCGAAGACGTGAGTCTTCTCTTTATTTATAGCCTGTTTGATTGTCTGCCTGGGAGACATTTTGAACCTGTCACACCGTATTTCTTCAGTGTTTCAGGGAGTATGCCTCTCATAAAGGTAACCATTTTAAAATTGTCTGTCTGTCTGTCTGTCTGTCTGTCTGTGCGTCTGTGCGTCTGTGCGTCTGTCTGTCTGTCTGTCTGTCTGTCTGTCTGTCTGTCTGTCTGTCTGTGCGTCTGTGCGTCTGTGCGTCTGTGCGTCTGTCTGTGCGTCTGTCTGTCTGTCTGTCTGTCTGTCTGTCTGTCTGTCTGTCTGTCTGTGCGTGCTATTCTGGAATTGGTTCTCCGCCTTTTCCCAGCAGTCATGTCACACGGGTTTGTTGTTTTGTATTCCGTTTGTTGTATTCCTCAGGAACTAATTCAATGAGTGTTGCTTATTGATGCTGGGAAATAGACCAGGCATTTTATTGAAAAACAAAGCCTGCTTTTGGGATTACTTTGAAAAAGCTTGGCTCTGTGGGGGAGGAGGAGGAGGCTTCGTGTGACAAACAAACAACATTGCCCTGGGTGCTGTTTTTTGGATCACAGGGTTTATTTAGCTAAATTAACCCATTTTTAAAGCTGTCGTTCGCCCTTCTGTTTGTTCTCTTCCATCTGACAGAATTGTGTCCTATGTGAGGGGCAGAGGGAGAGAGAGAATTTCTATGGCCTTGGCCACAGATGTTGTCTTAGTCCGTAGCTGTATACAGTCGGGAGGATAGAATGAACAAAGATTGATTTGGACACACAAAGCCTGTTGTCTGTTGTCATTTGAACCAGAATGCACCACCTTCACGGGACAGAACAGTCTACATTCAGTGTCACAGTCTAAGTCTACATTTATCAAATTTAAAAATAAATACAAATTTCAAATGTTGCTATATAAGACTGAATAGGTCTAGGTCGGTCACATATGCTCTCTGGGGGGCAAGACCTCCAGGGGGTCCCCAAAGTTCATGGTACCCCCTGCTTTGTGGGCGGGGGGGTACTACGCTAGTGCCTCCATTTTAAACATCCGTGTCACACAGAACAAAAAAGGCCAGGTGAACTATCTCGGACAGCTCTTCGGCACGTGTCTAGCCTCTCTCTCTGCAGCTCTGGTGATGGGTTAGCAGACTCCTTTCTCTCTGTTGATGGGTTAGCAGTCTCCTCTCTCTCTCTCTCTGCAGCTCTGGTGATGGGTTAGCAGACTCCTTTCTCTCTGTTGATGGGTTAGCAGTCTCCTCTCTCTCTCTCTCTGCAGCTCTGGTGATGGGTAAGCAGACTCCTTTCTCTCTGTTGATGGGTTAGCAGTCTCCTCTCTCTCTCTCTCTGCAGCTTTGTGATGGGCTAGCAGTCTCCTCTCTCTCTCTCTCTGCAGCTCTGTGATGGGTTAGCAGACTCCTCTCTCTCTCTGCAGCTCTGTGATGGGTTAGCAGACTCCTCTCTCTCTCTCTGCAGCTCTGTGGTGGGTTAGCAGTCTCCTCTCTCTCTCTCTCTCTGCAGCTCTTTGATGGGTTAGCAGACTCCTCTCTCTCTCTCTGCAGCTCTGTGGTGGGTTAGCAGTCTCCTCTCTCTCTCTCTCTCTCTCTGCAGCTCGGTGGTGGGTTAGCAGTCTCCTCTCTGTCTCTCTCTCTGCAGCTCGGTGGTGGGTTAGCAGTCTCCTCTCTCTCTCTGCAGCTCTGTTGATGGGTTAGCAGTCTCCTCTCTCTTTCTCTGCAGCTCTGTGGTGGGTTAGCAGTCTCCTCTCTGTCTTCCTCTCTGCAGCTCTGTGATGGGTTAGCAGTCTCCTCTCTCTCTCTCTCTCTGCATTTCTGTGGTGGGTTAGCAGTCTCCCTCTCTCTCTCTCTCTCTGCAGCTCTCTGGTGGGTTAGCAGTCTCTCTCTCTCTCTCTCTCTCTCTCTCTCTCTCTCTCTCTCTCTCTCTCTCTCGCGCGCTCTCTCTCTCTCTCTCTCCAGCTCTGTTCAAATCAAATCAAATATATTTATAAAGCCCTTCTTACATCAGCTGATATCTCAAAGTGCTGTTCAGAAACCCAGCCTAAAACCCCAAACAGCAAGCAATGCAGGTGTAGAAGCACGGTGGCTAGGAAAAACTCTCTAGAAAGGCCAAAACCTAGGAAGAAACCAGGCTATGAGGGGTGGCCAGTCCTCTTCTGGCTGTGACGGGTGGAGATTATAACAGAACATGGCCAAGATGTTCAAATAATAATAATCACAGTAGTTGTCGAAGGTGCAGCAAGTCAGCACCTCAGGAGTAAATGTCAGTTGGCTTTTCATAGCCGATCATTAAGAGTATCTCTACCGCTCCTGCTGTCTCTAGAGAGTTGAAAACAACAGGTCTGGGACAGGTAGCATGTCCGGTGAACAGGTCAGGGTTCCATAGCCGCAGGCAGAACAGTTGAAACTGGAGCAGCAGCACGGCCAGGTGGACTGGGGACTGCAAGGAGTCATCATGCCAGGTAGTCCTGAGGCATGGTCCTAGGGCTCAGGTCCTCTGAGAGAAAAAAAAATAAAGATAATTAGAGAGAGCATACTTAAATTCACACAGGACACCATGTTGATGGGTTAGCAGTCTCCTTTCTCTCTGTTGATGGGTTAGCAGTCTCCTCTCTCTCTCTCTCTCTCTCTCTGCAGCTCTGTGATGGGTTAGCAGTCTCCTCTCTCTCGTTCTCTCTCTCTCTCTCTCTCTCTCTGCAGTTCTATTGATGGGTTAGCAGTCTCCTCTCTCTCTCTCTGCAGCTCAGTGGTGGGTTAGCAGTCTCCCCTCTCTCAATTCAATTCAATTCAAGGGCTTTATTGGCATGGGAAACGTGTTAACATTGCCAAAGCAAGTGAGGTAGATAATATATAAAGTGAATATATAAAGTGAAAAACAATAAAAAAAATTAACAGTCTCTCTCTCTCTGTAGCTCTGTGGTGGTTTAGCAGTCTTCTCTCTCTGCAGCTCTGTGGTGGGTTAGCAATCTCCTCTCTCTCTCTGCAGCTCTGATGGGTTAGCAGTCTCCTCTCCCTCTCTCTGCAGCTCTGTTGATGGGTTAGCAGGCTCCTCTCTCTCTCTCCCTCGCTCTCTCTCTGCAGCTCTGGTGATGGGTTAGCAGGCTCCTCTCTCTCTGCAGCTCTGTGGTGGGTTAGCAGTCTCCTCTCTCTCTGCAGCTCTGTGATGGGTTAGCAGGCTCCCCTCTCTCTCTCTCTCTCTCTCTGCAGCTCTGTGATGGGTTAGCAGGCTCTTCTCTCTCTCTCTCTCTCTCTCTCTCTGCAGCTCTGTGATGGGTTAGCAGGCTCTTCTCTCTCTCTCTCTCTCTCTCTCTCTGCAGTTCTGTGATGGGTTAGCAGGCTCCTCTCTCTCTCTCTCTCTCTGCAGCTCTGTGATGGGTTAGCAGGCTACTCTCTCTCTGCAGCTCTGTGATGGGTTAGCAGGCTCCTCTCTCTCTGCAGCTCTGTGGTGGGTTAGCAGTCTCCTCTCTCTCTCTCTCTCTCTACAGCTCTGTGGTGGGTTAGCAGTCTCCTCTCTCTCTCTGCAGCTCTGTGATGGGTTAGCAGGCTCCTCTCTCTCTGCAGCTCTGTGATGGGTTAGCAGGCTCCTCTCTCTCTGCAGCTCTGTGATGGGTTAGCAGGCTCCACTCTCTCTGCAGCTCTGTGGTAGGTTAGCAGGCTCCTCTCTCTCTGCAGCTCTGTGGTGGGTTAGCAGTCTCCTCTCTCTCTCTCTGCAGCTCTGTGGTGGGTTAACAGTCTCCTCTCTCTCTCTCTCTCTGCAGCTCTGTGGTGGGTTAGCAGTCTCCTCTCTCTCTCTCTCTCTCTAGAGCTCTGTGGTGGGTTAGCTGTCTCCTCTCTCTCTCTGCAGCTCTGTGATGGGTTAGCAGGCTCCTCTCTCTCTGCAGCTCTGTGATGGGTTAGCAGGCTCCTCTCTCTCTGCAGCTCTGTGATGGGTTAGCAGGCTCCACTCTCTCTGCAGCTCTGTGGTGGGTTAGCAGTCTCCTCTCTCTCTGCAGCTCTGTGGTGGGTTAGCAGTCTCCTCTCTCTCTCTGCAGCTATGTGGTGGGTTAGCAGTCTCCTCTCTCTCTCTGCAGCTCTGTGGTGGGTTAGCAGTCTCCTCTCTCTCTCTGCAGCTCTGTGATGGGTTAGCAGGCTCCTCTCTCTCTGCAGCTCTGTGATGGGTTAGCAGGCTCCTCTCTCTCTGCAGCTCTGTGATGGGTTAGCAGGCTCCACTCTCTCTGCAGCTCTGTGGTGGGTTAGCAGTCTCCTCTCTCTCTCTCTCTCTCTCTCTGCAGCTCTGTGGTGGGTTAGCAGTCTCCTCTCTCTCTCTGCACCTCTGTGGTGGGTTAGCAGTCTCCTCTCCCTCTCTCTGCAGCTCAGTTGATGGGTTAGCAGGCTCCTCTCTCTCTCTCCCTCGCTCTCTCTCTGCAGCTCTGGTGATGGGTTAGCAGGCTCCTCTCTCTCTGCAGCTATGTGGTGGGTTAGCAGTCTCCTCTCTCTCTGCAGCTCTGTGATGGGTTAGCAGGCTTCTCTCTCTCTCTCTCTGCAGCTCTGTGATGGGTTAGCAGGCTCTTCTCTCTCTCTCTCTCTCTCTCTCTCTGCAGCTCTGTGATGGGTTAGCAGGCTCCTCTCTCTCTCTCTACCTCTGCAGCTCTGTGATGGGTTAGCAGGCTCCTCTCTCTCTGCAGCTCTGTGATGGGTTAGCAGGCTCTTCTCTCTCTGCAGCTCTGTGGTGGGTTAGCAGTCTCCTCTCTCTCTCTGCAGCTCTGTGGTGGGTTAGCAGTCTCCTCTCTCTCTCTCTCTCGCTCTCTCTCTGCAGCTCTGTGGTGGGTTAGCAGTCTCCTCTCTCTCTCTACAGCTCTGTGGTGGGTTAGCAGTCTCCTCTCTCTCTCTGCAGCTCTGTGGTGGGTTAGCAGTCTCCTCTCTCTCTCTCTCTCTACAGCTCTGTGGTGGGTTAGCAGTCTCCTCTCTCTCTCTGCAGCTCTGTGATGGGTTAGCAGGCTCCTCTCTCTCTGCAGCTCTGTGATGGGTTAGCAGGCTCCTCTCTCTCTGCAGCTCTGTGATGGGTTAGCAGGCTCCACTCTCTCTGCAGCTCTGTGGTAGGTTAGCAGGCTCCTCTCTCTCTGCAGCTCTGTGGTGGGTTAGCAGTCTCCTCTCTCTCTCTCTCTCTCTCTGCAGCTCTGTGGTGGGTTAACAGTCTCCTCTCTCTCTCTCTCTCTGCAGCTCTGTGGTGGGTTAGCAGTCTCCTCTCTCTCTCTCTCTACAGCTCTGTGGTGGGTTAGCTGTCTCCTCTCTCTCTCTGCAGCTCTGTGATGGGTTAGCAGGCTCCTCTCTCTCTGCAGCTCTGTGATGGGTTAGCAGGCTCCTCTCTCTCTGCAGCTCTGTGATGGGTTAGCAGGCTCCACTCTCTCTGCAGCTCTGTGGTGGGTTATCAGTCTCCTCTCTCTCTCTGCAGCTCTGTGGTGGGTTAGCAGTCTCCTCTCTCTCTCTGCAGCTATGTGGTGGGTTAGCAGTCTCTCCTCTCCCTCTCTCTCTGCAGCTCTGTGGTGGGTTAGCAGTCTCCCCTCTCTCTCTCTATGCAGCTCTGTGATGGGTTAGCAGTCTCCTTTGTCTCCCTCTCTCTATGCAGCTATGTGATGGGTTAGCAGTCTCCTCTCTCTCTCTATGCAGCTCTGTGATGGGTTAGCAGTCTCCTTTCTCTCTGTGTGGTGGGTTAGCAGTCTCCTTTCTCTCTGTGTGGTGGGTTAGCATTCTCCTCTCTCTCTCTCTGTGGTGGGATAGCAGTCTCTCCTCTCTCTCTGCAACCATGTGTGGTGGTTAGCCCATGTGTGGCTGGCGCTGCAGTGGCTGCACTGACAAAAGGCTATATTTTAACCATATTTAACACTGCAGTCATAGCCTACTGTGCCAACGTGTAGGACGATGAGCGATTTTCCAGCAGCAATACTGTAGTCAGCTCATAGCTACAGCCCAGAGAAAAGGCCAAAGAAAGAACAGAAGTGAACCAAAGTCTGAGAGGAAAAGAAAAGAGCTAGAGGACATAGAATGTACTGTAACAGCTAATCAGAAGAGCTTTGAGACATGTTCAGTCACAGCAGCAGAAGCATAACCCTGAGACTACGTTGGCAGACACTTCACAGAGCACTTTGGATACCTCCTTGAGAGTTGTGTTTCTTACCTGTCAGGCAGTGTCGTCTGAGGCTGCTCCAGTTAACTTTAAATCATGGCCATGATTTAAGCTTTGAGCTCTCTAGACCTAAGGCCTAAATTCAATCCAGCTGTCGATCCGTGTTATGGGCCGATTCAGACAGGAAAGGTATGCCTTCCCTACACACTTGTCAGTAGCTGGTATTCAGATTTATGCAGGTGGGTTCGCAAGTGCGTGGTTACGTTGCGGGCGCTGAATAAATGTAATTCAAGCGATGAAAACCCTTCAACTTGCTGGCCAACAGATTTTCTCGTCAGCAGCAACGATGTTAAGATGAAACAGTCAGAGGTCACCAAGTGCAACATAGCTTCGGCATGTAATTTAGCTCGAAAGATGTGTTGGCATCGACTACTTGTCTCTGGCCCCCTCCCAATTAGGGGGAGTGATAAGCTTTACAGCAGACTCGCACAACTCAATCGCTGGTTGGAAAGTGTATTCAGCCCCTCCCAAAAGATAGAATTTGTAGATAACTGGCCCTCTTTCTGGGACTCACCCACAAACAGGACCAAGCCTGGCCTGTTGAGGAGTGACGGACTCCATCCTAGCTAGAGGGGTGCTCTCATCTTATCTACCAACATATACAGGGCTCTAACTCCCCTAGCTCCACAATGAAATAGGTGCAGGCTGTTAGCCAGCCTGCCAGCTTAGTGGAGTCTTCCCCTAGCACAGTCTCTTAGTGGAGTCTGCCCCTAGCACAGTCTAGATGTTTTCTTTAATGAGTCTGACATGCAGTATATACTGTTGCTCCCAGACCAGGCCCAAATCCCCGCTATTCACATTAAGAAAATACAGAGATTCAGGGGGCGCAGATCCGAGTGCCTTGTGAGAATTCGTCGGCGAGTGGGGAACCTACCACTACCATCCGTTCTATTGGCCAATGTTCAACCACTGGAGGACAAACTGTTTGAGCTCCGTTTGAGACTATCCTACCAACAGGATATTAAAAACTGTAATATCTTTTCACCGAGTCTTGCCTGAAAGACGACACAGATAATATACAGTTGGCTGGAATTTCCGTGCATCGGCAAGACAAAACCGGTACCTCCAGTAAGACGAGGGGTGGTGGTGTGTGTCTTTGTCAAAAACAGCTAGAGCGCGATGTCTATTAGTAAGGAAGTCTAAGCAAACAAAAATGCTCATCCAGAAGCGGCGCTCCTAGTGGCCGGGGACATTAATGCAGGCAAACTTAAATCCATTTTACCTAGTTTCTACCAGCATGTCACATGTGCAACCAGAGGGGGAAAAAAACTCTAGACAACCTTTACTCCACACACAGAGACAAGTACAAAGCTCTCTCCCGCATTCCATTTGGCAAATCTGACCATAACTCATAACCTCCTTCTCACAAGCAAAAACTAATGCAGGAAGTACCAGTGACTCGCTCAATATGGAAGTGGTCGGATGATGCAGATGCTACACTAAAGGACTGTTTTGCTAACACAGACTGGAATATGTTCCGGGATTCATCCAATGGCATTGAGGAGTATACCACCTCAGTCACTGGCTTCATCAAAAAGTGCATTGACGATGTCATCCCCACAGTGACCGTACATACATATCCCAACCAGAAGCCATGGATCACAGGAAACATCCGCACCAAGCTAAAGGCTAGAGCTGCCACTTTCAAGGAGCGGGACACTAATCCGGACGCTTAGAAGAAATCCTGCTATGCCCTCAGTTGAACCATCAAAGAGGCAAAGCATCAATTCAGGATTAAGATTTAATCCTACTACACTGGCTCTGACACTTGCAAACTATTGAGTACTACAAAGGAAATCCCAGCTGCGAGCTGCCCAGTGACGCGAGCCTACCAGACGGGCTAAATGCCTTTTATGCCCGCTCTGAGGCAAGCAACACTAAAGCATGCATGAGAGCACCAGCTGCTCCTGTCAACATTCACAAGGCTGCGGGGTCATATGTGTTACCAGGATGTGTACTCCGTGTACTGACCAACTGGCAAGTGTCTTCACTGATATTTTCAACCTCTCCCTGACCGAGTCTGTAATAGCTACATGTTTCAAGCAGACCACCATAGTCCCTGTGTCCAAGTAAAGGTAACCTGCCTAAATGACTACCACCCCGTAGCACACACGTCGGTAGCCATGAAGTGCTTTGAAAGGCTGGTCATCTCTCACATCAACATCATCATCCCGGAAACCCTAGACCCACTCCAATTCGCATACCGCCCCAACAGATCCACAAATGACGCAATTGCACTCCACACTGCCCTTTCCCACCTGGACAAAAGGAACACCTATGTGAGAACACGGTTCATTAACTACAGCTCAGCGTTCAACACCATAGTGCCCACAAAGATCATCACTAAGCTACGGACCATGGGACTAAACACCTCGCTCTTGCAACTGGATCCTGGACTTCTGCCACAGTGATCCTCAACACTGGACCCCTCAGGGGTGCATGCTTAGTCCCCTCCTGTACTCCATGTTCACCCACGACTGTGTGGCTAAGCACGATTCACCATCATTAAGTTTGCTGACGGCTTGGCCTACCGCCATTGTGTCTCCTGCCATCCAGGACCTCTATACTAGGCGGTGTCAGAGGAAGGCCCAAAAAATGTACAAAGACTACAGTCACCCAAGTCATAGACTGTTCTCTCTGCTACCATATGGCAAGGGGTACCGGAGCGCCAAGTCCAGGTCCAAAAGGCTCCTTAAAAACTTCTTTCTTCTACTTGAGACGCAGATGTCTCAAGTAGACACCTGGAAATGCAAATGCGCTACGCTAAATGCTAAATGTACTCGTTAAAACTCAAACGTGCATCAAAATTCACAAGCAGGGTATTGAATTAAAGCTACACTCGTTGTGAACCTAGCCAACAAGTCAGATTTTTAAAATGCTTTTCGGCGAAAGCATGAGAAGCTATTATCTGATAGCATGCAACACCCCAAAATGCCTGAATGCGATGTAAACAAAGATATAGCTTAGCCGGCGCTACACAAAACGCAGAAATAAAATATAAAACATTCATTACCTTTGACGAGCTTCTTTCTTGGCACTCCTATATGCCCCATAAACATCACTATTGGGTCTTTTTTTCGTTTAAATCGGTCCATATATACCCAAAATAGCTTTCTATGGAAGCTGTGTCATTCAGAAAAAAACATCGTTTTTAAACGCTGCGTCATTTTTTAAAATTAAAAAAGTCGACGATAAACTTTCACAAAACACTTCGAAATCCTTTTGTAATCCAACTTTAGGTATTAGTAAACGTTTATAATCTATCAAAATGATTACAGGGCGATGTATATTCAATAGCTCCTCGTCTGCAAATCAATGGCTGCCAATGTCCACATTGAAAACATCCTGGTGGAGACCGGAAGAAACGGAATCCAGATAGTTGGATTTTCCAACAAAAAATTCCATTGAAAATGACGACAATTTCCATCATAGGTACACTTCAACTATGACAGACAAAATGAGAAAAAAAATCCAGAAAATCACATTGTAGGATTTTTAATTAATTAATTTGCAAATTATGGTGAAAAATAAGTATTGATTTATAAGATTTTTTTTCTCATTTTGTCAGTCAAAGTTGAAGTGTATCTATGATGAAAATTACAGGACTCTCTCATCTTTTTAAGTGGGAGAACTTGCACAATTGGTGGCTGACTAAATACTTTTTTGCCCCACTGTACATTGTCTCAGGGAAGTGAGTTGGTGGTCTGTTGATATCCCTCTGGTGGTGTGGGTGCTGTGCTTTGGCAAAGTGGGTGGGGTTACAGTGCATTCTGAAAATATTCAGATCACTTGACATTTTCCACATTTTGTTAAGTTACAGCCTTATTCTTAAATGTATTAAATCGTTTCCCCCCCCTCAATCTACTCACAATATCCCATAATGACAAAGCAAAAACAGGTTTTAGAAATGTTTGCAAATGTATAAAAAAAACTACTGAAAAATCACATTTACATAAGTTTCAGACCCTTTAGTCAGTACTTTGTTGAAGCACCTTTGGCAGCGATTACAGCCTTGAGTCTTCTTGGATATGACGCTACAAGCTTGGCACACCTCTATTTGGGGAGTTTCTCCCATTCTTCTCTGCAGATTCTCTCAAGCTCTGTCAGGTTGGGTGGGGAGCGTTGCTGCACAGCTATTTTCAGGTCTCTCCAGAGATGTTCGATCGGCTTCAAGTCCGGGCTCTGGCTGGGCCACTCAAGGACAATCAGAGACTTGTCCGAAGCCAGTCCTGCGTTGTCTTGACTGTGTGCTTAGGGTCGTTGTCCTGTTGGAAGGTGAACCTTCACCCCAGTCTGAGGTCTTGAGTGCTCTGGAGCAGGTTTTCATCAAGGATCTCTGTACTTTGCTCCGTTCATCTTTGCTTCGATCCTGACTAGTTTCCCAGTCCCTGCTGCTGAAAAACATCCCCACAGCATGATGCTGACACCACCATTCTTCACCGTAGGGATGGTGCCAGTTTCCTCCATACGTGATGTTTGGAATTCAGGCCAAAGAGTTCATTCTTGGTTTCATCAGACCAGAAAATCTTGTTTCTCATGGTCTGAGAGTCCTTTAGGTGCCTTTTGGCAACTCCAAGCGGGCTGTCATGCGCTTTTTTACTGAGGAGTAGCTTCCGTCTGGCCACTCTACCTTAAAGGCCTGGTTGGTGGAGTCCTGTAGAGACGGTTGTCCTTCTGGAAGGTTCTCCCATCTCCACAGAGGAACTCTGGAGCTCTGTCAGAGTGACCTTCCCCCCCCCCACTTGCTCAGTTTGGCCGCCAGCTCTTGGAAGAATCTTCCAAACTTCTTCCGTTTAAGAATGACGGAGGCCATTGTGTTCTTGGGGAACTTCAATGTTTCAGAAATGTTTTGGTACCCTTCACCAGATCTGTGCCTCAACATAATCCTGTCTCGGAGCTCTACGGACAATTCCTTCGTTCTCATGGCTTGGTTTTTGCTCTGACATGCACTGTCAACTGTGCCTTTCCAAATCATGTCCAATCAATTTAATTTAACCACAGCTGGATTCCAGTCAAGTTGTAGAAACATCTCAAGGATGATCAACGGAAACAGGATGCATCTGAGCTCAATTTCAAGTCTCATAGCAAAGGGTCTGAATACTTATGTGAATAAGGTATTTTATATTTTTATTTAATACATTTGCAAAAAAATCTAAATCTGTTTTCACTGTGTAGATGAGAATTTTAGAATAAGACTGTAACGTAACACAATGTGGATAAAGTCAAGTGGTCTGAATACTTTCCATATGCACTGTATATCCTGCCTGGTTGGTCCTGTCTGGGGGTATCGTCGGACAGGGCCACATTGTTGCTTTCTCTTTGAGGTTTTAGACTGGGTTTCTGTATAAGCACTTTGACATCTGCTGATGTAAAAAGGGCTTTATAAATACATTTGATTGATAATCAGGACACGTTAGCACCAGGTGGGGCTATTGTGTAGACCTGACCAATCTTGATCGGATGACGAAAACCATAAAGGTCTAAGCGGATCTAGAGTAGCATCGTTTTCTCCATCTAGTGCAGGGTTCCACATAGGCGCCCCCAGGGTCATTTTATTTGGCCCAAAATCATTTTCGTTGGACATGTATAAAGAGTCATATGTGATCATATCCCAATGTAAATCAAGGTTTGAAATTATTCTTTTTTTTGTTGTCAAATACTATATCTGTTTGGGTTTCATGCAGTCAATTTGCAGTGTACAAATTATAACCATGTCCCAGCTGCTCAAGAAAAAAAGAAATGTCACACGGCTGAACGAAATTGAGGACCCCTGATCTGTTGGTTCCTAGCTGGAAAACCTGTGCCTCTGCATTAGTGATATCACACTTATACAGTACTGTAGGTGTAACATCAGAAAATAAACATGATAAATGAAATGCAAAAAATATGAAGTAATATCATAATGCTAATTGTTTAATTTGTGATACATTGTCCATGTTTTTTTCCATGATAATTTTATTGGAAACATTAATAGTCAATATGTCTGTATCATACAATCATATTTACATTTATATGCATACGTGCGCATTGATTTATATTATGTAGCAGATACATTAAATAAAAATGGCTAAATTACAAAATGACCATTAAATTAAGGTCAAAATTAACAGATAGACATACACGTGTCATTAAGCGAGCGTTACTCTTTGGCCGGGTTTGAACGTCACTCTGCTCTGAGACTTTCCTTCTCCCGAAGCTCCAAAGGACTCATACCTGATGAAACAGAAAACAACAAGGCTGGAAAGAAAAATTCTTTATACCAGGGATGGGAAACTTTGATGGGGGTGCTGGCCACCAAAAGCAGAACTCATCATGAGACACCGCAGTGGCTGGTGGGTATGCATATATATTTGGTGTTTTGATTTCCTGAGAAATTGATCGATGTACTGCAGTACTACTCACAGGTCAGTGTACCTCCTCCAGTCCTGCTTGTTGAGGGAGGCTCTGGTGGCATTCAGGGCTGAGGTGAGGTGGGCCTGACACAGGAGCAGACCTGTCCTGATGGGGCCACCCTGGACCGGGACACTGTCCTCCTGCACAGACAAACACCTCCTACAGTTACTAGTGCTTTGAGATGAATGTATGAAAAGTGCTTTATAAACAGAGTTACTATTCTAGATAAAGTACTGACAGTAGCTCGTCTGTAGTTGCTCTTGATGTTGCTGATTTCCAGACGGAGGCGGTCTAGCTGCTCATGGCTGAGCTCCTCGTAGCCATCCTGTAGAGAGGACATATAGGCCGGGGGGTGGGAGAAGCCAGGGTCTCTGACCGACGCACCGGTCAGGTCATTAGAGTTGGGCCCCGAGACACCCTGGGAGTTCTAGGGGGACAGACAAAGGGAGGGTGAGAATAACACAGCTTTAGACGGAGCTCTCCACATAAAGAAGTACATGGCATTTAAAAATATTAGCTAATGTTGCTAATAACTTGTAGGTCTATAAGGGGTAACACTTCATTTGGATAGTCCCAAGAAGATGGTTTGTAGATGTTCAATAACTGTCAACAACATTTCAACTAACTATCCACTAACCCTTATTGTTAGCGAGCAGTTGCTTAGATAGTCCCATATAGACCTATGGATGGTCATACTATCCAAAAAAAAGTGTTACCCTACACGGTTCTTTCCATATTACACTATTCTCATCCTGCTAGTTCCCTTTCCATGACACTATGTGATTGATTGGACAATCAATCATAATATTGTGTCCCAAATGGCACCCTATGCCCAATATCATGCACTACGTTTGACTAGTACCCTATGGCCCCATAGGACCCTGTTTAAAATGTACTTCACTACATAAGAGAACAAGGTGCTGTTTGGGACGCAGACCATCATCTCACCAGTCCTGAGGGGGAAGGGTTGCCCAGCTCGGACTCAAAGGAGCTGCCGAAGTACAGCCTCCAGATGTTACCACGGGGGTCCTCAGGGGGGACGTCACTGAGGTCCAGCAGCACCATGGAGTGGTCCAGCCCGCACCCTCTCTCCCCTTCCCCAGTTGAGTCATCAGACCCACTGCTGTGGTTCAGAAAGATCATGGAGGACAGGCTTATGTCGCTGTCCGAACCCGACCCCAGGTCCTAGAGGGAGAGAGGGGAGAGGTTTACTGGTCCTGGAGGGAGAGAGGGAGGAGAGGTTTACTGGTTCTGGAGGGAGAGAGAGGAGAGATTTACTGGTCCTGGAGAGAGAGAGGGAGAGGTTTACTGGTTCTGGAGGGAGAAAGGAGAGGTTTACTGGTCCTGAAGGGAGAGAGAGGAAAGGTTTACTGGTTCTGGAGGGAGGGAGGAGAGGAAAAGTTTACTGGTCCTGAAGGGAGAGAGGGATAGAGAGGAGAGGTTTACTGGTTCTGGAGGGAGAGAGGGGAGAGGTTTACTGGTTCTGGAGGGAGAGAGAGGAGAGGTTTACTGGTCCTGGAGGGAGAGAGGGATAGAGAGGAGAAGTTTACTGGTTCTGGAGGGAGAGAGAGGAGAGGTTTACTGGTCCTGGAGGGAGAGGGGGATAGAGAGGAGAGGTTTACTGGTTCTGTAGGGAGAGAGGGAGGAGAGGTTTCCTGGTTTTGTAGGGAGAGAGGGATAAAGAGGAGAGATTTACTGGTCCTGGAGGGAGAGAGGGATAGAGAGGAGAGGTTTACTGGTTCTGGAGGGAGAGAGAGGAGAGGTTTACTGGTTCCGGAGGGAGAGGAGAGGTTTAATGGTTCTGGAGGGAGAGAGAGGAGAGGTTTACTGGTCCTGGAGGGATAGAGAGGAGAGGTTTACTGGTTCTGGAGGGATAGAGAGGAGAGGTTTACTGGTCCTGGAGGGATAGAGAGGAGAGGTTTACTGGTCCTGGAGGGATAGAGAGGAGAGGTTTACTGGTTCCGGAGGGAGAGGAGAGATTTAATGGTTCTGGAGGGAGAGAGAGGAGAGGTTTACTGGTCCTGGAGGGATAGAGAGGAGAGGTTTACTGGTTCTGGAGGGAGAGAGAGAAGTTTGACTACCTTTGACTACTGGATGTTCTCATAGGCACTTTAGTATTGCCAGTGTAACAGTATAACTTCCTTCCCTCTCCTCGCTCCTACCTGGGCTCGAACCAGGAACACATCGACAACAGCCACCCTCGAAGCAGCGTTACCCATGCAGAGCAAGGGGAACAACCACTCCAAGTCTCAGAGCGAGTGACGTTTGAAACGCTATTAGCACGCACCCCGCTAACTAGCTAGCCATTTCACATCGGTTACACCAGCCTAATCTCGAGAGTTGATAGGCCTGAAGTCATAAACAGCTCAATGCTTGAAGCACAGCGAAGAGCTGCTGGCAAAACGCACAAAAGTGCTGTTTGAATGAATGCTTACGAGCCTGCTGCTGCCTACCACCGCTCAGTCAGTCTGCTCTATCAAACCATAGACTTAGTTATAACATAATAACATACAGAAATACGAGCCTTAGGTCGAATCCGGAAACTATCACCTCGAAAACAAGACGTTTATTCTTTCAGTGAAATACGGAACCGTTCTGTATTTTATCTAACGGGTGGCATCCATTAGTCTAAATATTCCTGTTACATTGCACAGCCTTCAATGTTATGTCATAATTACGTAAAATTCTGGCAAATTAGGCGGCCCAAACTGTTGCATATACACTGACTCTGCGTGCAATGAACGCAAGAGAAGTGACACAATTTCACCTGGTTAATATTGCTTGCTAACCTGGATATATTTTAGCTAAATATGCAGGTTTAAAAATATATACTTCTGTGTGTTGATTTTAAGAAAGGCATTGATGTTTATGGTTAGGTACACATTGGAGCAACGATACACACCACATTGATTATATGCAATGCAGGACATGCTAGATAAACTAGTAATATCATCAACCATGTGTAGTTAACTAGTGATTATGATTGATTGATTGTTTTTATAAGATAAGTTTAATGCTAGCTAGAAACTTACCTTGGCTTACTGCATTCGCGTAACAGGCAGGCTCCTCGTGGAGTGCAATGAGAGGCAGGTGGTTAGAGCGTTGGACTAGTTAACCGTAAGGTTGCAAGATTGAATCTTGGAACTGACAAGGTAAAAATCTGTCGTTCTGCCCCTGAACAAGGCAGTTACCCCACCGTTCCTAGGCCGTCATTGAAAATAAGAATGTGTTCTTAACTGACTTGCCTAGTTAAATAAAGATTAAAAATAAATAATCGTCCAAATCCGTGTCCAAAAATACCGATTTCCAATTGTTATTCAAACTTGAAATCGTCCCTAATTAATCGGCCATTCCGATTAATCGGTCGACCTCTAGTCTGAATACTTTTCAAATGCACTGTATAGGAGTACGGGCTCATTGTAATGTCTGGGATGGACTAAATGGAACGGTATCAAACATATGGATACCATGTTTGACTCCATTCCAGCCATTACAAGGAGTACGTCCTCCTATAGCTCCTCCCACCAGCCTCCACTGCCAGAAACCTCAAATGATTATTGGTCCTTCACAGTGAGCCCAGCAGATCTTTCTGTTGGTTACTTTTACAGATCCATTTAGCTCTACCATTCATTCAAAGTAAAATTAATAATTAAAATGAATTACCCTGTTAACCTTTTAGGGCAGGCGGAACCCCCTCAACAACATTCCGCTGAAAAGGCAGCGCTCAAAATTCAAAAATATTTTTCAGAAATATGTAAGTGGAAGATAAACATCTTGTTAATCTACCCATCGTGTCCGATTTAAAAAATGCTTTACAGCAAAAGACAACATATGATTATGTTAGGTCAGAGTTAAGTCACAAAAACACACAGCCATTTTCCAGCCAAAGAGAGCAGTCACAAAAATCTGAAATATAGATCAAATGAATCACTAACCTTTGATGATCTTCATCAGATGACACTCATAGGACATTATGTTACACAATACATGTATGTTTTGTTTGATAATGTGCATATTTATATCCAAAAATCTCAGTTTACATTGGCGCGTTACGTGCAGTAATGTTTTGATTCCAAAACATCCGGTGATTTTGCAGAAATACTCATAATAAACATTGATAAAAGATACAACTGTTATTCACAGAATTAAAGATAGACTTCTCCTTAATGCAACCTCTGTGTCAGATTTATGGAAAAAGCACAATCTGAGAACGACGCTCGGAACCCAAAACAGCCAGAGGAATATCAGCCATTTTGGAGTCAGCAAAGTTAGAAATTACACCATAAATATTCACTTACCTTTGATGATCTTCATCAGAAGGCACTCCCAGGAATCCCACCTCGACAATAAATGACTGATTTGTTCCATAAAGTTCCATAAAGTCCCTCATTTATGTCCAAATAGCCACTTGTTGTTAGTGTGTTCAGCCCAGTAATCCATCTTCATGAGGCGCAGGCACTTTGTCCAGACAAAAACTCTAAACGTTTTGTTACAGTCCTTTAGAAACATGTCAAACGATGTATGGAATCAATCTTTAGGATGTTTTTAACATAAAACATCAATGTTCGAACCGGAGAATTTCTTTGTCTGAAGAAAAGCACTGGAACGAGAGGTAACTCTGTCGGGAGCGCGCGTCATGAGACCAAGGCTCTCTGCCAGACCACTGACTCAAAGAGGTCTCATGAGCCCCTGCTGAATAGTAGAATCCTCAAACCAGTTTCTAAAGATGGTTGACATCTAGTGGAAGCACTAGGAAGTGCAACCTCATCCATATCTCAATGTGTATTCGGTAGGTCAAGCTTTGAAAAACTACAAACCTCAGATGTCCCACTTCCTGGTTGGATATTTCTCAGGTTTTCGCCTGCCATATGAGTTCTGATATACACAGACATCATTCAAACAGTTTTAGAAACTTCAGAGTGTTTTCTATCCAATACTAATAATATGCATATATTAGCATCTGGGACAGAGTAGGAGGCAGTTCACTCTGGGCACACTATTCATCCAAAAGTGAAAATGCTGCCCCTATCCCAAAAAGATTAATGACATAAATCCATGTAGTTCTACTATTAAATCCATAGTCCTCTCTACTGAAGCTATGGTGTTAGAACCAATAACTGACTGAATATCATACATTGCTGTAGTGCATCTCTACCAATAGATCCACAGCGCCCCCTGGTGGCAGAATGACTCACGTGCAGCAGGCTGGGCCCCAGGCTGCTGTGGATGGCCTCTAGCTGGGCATTGTACAGCAGGGCCTTCAGGTCAGCGCCAGTGAACGTGTCCGTGGCCCCGGCCATCTGCTCCAGGTCCACATCGTCAGCCAGGGGAACCGAGTGGCTCAGAGCCCTCAGGATCTCTACACGCGCCTCCTGGGGGGGGGGGGGGGGGACCATCGGGTTAAATATAACATACAATCACTCAAAAGTCTGGGTCCCAAATTACACGCTATTCCAAACATAGTGCACTAGTGTATCATTGGCCCTATATAGGACTGAGTGTGGTCAGGAGGGGGACAGTTGAGACTATATACAGTGCCTTGCGAAAGTATTCGGCCAACATTGGATCATTCAGAGATCCTCACTGAACTTCTGGAGAGAGTTTGCTGCACTGAAAGTAAAGGGGCTGAATAATTTAGCACGCCCAATTTTTCAGTTTTTGATTTGTTAAAAAAGTTTGAAATATCCAATAAATGTCGTTCCACTTCATGATTGTGTCCCACTTGTTGTTGATTCTTCACAAAAAAATACAGTTTTATATCTTTATGTTTGAAGCCTGAAATGTGGCAAAAGGTCGCAAAGTTCAAGGGGGCCGAATACTTTCGCAAGGCACTGTAGGACTGAGTGTGGTCAGGAGGGGGACAGTTGAGACTATAGGACTGAGTGTGGTCAGGAGGGGGACAGTAGAGACTATATAGGACTGAGTGTGGTCCAGACCTGGTCAGGAGGGGGACAGTAGAGACTATATAGGACTGAGTGTGGTCCAGACCTGGTCAGGAGGGGGACAGTAGAGAGACTTGTCCAGGCGGCCAGGCCTCAGCAGGGCAGGGTCTATCAAGTCTGGACGACTAGTGGCAGCCAGGACATACACACCTGGACGCAAGCACGCACACACACACACACACACACACACACACAGAGAGAGAGAGAGGGAAACATTAGACAAGCAAACCGCTAAGCAAAAGGAACATTACTCACTAAAATGATAGTGCTGGTAAAATGACTGTACTGTTAATTTGTCTAAATATATACATTTAAGTATATCATAAATCTAAATCAAGCCGACTAAGCAAAGCCTAATGGAATGGGCCAAAAGCTAGTAGGATAGATAGATCAAATCAAAGTTTATTTGTCACGTGCACCGAATACAACAGGTGTAAACCTTACAGTGAAATGCTTACTTACAGGCGCTAACCAATGGTGGCAAAAAAAGGTGTGTGTGTGTGTGTAGGTAAGTAAAGAAATAAAACAACAGTAGAAAGACATTTGAAAAAAAGAGTAGCAAGTCTATACACAGACACCTGTTAGTCAGGCTTATTGAGGTAGTATGTACATATGATGAACAGAGTAGCAGAAGCGTAAAAAGAGGGGTTGGCGGGCGGTGGGACACAATGCAGATAGCCCGGTTAGCCAGTGTTGCTTGCCTCGAAGCGAGCATAGAAGTGATTTAGCTCGTCTGGTAGGCTCGTGTCACTAGGCAGCTCGCGTCACTGGGCAGCTCGCGGCTGTGCTTCCTTTTGTAGTCTGTAATAGTTTGCAAGCCCTGCCACATCCGACGAGTGTCGGGGGCCGGTGTAGTATGATTCAATCTTAGCCCTGTATTGACGCTATGCCTGTTTGATGGTTCGTCGCAGGGCATAGCGGGATTTCTTGCAAGCTTCCGGGTTAGAGTCCCGCACATTGAAAGAGGCAGCTATACCCTTTAGCTCAGTGCGAATGTTGCCTGTAATCCATGGCTTCTGGTTGGGGTATGTACGTACAGTCACTGTGGGGATGATGTCCTCGATGAACTTATTGATAAAGCCAGTGACTGATGTGGTGTACTCCTCAATGTCATCGGAAGAATCCCGGAACATGTACCAGTCTGTGATAGCAAAACAGTCCTGTAGTTTAGCATCTGCTTCATCTGACCACTTTTTTATAGACCGAGTCACTGGTGCTTCCTGCTTTAAATTTTACTTGTAAGCAGGAATCAGGAGGATAGAGTTGTGGTCGGATTTACCAAATGGAGGGCGAGGGAGAGCTTTGTACGCGTCTCTGTGTGTGGAGTACAGGTGATCTAGAATTTTTTCCCTATGGTTTTTCCCTATCGCTGTCCTGATATCCAGAAGCTCTTTGTCTAATACGAGGTGAGTGATCACTGTCCTGATATCCAGAAGCTCTTTGTCTAATCCGAGGTGAGTGATCGCTGTCCTGATATCTAGAAGCTCTTTGTCTAATCCGAGGTGAGTGATCGCTGTCCTGATATCCAGAAGCTCTTTGTCTAATCCGAGGTGAGTGATCGCTGTCCTGATATCCAGAAGCTCTTTGTCTAATCCGAGGTGAGTGATCGCTGTCCTGATATCCAGAAGCTCTTTGTCTAATCCGAGGTGAGTGATCGCTGTCCTGATATCCAGAAGCTCTTTGTCTAATCCGAGGTGAGTGATCGCTGTCCTGATATCCAGAAGCTCTTTGTCTAATCCGAGGTGAGTGATCGCTGTCCTGATATCCAGAAGCTCTTTGTCTAGTCCGAGGTAGTAATCGCTGTCCTGATATCCAGAAGCTCTTTGTCTAATCCGAGGTGAGTGATTGCTGTCCTGATATCCACAAACTCTTTGTCTAATCCGAGGTGAGTGATCGCTGTCCTGATATCTAGAAGCTCTTCGTCTAGTCCGAGGTAGTGATTGCTGTCCTGATATCCAGAAGCTCTTTGTCTAATCCGAGGTGAGTGATCGCTGTCCTGATATCCAGAAGCTCTTTGTCTAATCCGAGGTGAGTGATCGCTGTCCTGATATCCAGAAGCTCTTTGTCTAATCCGAGGTGAGTGATCGCTGTCCTGATATCCAGAAGCTCTTTGTCTAATCCGAGGTGAGTGATCGCTGTCCTGATATCCAGAAGCTCTTTGTCTAATCCGAGGTGAGTGATCACTGTCCTGATATCCAGAAGCTCTTTGTCTAGTCCGAGGTAGTAATCGCTGTCCTGATATCCAGAAGCTCTTTGTCTAATCCGAGGTGAGTGATTGCTGTCCTGATATCCACAAACTCTTTGTCTAATCCGAGGTGAGTGATCGCTGTCCTGATATCTAGAAGCTCTTTGTCTAATCCGAGGTGGGTGATCGCTGTCCTGATATCCAGAAGCTCTTTGTCTAATCCGAGGTGAGTGATCGCTGTCCTGATATCCAGAAGCTCTTTGTCTAATCCGAGGTGAGTGATCGCTGTCCTGATATCCAGAAGCTCTTTGTCTAATCCGAGGTGAGTGATCGCTGTCCTGATATCCAGAAGCTCTTTGTCTAGTCCGAGGTAGTAATCGCTGTCCTGATATCCAGAAGCTCTTTGTCTAATCCGAGGTGAGTGATTGCTGTCCTGATATCCACAAACTCTTTGTCTAATCCGAGGTGAGTGATCGCTGTCCTGATATCTAGAAGCTCTTTGTCTAGTCCGAGGTAGTGATTGCTGTCCTGATATCCAGAAGCTCTTTGTCTAATCCGAGGTGAGTGATCGCTGTCCTGATATCCAGAAGCTCTTTGTCTAATCCGAGGTGAGTGATCGCTGTCCTGATATCCAGAAGCTCTTTGTCTAATCCGAGGTGAGTGATCGCTGTCCTGATATCCAGAACCTCTTTGTCTAATCCGAGGTGAGTGATCTCTGTCCTGATATCCAGAAGCTCTTTGTCTAATCCGAGGTGAGTGATCACTGTCCTGATATCCAGAAGCTCTTTGTCTAATCCGAGGTGAGTGATCGCTGTCCTGATATCCAGAAGCTCTTTGTCTAATCCGAGATGAGTGATCGCTGTCCTGATATCTAGAAGCTCTTTGTCTAATCCGAGGTGAGTGATCGCTGTCCTGATATCCAGAAGCTCTTTGTCTAATCCGAGGTAGTGATCGCTGTCCTGATATCTAGAAGCTCTTTTCTGACGTAAAATACGGTTGCAGAAACATTATGTACAAAGAACTTACAAATATCACGAAAAACCCCACATAATAACACAATTGGTTAGGAGACTGTAAAACGGTGGCCATCTCCTCCGGTGCCATCTTGGAAATCGGGTACTAACCCTGTGTAGGGACTGGGATAGATAGGGTGCTAACCCTGGGTGATGTGTCCCCTGTGTAGGGACTGGGATAGATAGGGTGCTAACCCTGGGTGATGTGTCCCCTGTGTAGGGACTGCGATAGATAGGATGCTAACCCTGGGTGATGTGTCCCCTGTGTAGGGACTGGGATAGATAGGGTGCTAACCCTGGGTGATGTGTCCCCTGTGTAGGGACTGGGATAGATAGGGTGCTAACCCTGGGTGATGCGTCCCCTGTGTAGGGACTGCGATAGATAGGGTGCTAACCCTGGGTGATGTGTCCCCTGTGTAGGGACTGGGATGGATAGGGTGCTAACCCTGGGTGATGTGTCCCCTGTGTAGGGACTGGGATGGATAGGGTACTAACCCTGGGTGATGTGTCCCCTGTGTAGGGACTGGGATAGATCGGGTACTAACCCTGGGTGCTGCGTGCCCTGTTAATTTGTCTAAATATATAAAAAATGAAAGTATATCATAAAACTAAATCAAGCCGACTAAGCAAAGCCTAATGAAATGTATGTTAAACATATGACAGCAGTGTCTGTTCTAGATGCCGCCCTCCTCTCTCCATACCCTGTAGTCCCTCCACCCCATCCAGCTGGGTCAGTAGCTGGTTGACCACCCGGTCAGTGACCCCGGTGTTGTCGTGACCCCTCCTGGGTGCCAAGGAGTCAAACTCATCAAAGAACAGGATGCAGGGCTTAGCAGCCTGGGCTCTGCAGGGGAACAGAAACACATAGTATAGGTTAACACTACACCAGCACCGTTTGTAGCTATGGTTACAGTATTGTGTAGCAAAGTGCACACACCTCTGGAAGACGTCTCTGATAGCCTGCTCACTGGCTCCAATGTACTTGCTGAGGAGTTCGGGACCCTGAAAACAGTATTTAAAAAACACACTAATATGCGACTCAATGAAACCATGCAACAATAAGTTCCCAGTGTAAACGCTCACCATGTATTCTTGTATTAGAACGTATTTCAATCAATCAAATGTATTTCTAAAGCCCTTTTTATATCAGCAGATCTCTCAAAGTGCTGTACAGAAACCCGGCCTTTAAGCATTTATATATCTAGTGACCGATACTGGGGCTGTGAACACAAATGGCACCCTATTCACTACATAGTGCACTACTACCCTATGGTCCCTGGTCAAAAGTAGTGCACTATATAGGCAATAGGGTGCGATTTGAGACGGGTCCTGGTACATTTCAAACCCACCTTGATACTGATGAAGTTCATTCCACTCTCCTTGGCCACGGCACCAGCCAGCAGAGTTTTCCCAGTGCCTGGAGCGCCGTACAGCAGAAGTCCTGAGCGCTGCCGGATGGGAAGGCTGGAGAAGAGCACCGGATACTGGAACATACAAAGACTGACATGAGTGGGAGATGGGCGACTATCCAATAACACACCAAGTACCTCATATCAAATTCTATAGGCGAACAGCTCCACCAAAGCTCTGAGACAAGGTTCTACAGCAGCACCAATTAATGGATTCATCCAACCTGTCCTGTATACTGTATAACCTGGGTAAGTAATTGAGAAACATTTTTCTGGTACAATAACAACCTGGTCTTCCTGTGAGATTTGTACTGACCTGATCCCAGATCAGTCACGCTCACTATAGGAGTTAGCAAGACAACACACACAGATCTGGGACCAGGCTAGTGATATTCACCTTGGCCGGTAGCAGGATGGTGTCCATGAGTAACTGGCGTACTTGATGCAGTCCCCCTACCCTCTCAAGGCCTGCACCACTGGGGCTCTGCAGCTGAGCCCCCCACAGAGTGGGAGGGGTGAAGCCCTTCAGAGCCTGCACAAAATCCCTCCACGACAGACACACTCCTGGGACGAGGAGAAGACACAGAGAGTACACGACGTTACAATAAGGACTGATTCTCATTTCAATGGACAAACAAGTACAGTACTCTATTACTGTAGTCATTGCATGTGATAACCATGTGTTGTTCATTTTGTCTTAGTGGTTTGTGATTGAAGTTGGGAGATGTGTGTTATGGTTTTGGTGTGACTGAAATATCTATAGCCTTTGTTTACTAATTCAAGGTCATTTTTAGGAATCGGAAGGATGCCACAAACAGAGATAGTTTTATATATGGGCCAAAAGCTAGTAGGATAGATAGATTGGGTACTAACCCTGGGTGCTGTGTCCCCTGTGTAGGGAATGGGATAGATGGGGTACTAACCCTGGGAGCTGTGTCCCCTGTGTAGGGAATGGGATAGATAGGGTACTAACCCTGGGCGTTGTGTCCCGTGTAGAGATTGGGATAGATTTGTATTTATTTATTTTACCAGGCAAGTTGACTGAGAACACGTTCTCATTTACAGCAATGACCTGGGGAATAGTTACAGGGGAGAGGAGGGAGATGCATGAGCCAATTGTAAGCTGGGGACGATTAGGGACAGCTTGGGAATTTAGCCAGGACACCAGGGTTAACACCCCTACTCTTACGATAAGTGCCATGGGATCTTTAATGACCTCAGAGAGTCAGGACACCCGTTTAATATCCCATCCGAAAGACGGCACCCTACACAGGGCAGTGTCCCCAGTCACTGCCCTGAGGCATCCCCTGTGTAGGCACTGGAATAGATAGGTTACTAACCCTGGGTGCTGCGTGCCCTGTGTAGGGACTGGGATAGATTGGGTGCTGCGTGCCCTGTGTAGGGACTGGAATAGATAGGTTACCAACCCTGGGTGCTGCGTGCCCTGTGTAGGGACTGGAATAGATAGGTTACAAACCCTGGGTGCTGCGTGCCCTGTGTAGGGACTGGAATAAATAGGTTACCAACTCTGGGTGCTGCGTGCCCTGTGTAGGGACTGGAATAGATAGGTTACCAACCCTGGGTGCTGCGTGCCCTGTGTAGGGCGTTGGCATGGATGGCCCTCTCTAGCAGCAGGGCCAGGTCACGGGGCAGGTAGCCCTCTGTTTCCTTGGCAATAATCCCCAGGTCGAGCGTGTGTAGGGTCTCCTTGGATACAGCAGTCTTACTGAGGATCAGACAGCGCAGGATCTCTCCTCTCTGGGCCTGACAGGCAGACAACACAGTCACAATACATATCAAATCTAATCTCATTTTACTTGTCACATTCTTCATAAACATCAGGTGTTGACTAACAGTGAAATGCTTACTTACAGGTCCTTTTCCAGAAAATATCAAAAATAAAAATGCTACGCTGACAGATGGTCCACATGAACTGTTTACAGATGGTCCACATTGACTGTTTACAGATGGTCCACATTGACTGTTTACAGATGGTCCACATTGACTGTTTACAGATGGTCCACATTGACTGTTTACAGATGGTCCACATTAACTGTTTACAGATGGTCCACATTAACAGTCTGGCATAATTATTATCACAAAGGTCAAGATGACGCCTTTGCACAAATTACTCGACAGTCACAAAGCGAGACATAACTATGTAATACACATTATTAGAAAGATACATGTAGCAACAAAGACGCTGTCCATGTAGCAACAAAGACGCTGTCCACGTAGCAACAAAGACGCTGTCCACGTAGCAACAAAGACACTGTCCATGTAGCAACAAAGACACTGTCCATGTAGAAACAAAGACACTGTCCTGTCCACGTAGCAACAAAGACACTGTCCACGTAGCGACAAAGACGCTGTCCACGTAGCGACAAAGACGCTGTCCACGTAGCGACAAAGACGCTGTCCACGTAGCGACAAAGACGCTGTCCACGTAGCGACAAAGACGCTGTCCACGTAGCGACAAAGACGCTGTCCACGTAGCGACAAAGACGCTGTCCACGTAGCGACAAAGACGCTGTCCACGTAGCGACAAAGACGCTGTCCACGTAGCGACAAAGACGCTGTCCACGTAGCGACAAATACGCTGTCCACGTAGCGACAAATACGCTGTCCACGTAGCGACAAATATGCTGTCCATGTAGCGACAAAGACACTGTCCTGTCCATGTAGCGACAAAGACACTGTCCTGTCCATGTAGCGACAAAGACACTGTCCTGTCCATGTAGCGACAAAGACTCTGTCCTGTCCAGTCCATGTAGCGACAAAGACTCTGTCCTGTCCAGTCCATGTAGCGACAAAGACACTGTCCTGTCCATGTAGCGACAAAGACACTGTCCTGTCCATGTAGCGACAAAGACACTGTCCTGTCCATGTAGCGACAAAGACACTGTCCTGTCCATGTAGCGACAAAGACACTGTCCTGTCCATGTAGCGACAAAGACACTGTCCTGTCCATGTAGCGACAAAGACACTGTCCTGTCCATGTAGCGACAAAGACACTGTCCTGTCCATGTAGCGACAAAGACACTGTCCTGTCCATGTAGCGACAAAGACACTGTCCTGTCCATGTAGCGACAAAGACACTGTCCATGTAGCGACAAAGACACTGTCCATGTAGCCATGTAGCGACAAAGACACTGTCCTGTCCATGAACGACAAAGACACTGTCCTGTCCATGAACGACAAAGACACGGTCATGTCCATGAACGACAAAGACACTGTCCTGTCCATGAACGACAAAGACACTGTCCTGTCCATGAACGACAAAGACACGATCATGTCCAAGAACGACAAAGACACTGTCCTGTCCAAGAACGACAAAGACACTGTCCTGTCCATGAACGACAAAGACACTGTCCTGTCCATGAACGACAAAGACACAATCATGTCCATGAACGACAAAGACACTATCATGTCCAAGAACGACAAAGACACTGTCCTGTCCATGAACGACAAAGACACTGTCCTGTCCATGAACGACAAAGACACGATCATGTCCATGAACGACAAAGACACGATCATGTCCATGAACGACAAAGACACGATCATGTCCAAGAACGACAAAGATACTATCATGTCCAATAAATATTAATTCAGTTACTTCTTGCTACTTTGCTGGTAAGACAAAATAGATATTTCAGAGCATTAGCAACCAGCGCAAAGTCAAGCTGGATAAATGGATGTGGTTCCCAGATCTAGGTTTAGCTTATTCTCCCCCGATGCTAACCTGAGCCATTAGAGGTAGAAATGCTAAACTGACCCAAAATCAGCACAGAGGGGCAACTTGACCCTACCCCAGTTACCTGATCAGGAGGCTGGATGTGTATGAAGCCCTGGAGGAAGTGGGAGCCCTGCACCTCCCTGAGTGACGGGTGGAGGGAATGTTCACTGTGACTGCTGACGACCAGAGACACCAGGCTGGAGCGCACCACCACGTCATGTACCATGTCCCTTAGACCTGGACAACACACACAGGGAGGGGTCACAACACACAACACACCTGGACAACACACAACACACACACAGATATTAGATGTCTATGAACAAGAAACACACACACACGGACGCGTATGCGGATATGGACACACAGTTGTGTAGTATCATACTCTGGGCAATGTGCAGCCTTAGCAGAGCCTCTGGTCCGTGTTCATGTTCCGGTGAGGTCGGTGCCCCCGTCACATGATCCAGGTCATCCAGCAGGACCACAGAGGGCTGTCTCCACACCGCCTGTTCAAAAACCTCTTCCAATATCTGCCTCACGGTCTCTGCTCTCTTCCCTGCAGAACATTATACAACAACACTGTATCATCATGGTCAAAAATCACCACAGACACAATAAGTGAAAGGTCCAACTCCCACCTTTCAGCTTTTTGCAGTCAACCACCTCCACATGAGCATCCAGGTCCTCCATAGTTTTCCTACACAGAGCTCTGGAGAGTGCCGTCTTCCCACTTCCCTGTGAGGGAATACAAAACACACACTGGACAGTCACACCAATGCTCACAGTCCACAATCTGATTGAGTGAGTCACTACAGCTGGCAGTGATATCTGTTTTAACCTACATATTAGCCCTTAATATCAAGATAAAACTGTTTTAACTCAATGTGATCTGACTTGGACATTCAGATCATGTCAGAATCAGTCCTGCTGATTTCTGGGAAAGATTGACAGGATGACATGAGGTCAGAGGATACCCGGGCCCCTGTGATGAGTAGGGCTCCGCCCCGGAGGCCCTGGCCGGTGGACACCAGCTCCCAGGAGAGAGGCCGTCCCATCAGGCTGTGGGAGAGGAAGTCAAACCCCGTCCTGATCAGCTCCTCCACACCACTGGGGACAGCACAAGAGGAGAACACAGGTCACATCATGGCAGGGCAATGATACACTTTGGCCGCGCACCAGGCTGACTACATTGCAGATGCATGCCAGATCGCATTATGCCTGGATAGGGGTTTGACATGTCAACTAAGCAAATCATTTGATATGGCAGTCTGTTGCCCGACTGCGCAGTGGGATGATGTTACATTGCATCAACCAATGGTTGTGTGCCACGTCTGCAATGTAGTCGGCCTGGAACTCGACCAATATAAAAACAGCTACCATTAATCAACAATCAACCAAAAACATAAATCCTATACCGTTTGTGAGATGTTAAAGTATAAAAAATCAATTTGGCTCACACAGCTATCACTTCAACAGGTTAATGTGTTCTGTAAAGAATCTGGTGGTTTACCCAAGACTGCTGAGAGAGGGTAGATCTTGATTAGGTGTCTCACCCATGGCTTTCATTGTAGGCACAGTTACAGGTTCCCTGACAACCTAGACATCATGAGAAGGGGGGGGGGGGGGGGACTCAATATTAGGAAGGTATTCTTAATGTTTTGTACACTCAGTGTATGAAGTCTGAGTTAGCAAAGCTTGTCACTAGTACCTGTATGTCTGTTTTCTGTATCACACATGGAGCCAACAGAAACAACTGGTCAGGTGCTTTACTCTCCGGCTCAGGTTCTGACTTCAACACAGTCAGAGCAAACTCCACCTTGCCTGAAGTGAGAAGATCAAGATTGTATTACATTTACAATGCACTCCATACACTTTGGATGAGGTTGAAGAACCTGCTGCCAACCATCACAGAGTGACTTATTCCCTCTGACATTTCTTCATTTTTATTATTTGTGTGCAGTGCCTTCAGACAGTATTCATACCCATTGACTTATTCCACATTGTTGTGTTCCAGCCTGAATTAAAAATGAATATAGATTTGTTTCTCACCCATCTACACAATGACAACATGAAAACATGTTTTTAGAAATGTTTGCAAATTTATTGATAATGAAATAAAGAAATATCATATCACATTCAATTTCGCCGTGGTAAGCAACTCCAGTGTAGACTTGACCTTGTGTTTTAGGTTATTGTCTTGCTGTAAGGTGAATTTGCCTCCCAGCGTCTGTTGGAAAGCAGACTGAACCAGGTTCTCCTCTAGGATTTTGCCTGTGCTTATAGCTCTATTCCGTTTCTTTTTATCCTAAAAAAAAGAAATCCCTAGTCCTTGCCAATGACAAGCAGACCCATAACATGCCACCACCATGTTTGAAAATATGAAGAGTGGCACTCAGTGATGTGTTGGATTTTCCCTGAACATATCACTTTGTATTCAGGAAAAAAAGTACATTTATTTCTCACATTTTTTTGCAGTATTACTTAAGTGCCTTGTTGCAAACAGGATGCATGTTTTGGATGATGTTTTATTCTGTACAGGCTTCATTTTTTCACTCTGTCATTTAGGTTAGTACTATGGAGTAATTACAATGTTGTTGATTCATCCTTAGCTCTCATATCACAACCATTAAACTGTGTAACCATTTTAAAATCCCCATTGGCCTCATGGTGAAATCCCTGAGCAGTTTCCTTCCTCTCCGGCAACTGAGTTAGGAAGGACGCCTGTATCGTTGTAGTGACACACTATCCAAAGCCTAATTAATTACTTCACCATGCTCAAAGTGATATGCAGCATCTGCTTTTTTTATTTTTACCCATCTACCAAGCGGTGCGCCCTTGATTGCGAGGCATTGAAAAACCTCCATGGTCTTTGTGGTTGAATCGGTGCTTGAAATTCACTACTCGATTGATGGACCTTACAGATAATTGTATGTGTGGGATATAGAGATGAGGCAGTCATTCAAAAATAATGTTAACCACTATTATTGAACACAGAATGAGACCATGCAACTTATTATTTGACTTAAGCTAATTTTTACTCCTTTATTTAGGCTTTCCATAACAAAGGGGTTGAAAACTTACTGACAAGACATTTCAGCTTTAAATTTGGAATTAATTTCAAAAAGGTTCTACAAACAAAATACCACTTTGACATTATGGGGTACTGTGTGAAGATCAGTGACACATAATCTAAATTAAACAACTTAAATTCAGACTATAACACTACAAAATGTGAAAAAGGTCAAGGGGTGTGAATACTTTCTGAAAACACTGTATTTGTTCGACATTTTACTGCACAGTTAGAAGCTAGTAACACAAACATTTCACTGCAGCCGCTATAACTTCTGCTAAAGTGGGTACATGACCAATAAACTTGGATTTTATTTTTATAGTGCACTATAAAGGGGACAGGGTGCCATTTGTGATGCAACCTATATGTACCTTCAGTGGCAGGTAGGAAGATGGTGTTGGAGTGGCCGGTCAGACAGGCTAGTGGTTCGTGGCTCTGGGTGTGCAGCCAACCCAGGAAGGCAGTCTGAATCTCCACCTCACTCTCTGCTGCAGGCTAGGAGGACATCAGGGCAGGGGTCAAACAGCAACACGGAAAGTACAAGATTAGGCTGAATAGAACAGTAGAATGCATAGAATTGCGTATTCCAAATGTACCAATATGTCAAAGCTCTGGAGATATAACATGATGTAAAAATAAATGTTACTCACCAGTGGTTGTAAAGGCTGCAGGTGGATACTGGTGGCTACTTTAGGAGTTGACTTGATTGGCCTGATTCTCACTGATGAGTGTGGGTTGATATGAAGACTAGTTTCCAGGGATTGTGGGATCTGAGAAAAACAACTGTATGAGGCATGGATACATATGAATATGAATACGTTAGGGCTGACAAACCTGTAAACCATGGGTAGAATGGGTCATTTGATTAGGCCTACATCGTGTCCAACTTGAGTTTAGACCATGGCTTCAGTACATGTACTCACCCAGACCCTTCCACTGTGGAGCTCTCCCTCTCTAGATGATCCCTGCTTCCCTTTCAGCCCCTCTGTAAGGTGACACACCACCTTGACTACAGTGGCATCCTCTTTTTCCTCCCTGTCTCCTGCCCCACCAGCACCACCTGACTGGGGAGCACCACCAGCCCCGCCACTCTTCTTCTTTTCCATGGCCTGCTTAGCCCGCTCTCTCACCTCCTTGGGAGAGAGCACCTTGGACAGTAGGCCATACGTCACAGCTGGCTGGCCTCCATTGATATTACCTCCCATCTGCTGGCCCCAGGGCAGGATGTGGGCAACCCCATGGGTGGCACTCAGAGGGCCAGGAGACACGGGCGGTGCTCTGCACACTCTGAAGACTGAGTCACTGAGGAGGGCAGGGATGGTGGGGATGGGTGGAGTCTCTCTCACAGGGTCACAGTTCCCTGTTAGCATGTACCTGACCAGGCTCTTTACGTCTGCTATCCCGCCCCACTGCCGGGGGCTCTGGAGGGCAGCAGCGTTAGGATGTTGTTCTACAGGGAGTCCAGTCCCCTGAACGCTGAACTCCTGAGAGGACCTGGAGGAGGGTGAGAGGTCAAAGTTCGGCTGTCTGTGGAGGGGCATGTTCTGATTGGATAAGGATGATCCAAAAGGAGTGCAGGAGAGGTCCTCACTTCCAGCACGGATTTTAGGAGAGACGTGTAGCTCTGTGAACTGCTCTAATCGACCGTACGGCACAGTTGGGGTGAGTGAAGCTGCAGAAGAAGAAGAGTATGAACGATAGTATGACATCAACTGCAGAGGAGGAGCTATAGGAGGACTGCTCATTGTAATGGCCAGAAATTACATTCCAGAAATTACAATGAGCTTGTCGTCCTCCTATAGCTCCTCCAATCAGCCTCCTCTGATCAACTGTTTCTTTGGTCATAACATAGGAGCTGGTGAGTTCATAGCTGTTAGATGTTGAGAAAATGTAAAAAGTGAAAATCAGTGCTGACCGATTCTGATGTAGATGACTGTTCTCTGGTCCACCCACACAGGAAACACTGCATCAGGAAACACCACCCTAATCTGATCCAGGAGCTGCTGCTCCAGCTCTGCACTGTGGAGCTCCTGAGGACAAGACATGGTTAAATATTTGCCCATCCCAGACTGTACATTTACGAACCATATTGACAGTTGCTCTTCAATGTTGAATTTGCTTTGACAGCAAAGGATCAAAAATAGCCTGGGTAGCTGTCTGTTGCATGACAACGACAAAGGAGTTGAATGAAGAATAAACCCACAGGCAACACTCCCAGGCTATACTAAAACCATACGGTACTAAATGTTTATGATGGGTGAGCTTGCCTATTGCACAATACTGTACAAAGACCTCTCTATAGGTTCTCACCAGGATTTCCCAGTCGTCAGAGGAGAGTGGCTCCACAAACACCTGCTGTACAGACAGTACCTGCTGGCACGACCTCAAGAAGCCCTGAAACCATCCAACATGAGTTAGTAATCAGGAAAAGTGGGGTTATCAAGGCATGATGAGTTTGGGGAATGGGCAAGAGAATTAGTGAATGGGACATCATTACCTGCTCTCCATCTCTGAGTCCAAGCTTCTCTCCCAGTTGCCTGCTCAGCGCTACTTTATGGTCCTCCTGGTTGGCAGGGCTTCTGCTTCTGGTCCAGCTGAGGAACACACGGGCATCATGACCCCAGGACAGCTCCAGGGCCTGGTTCTTTATAACACAGAAGATAGCTAATTGCATAAAAAAACGTTGGGAAAATGTCATACTACAGATCAGACCAGAAGAAATGGCATGCAATGGTTACAAGTGCAAGTTAGCTACCGGTAGTTTGTTGATAGTTTGGCATAGTTATTATTTGACACAACTTAAAAGACAACACTAACTAGCTGTTAGCTAGCTAGCTAGTTTATAGCTTACGTCTTGGAGAGAGAGCTGTTTTAACAAGTTTGGAGGAAGGTGAAGAAAACAGTTTTTCGTGTTGTGGAAAATCAGAGTGACAGGTTGGATGCCATGATTGCCCAACATAACTAAATATGTTTACAATATCATCAAAATGTCCCTTTTCAGAGCATGGAAATATATTGTTAGTAGCTAGCTAGCTAAGCGACGTGAATGTACTCTTGGGGATTCGGTGCTATGTCTGGCAGGCAAAAGTAGCTGATCTGCTTTTTTGTTTTTCACAGAGACTTCGATGAGCTCAGATCCGATTATTGTCGTCTGGGAAACTACTTCCGGTTTGGTGCTTGTTGTAATTCGCAAACATGGCAGGATTTACCAACAGCTCGTGTTGGAGCACTCCAGAGGTTTATAAACATCATGAGCAGCAAAAGATTTGCCCCTCACGACCGAAGTATAGAGAAGGGAGGAGACCTAAAGCAGTCAAGGTAGGAATATCGTTTCCTACCTTAACTGCAGCGAAATGCTGGATATAGCGTGGATACAGGATACAGCATTTCGCTGTATCCATGCTCAATACTTGGCCAAGTGAGCTAGATAGCTAGACATCGAATGTATTTGGTTGATTGATAGATACAATAAATTGTATTTCTAACCCGTGCTATATTGCCCCTGTAGGTGTACACCATCAACTTGGAGTCTCGTTACCTGATGTTGCAAGGAGTCCCAGCCATCGGGGTGATGACAGAACTGATCGAGCTCTCTGCGCTGTACGGGGCTGTGGAGGAGTACAGGGTGCTGGATGAGTACCCTGCAGAGCAATTCACAGAGGTCTACCTCATCAAGTTCCAGAAACTCACCAGTGCAAGGTTAGGACAGGTTTTATAGGTTAGGATGAGATAGACAGGGATGGGTGTTTTCCCTGACCATGTAAGCAAGCTGGTCAGGAAAAACTTCAGGCCCTAGTTTTATCTACCCTAGTTGTACACCAGCTGGTAGATCACGTCTC
This sequence comes from Oncorhynchus clarkii lewisi, assembly GCF_045791955.1. Lineage (NCBI taxonomy): Eukaryota > Metazoa > Chordata > Actinopteri > Salmoniformes > Salmonidae > Oncorhynchus > Oncorhynchus clarkii. Next base: position 16,577,726 of record NC_092178.1, on the reverse strand, counting down.
AGCCAGTTATGCTTTAAAGTAATTGTGTTTCAGGGCGGCCAAACGGCACATGGATGAGAAGAGTTTCTTTGGAGGTTTACTACATGTGTGCTATGCCCCAGAGTATGAGACGGTGGAGGACACCAGACTAAAGCTGCAAGACAGGAGACGATATGTGAACAGGACGACTCAAAATAAAAGTACAGATGTTGTGCTAGTATAATATTATCAGAACTATCTCTGGTATGTCATTCCCAATGTAAAAAGGATTATTATGATGTAGTTAGTTGACATATGATTCTTCTTTTTCGGTTGAGAAGCAAAGGAACAGGACCACGGGGATGAAGAGTGCAAAAAGCCCATGTCTTCAGATACAGTTGCTACCACAGCCAGGACTTCCTCAGGTGATGATCAGAGATCCAGTGATGCTAGCAATAAGGGAGAGACTTCGAGTACCAACCAAGGCCATTATTTAGGATTTCCCTTATTGCCTTTACCCCCACAGGAGTTTCTTCCTTACAGACATGCCCCATCTTATGATCGGTTGTATAGTTATCAGGTAAACCAATGCAGGACTATTCCAACAGAGGACAAAATGGGGTCATTGCATAATGCCATAAATACTAAACAGCAGCTGGAACCCAACATAAGCAGTGTTCCCTCCTCTTCTGGGGGAGACAGAGGAATAGTGAAAAGACTGAGTAAGAATCCACCCCTTGCAGCACCCCCAAGATTCGTACCGAGGACCACCCATTTGGAGAACAGAAAACGGAAAATAGTAGAAACTAATAAAGACTCACTTTTTGGCTTTGTGGACAAAAATGAAATCCTCATTGGACCAAAACTACCAGACCGGCCTAAGATGGATATGGCGGACGAGTCATTGAACATAACAGCCAACATGATCAGAAATACATTGAAAAAGGTATGTTCGTGGTCATTTGCTTCTTAAAATTGTTCACTCACAATTTCATACAATTGAAGAGTGATACTACAGTAAATTAATTTCTTTCCTTGTTCTCAGGTTGCATCAGTTCCTGAAGTCAAGCCAACAGAGAAGAAGACAAAGTCAGCAAAGCCTCGGAGGAGAATCTAACAGACCTGTCCTGAAAGACTGCTTCTCACAGGGAATGAGGTGGACATTAGCAAGTTCCTACATTTACACCATTCAAATATATTTTCTCAACATGTTTTATTTCTACATTTCCCATCAGTGTATAAGAAGATTTTTGTTTATAAAAAAATAAAAAATGGTGTTATGAAAATGAATAACTTAGTGATGTCCTTAACGCTCAAGTGGATCCTGGAATGCATGCTGCTCAAATGCCAATATGCTCTGTAACACAAAAGGAAAGAACATGTCAGACAATGGCAAAATATTGTCCAATCCAGACAGACAAGTCATTACACTGTTTTTACAGTCTTAACTTCAAGGGTCACCTTGGCATCGTGAAGTCAGGTTCCAAAAGCCTCAAGCAATAGATTTTCATCTCTCACTGCCTTTTCAAAGTCTGCATAGGACAGTCTGCTGTCATGATCCTGAGGAAGGAAACAGCTCATTGATATTTTATGTTCAGACAGTATATTTAATCTGAAACATGAATTGGTCAATTGTGGCCAAGTTAAACAGTGATTGTAAACACAGGGTACTATGAAGTTAGCTTGGCAGGTTAAACAATAGGTAGCACAGCATTCAGCCTGGTTTAACCTGATGAAAATGAAGATAAACATTTTGCCATTACCATCTTCTTGAGCGTGATCACCACCAGGTCTTTGATGCCCTCGTCTGGGTCCTCCTCTGTGGGCTGTCTGATCAGGCTGTTCTTCAGCATGTGGAACGTCTCTTCCCGGGAAATGTACCCAAGTCATACACATAAAAGCTGTGAACCTAATGGGACTGTATACATGGGTAGAAATATCGTAGATACCAGTCGAAAAGCCTACATGATACACTTTATAGCTTTCTTAAACTTTATTTTTTCATCCTATGTCCCATGGAGAAAGACTGATAGTCCCTCGGTCCACTCTTTCACACTGACGTAGCTGTCGTTGTCCTTGTCAAATGCACAAAAGACTGGAATATAATACCATTTTTTTTGTGATACCTTACCACATCAGTATCATACTTTATTTGGTGCTTACATTCTGTTTCATGTGACAAAAGTGACACACACCTACCTCTATCCATGATCATATCATCAGTCATTCCAAAGGTGTTGTGGGGAATATTCTTGAATTTCCCACTGTCCAGGCCATTCCCTATCCTCCTGTCACTCTGATCCCCCAGGAGTCCATTGAATAGTCAGATCAGAAACTCCGTTTCTGTTTAGTGTTAGTACTGCTACCATATGCATCATTTCAATTTACGTAGACTGATATATGCTTTTATTAATTTGCATAAACACAGGACATACTTGACATGATCTCAACAAAGCAAGATTATAGCGCCCCCATCTGTCACCTAAACAGTGGTGCCAACACGTTCAATGGAAGGTGAGTTTTGGTTGGAGGAGCTAGACAACAATAGATAGCTATTAACTTTTCTTTTGTTTGCACGTTTTGTTATTAAATATATAGCTACTGTAGCTAGATAAATGCAGAGAAGAATAAACTAGGTAGTTGGCTACTAAGAAGTTCTGCGAGCCGTTACTGTAACGTAGCTATCTCAGGACGCAACATAGACTACACTCTCTGCCAACTGACATTAGCTATCAAAACTCATACTTACAGTGTTTGACGTGTTTAGAAAGAGTTTCAGCGAGATTCTGAATCAATTTTCTATTCATAGCAGACATTTCAGACATCGTAGATAGGAGGCAGGATTGTTGGCTCGTAGCTAGCCGTGGATACATAAACACTAACGTTAGCTACTGTTTTTCCAGAACTGGTTTGACGAAAACATTATTTGGGTTAAACAATTATTGAATAATGATGGACAACTATATGATTATCCAGAATGTATTAGAACACACAATGTTACATTCACTCCAGAGGAGTATCAAATTGTTGTTAGAGCTGTCCCTAAAGGTGCTATTCTTCTTTTAGGAGAATGTAACAGTACTCCAAGTGCAACTGTTGAGGATTTTGTAGCCTCAATACAACTAGAAGGAATTGACATTTTAAACTATAAATGTAATAACATGTATATAAGGACACTATGTCAATATGTTACTATTCCCTCTGCTAAAATGTACTGGAATGTAGCCCTAGGACAAGTGAACTGGAACAAAGGTTCGTTGTTATCTGGTAAATATTGTATATCTAATAAGGTGAAAGAAGTTTCATACAAACTCATTCATAGAATCTACCCTGTAAAGACCTTTATTATACACAGATTTAAAATAGCTATTGATAACAAATGTGTATTTTGTGATTGTGACCCAGAGACTCTTGACCATTTATTTTGGGACTGCTCTTATGTCAGAAGATTTTGGTATGAGTTAGAAGATTATATTTGAAAAGAAACAACTATTAATGTTAATTTGAAAGACTCTGATATTATGTTTTATTTTGAACCAAATGTGGACCCTGATTTAACTTTCATTGTCAATTTGTTTATCTTTCATGGAAGATTCTTTGTCCATAAAATGAAGTGGGCAGAGAACAAACCCCTTTTCACATTATTTAAGATAGAATTGAAATATTATTTTGAAATGATCAGTAAATGTAAAAACAAAAAAGCAATACGCACCATAAAAGTATAAAAGACCCTGGATTTATAAGCGCGGAAATCGACTCTGCCGCACTAGCATGCTTTTGCGACACAGTCAATAGCGCGCCGGATCTCGGGCTAGAAGGTCGACGGTTCGAGGTCTGCTCGCTGCTGTTTCATTACATTATTAAACAAATTGAAAAGGAACCTTGTTAGGTTTATGTACTCTTGTTTGTATATTTCTGTTTTTTTTGTTTTGTATTTGTTGTGTTCATAATAACCTTTTTAAAAACTAACGTTAGCTACTTGATGTTGTTACCATAGTAACTCCAATCCACGTGCACAGAGCTGCACGTATAATACAGGTAATGACTCAGAAAGTGAGGAGCATGAATGATACATTCACTCTGGCTATCTTCTCCGATTTCAGAGCACTCTTGTCTGAGTGTGCCAGAGCCCAGAATAACTGATGACTTTACGAACGCTCAACACCCGTTGAATAAGGCCGGTGTCAACAAACATTGGCGTAATGAAAGTGATGCCAGCAGTACAGTTACAGTCACCAACGCTCTGGATAACATGAAAACAGCCTAACCAGCTCTGACAGGCTGAGTAAAATGGTCACACTGAGGTGTTCTCTCATTTGTGTCAGGAAGTACTTTAGCTAGCCAACGTTAGCCAGTTAGCTTGGGTGCTTGACTGCAGTTGTGAGGTCAGAATGATGGGATCAACCCTACTCCTTGGCCAAAGCGTCTAGTGTGCGCTCTGAATGTAGTAACTGACAATCTGACATCGCTCTGAATTTATGATCGCCCAGAGCGCACTCTGAGCACACCCATGCGCTCCAGAATTAATTTACGAATACACCCATACTGTACATAAATATTTGACTGATAAAATGTAGCCAGTGGAGATTGATAGCATATAAGGAATGATACACTAAATACTCAACAAGGAAACATTTTAATGATTGGGTGACATGATTTAACATTATTGTATTCATCAGTGCAAGGTTCAATTCAAATGCATTCACAAAAAGGGTACAATCCAATGTCAGTACAGTGACAAGATCATAAATTATTTGAAATAGTGTCAGTCCTGATTAGCATCATCCTTCAGACCTGAAGGAATCTGAGAGTACCATTTCCTGCACTTGTATGAGTTTGGGTCACAGGTGTATCCATATTCACAGCAATGCAGGCCATCCGCACAACACTTCGCCTAAAAATGTAAAATAGGTCTCAGAACATGATAGTAATATAAAATCGGCATAATATTGCACATGATCTTAATGTGATAACTCTACCTACATGTACATATTACCTCAATTACCTCAACTAACCGGTGCCCCCTGTACAGTTGAAGTCGGAAGTTTACATACACCTTAGCTAAATACATTTAAACTCAGTTTTTCACAATTCCTGACATTTAATCATAGTACAAATTCCCTGTCTTATGTCAGTTAGGATCACCACTTTATTTTAAGAATGTGAAATGTCAGAATAATAGTAGTGAGAATGACTTATTTCAGCTTTTATTTCTTTCATCACATTCCCAGTGGGTCAGAAGTTTACATACACTCAATTGGTATTTGGTAGAATTACCTTTAAATTGTTTAACTTGGGTTAAACACTTTTGGTAGCCTTCCACAAGCTTCCCACAATAAGTTGAGTGAACTTTGGCCCATTCCTCCTGACAGAGCTGAGTCAGGTTTGTAGGCCTCCTTGCTCACACACGCTTTTTCAGTTCTGCCTACAAATGTTCTATAGGATTGAGGTCAGGGCTTTGTGATGGCCACTCCAATACCTTGACTTTGTTGTCCTTAAGCCATTTTGCCACAACTTTGGAAATATGCTTGGGGTCATTGTCCATTTGGAGGACCCATTTGCGACCAAGCTTTAACTTCCTGACTGATATCTTGAGATGTTGCTTCAATACATTGTCATGACGTTGTCCTCTTTGGGTATAGCAAGCCCCATCCCCCTCTCCCTGCCTCCCCCTTTCCTCCTCCAACTAGGTTGCTGTGGTCAGAGAGACGTCGTAAATTCCTGAGGATCTCCTCATGGACACACAGTATAGAGAGTACATTTTCATAGAGAACAAAGCAATTCCTTCCACCTCACAGAACTTGAGGTAGCAACAAATTTCATGTTCCGGAGAAAGTATAAAAGATCGGTGAAGAATCCAGCTACGAACTGGTCCGTTTGTCACAACTTGGGGAAGCTCATGGGAGACTGTGTGGCCACATTACCATAACGCTGTTTATATAATAGCCTCAGATATGAGGTTTACATCTAATTGTTGTATAAGATGAATGAGTGAGTATGATACTGTTTGTAAAAAATGATTTTGGACGTGTTTAATGAAGGAAAACTGAAAAAGGGGATTGGAGTTAACTAAATCAGAGGACCGCCCCTGAGCCCAGTTGGGCGTCCTGGGACAGCCCTTTTCTGCCTTCCGAATAAAACCCGCACTCGGGTTTTCGATCAACAGACCGAGCTTACCTCAATTACGAGATGGCTAAAGGTTGCAGACCATGTTTTTCTCCATTAGGAGAGTACAAAGGTTGTAGACCATTGCTGAATCTTTTAACCATACCACGTGGTTAAACTCTTAGACTATCGATACCGACAGAATAAGAACAAGTCTTTGATATTAATTACTAGTCTGCAGCTAGGAATTTGGTATCATTGAACGCAAAGAATGACAACCGCCGAAACATCCATTCTATAACGAAACGAATGAATGTCACTCTCAACTACCCACTATAAGCACGACAGAGAGAGAGACGGACAACTCTACAAAATAAATTCACTTTTCACCAGCGATCAAGACGACACACTGAGCGTAAATATATATATTGATTGCAATTTTTCCCAAATGAGTGAGCGTTCATGTGCAAAGGATTAGCATTTCAATTGTTATAATTATCACTTTGTAGTGACTTCTTAGTCGACCCACACTTCCCCTTTTGTCTAACAGGCCGCCATGCCGGTTTAGTCCACTAGGGCACATTCTCCTATCATTTCTTGTAACCACATTTACCTTGTTTGTTTGTTTATGCATTTCTGTGAATTACTTAGTTAGTAATAAATAAATGATTTAAGACAATTGATGTATGGATGACTCATAGTGAAGACTGGGTTCGTGCAGATAACCAACAATTTACGACGTTTGGAATGAGAGTAACGTGAGGTAAAGTAAATAATTCATTAATCAGAAGACTATGGATCAGATATGAAAATATCTGAAAGGTTATATTAGGAAATTATAACCTTGTAATCTGAATATTTTTTCCTTGGTGCCCCGACTTCCTAGTTAATTAGTTACATGATTAATCAGTCTAATCGCGTAATACTAATTACAGAGAATCTTTGATAACAAATTAAGTCTTCAGTTAATGATAGTAAAGACACGACAACATCCACTTAATTTTCCAGCCTCATGATGCCATCTATTTTGTGAAGTGCACCAGTCCCTCCTGCAGCAAAGCACCCACACAACATGACACTGCCACCCCCGTGCTTCACGGTTGGGATGGTGTTCTTCAGCGTGCAAGCCTCCCCCTTTTTCCTCCAAACACAATGATGGTCATTATGGCCAAACAGTTCTATTTTTGTTTCACCAGACCAGAGGACGCTTCAAGTACGATCTTTGTCCCCATGTGCAGTTGCAAACCGTAGTCTGGCTTTTTTATGGTGGTTTTGGAGCAGTGGCTTCTTCCTTGTTGCTTGCGTACTATTGTTTGTACAGATGACCGTAGTACCTTCAGGCGTTTGGAAATTGCTCCCAAGGATGGACCAGACTTGTGGAGGTCTACAATTTTCTTTCTGAGGTCTTGGCTGATTTCTTTAGATTTTCCCATGATGTCAAGCAAAGATGCACTGAATTTGAAGGTAGGCCTTGAAATACATCCACAAGTACACCTCCAATTGACTCAAATTATGTCAATTAGCCTATCAGAAGCTTCTAAAGCCATGACATAATTTTCTGGAATTTTCCAAGCTGTTTAAAGGCACAGTAAACTTAGTGTACATAAACTTCTGACTAGAGGTCGACCGATTAATCGGAATGGCCGATTAATTAGGGCCGATTTCAAGTTTTCATAACAGTCGGAAATCTGTATTTTTGTTGGTCTATTTGCCTATTTTTTTTACACCTTTATTTAATCTTTATTTAACTAGGCAAGTCAGTTAAGAACACATTCTTATTTTCAATGACGGCCTAGGAATGGTGGGTTAACTGCCTCGTTCAGGGGCAGAAAGACAGATTTTCACCTTGTCAGCTCGGGTGAGCCAATCTTGCAAGATTACAGTTAACTAGTCCAACGCAATAATGACCTGCCTCTCTCTCGTTGCGCTCCACAAGCCTGTTACGCAAATGCAGTAAGCCAAGGTAAGTTGCTAGCTAGCATTAAACTTATCTTATAAAAAACAATCAATCATAATCACTAGTTAACTACACATGGTTGATGATATTACTAGATATTATCTAGCACGTCCTGTGTTGCATATAATCTGACTGAGCATACAAGCATACAAGTATCTAAGTATCTGAGCGGTGGTAGGCAGAAGCAGGAGCGTAAACATTCATTCAAACAGCACTTTCGTGCAGCTCTTCGTTGTGAGTCAAGCATTGCACTGTTTCTGACTTCAAGCCTATCAACTCCTGAGATGAGGCTGGTGTAACCGAAGGGAAATGGCTGGCTAGTTAGCGCGCGCTAATAGCGTTTCAAACTTCACTCGCTCTGAGCCTTGGGGTGGTTGTTTCCCTTGCTCTGCATGGGTAACGCTGCTTTGATGTGGTGGCTGTTGTCGTTGTGTTGCTGGTTCGAGCCCAGGGAGGAGAGGGACGGAAGCTATACTGTTACACTGGCAATACTAAAGTGTCTACAAGAACATCCAATAGTCAAAGGTTAATGAAATACAAATGGTATAGAGGGAAATAGTCCTATAATAACTACAACCTAAAACTTCTTACCTGGGAATATAGAAGACTCATGTTAAAAGGAACCACCAGCTTTCATATGTTCTCATGTTCTGAGCAAGGAGCTGAAACGTTAGCTTTCTTACATAGCACATATTGCACTTTTACGTTCTTCTCCAACACTTTGTTTTTGCATTATTTAAACCAAATTGAACGTTTCATTATCTACTTGAGGCTACATAGATTTTATTGATGTATTATATTAAGTTAAAATAAGTTTTAATTCAGTATTGTTGTAATTGTCATTATTACAAATACATAAAAAAAAAAAATAAATGTAATCGGCCGATTAATCGGTATCGGCTTTTTTGGTCCTCCAATAATCGGTATGGTATAGGCATTGAAAAATCATAATCGGTCGACCTCTACTTCTGACCCACTGGAATTGTGATACAGTGAATTATAAGTGAAATAATCTGTCTGTAAACAATTGTTGGAAAAATGTCTTGTGTCATGCGCAAAATAGATGTCCTAGCCGACTTGCCAAAACTATAGTTTGTTAACAAGAAATTGGTTGAAAAACGAGTTATAATGACTCCAACCTAAGTGTATGTAAACTTCTGACTTCAACTGCATATAGCCTCGCTATTGTTATTTTACTGCTGCTCTTGAATTATTTGTTACTTTTATTTCTTACTTTTTTTTAGGTATATTTCTTAACTGCATTGTTGGTTAAGGGCTTGTAAAGTAAGCATTTCACTGTGAGGTTGTTGTGAGGTTGTTGTATTCAGCGCATGTGACAAATAACATTTGATTTGATTAAAACATTTCACACTGCTCTGCACGTGCACTACAGATAAAATGTTAATTACATTATTAAACATGCTCTACCTACATAACATTGATATACTACTTTATCAAATGATAGCTCAGTGGTATTTAATGTCAGTTGTATTAAATCCCCTCTAGAGTACACCCAACACTTTCAGTATATTTACCAGTGGGAATGGGCAACATCCCCATTTGCCATTAGGTCCCTTGCAGCAGCTGGTTGCAGAAGGACAATAGAATTTAGTGTCACAGTGAGAGACTCCAGCCTGTGGTGTGCTGTCAGCGGCCTGAACTAGAGCTGTCCATGAGACCTGCTAAAAGACGAGGGAAAGAAGACAACCACACCGTCAATGTTCTACTCAGGGGTTCAACATGTAAAAAGAACACGCACATCTGAGTATCTGGTTGCGTGGGAATAATGTGATTACATTACTAACTACTCTCAGAGGTTAAAATGTAATAGCATACCAGTGTGCAGGAAATCATTCTCTATTCATTATTATTTTTAATGCCCATAAGGTGGGAATCAAAAGTGATTTTCTCTTAGACTGACTTGAATGGCACAGGAACAAACATAGAAAGAGAACAATGTCCACTGCCTACACAAACATTGGTTGCCTGTGAGTGTGACGCATAGGTACCTACCTGATCATGGACCTTGTTTTCCGGTTTGGAGACCTTGATGGCTTCGATCATTGAAGGGGCCTGCCTCGGAGCAAAAGGGTACCTCAGGTTGCCGTACCTCACACACTTTGTGTATGTGGGGTCACAGTCATAGCCATAGGGACAGCAGTGGTACCCATCTAGACAGCACCTACCCTGTGGAATAACAGAAGTACACAAGTTGATACAGTGAGCTACAAAAGTATTGGGACAGTGACACGTTTGTTGTTGTTGTTTTGGCTCTGGGGGTATGATATTTGTGCGTCTAACTTTCTAACTCATCACTATTCACAATTGATTCAGGACTATCCATAATCATGGTAGCATCCACATTAATGTAGAAATGTTTAGAAATATATTATAATCTTATTTACAATAAAAGTGACTCCAAAATTACACAATAGATCATCTGAAACAACAAGTTTGTAGTCACACGCTTGATGTAATCATTGTGTGCTAGGTTTATGGGACCAAATACTACACTTTAGACTGCTTCAATACACATATAAGTGAAATTCTACCAAATATTTTTGGTCCCCTGAAATGGGTGGACTATGTACAAAAATGGCTGTAATTCCTAAACTGTTGAACCAATATAGATGAATATAACCTCAAATTAAAGCTGACAGTCTGCACCTTAACCTCTTAGTCATTGTATAATTTAAAATCCAAAGTGCTGGAGTACAGAGCCAAAACAACAACAACAAATATCACTGTCCCAATCATTTTATAGCTCACTGAATATTGACAATAACCATTTTGGAATTAAGTACAACGGATATTGATTCAGTATATTGTTTCATGCATACCAATTTTGCATACCACAGCTCTCAAATTCTTGTTTTGAATATTTCTGAGAAAATATCCAGTTTAGAAAAATATGAATAACTTATTGTGTAGTATGTTTAGTTTTTTAGCTGTAATAAAAACCTAATACAATAACAACAAAAGTGTCACTAATTCCTGATACTGCCAGCTACTCTATAACACTATTACAAATGAACAAGAGCCCTTCAAGCCAACATACTACAAGCAGAGAAACACTAGTCAACTCACAGGAGAGTATGGACAGCAGAACCACAGGCCTGTGGGGTGGTGGCAGCAGGTGGTGCCATCGGGACAAGCATAATAGTTGTCACATTGCACCTTGCCGACCATGGAGCTCTCCACTGCATTGCTCTGGACAGGGCTGCTGTCAGATTCGAGCGGAGCAGAGACAGGAGAGCTTGGTTCCTCTGCAGCCACCTTGTTCAGCATGGGCACACTGCTCCATGGATGGTCGCCTTTCTCACACTTCTGGGTAATGGCATTGCAGTTGAAGCCTGACGGGCAACAGTGGGCCATGTCAGAGCAACACACCGCCTGGAAAACATAATGAAAAAAAGGTGATATGCAGTCAAAATACTTTTATGGGGTCTTTGCTCATACAGCTTTCTAAACCCAAGGTCTTTCAAATGAAATATTGGTTTTGTAATCCAAAAGAAAAGGAAACAACAGTACCAGTATGCTGGTTTCTTTTTCCAGTATTTACAACCTTAGTGCTGCTGAGAATCCCATTTACTAGTGTTATCAAATTCCCTAGCCTGGTTCCAGATGTTTGTGCTGCCAATTGCTATGGCTGTTGACATGACAAACAGATCTGGGACCAGGCTACAAATTGCCCTAAGGTGAACCCTGGTTACTCACATTGGGAACTGGACAGCAGGCATATCCTCCTTTAGTCAAACAGCAAGTTGTTTGATCAGAGCAGACCTTCCCACCAGGGCACGTGATGTAGCAAGAGGCAGACCCTGTCAGCACTAACACCAATGCAGCTATGCTCCACATCTAAAGGATAGGGATTTAACAAGTGGTTACAATTTAGAGGAATTTTGTAGTAGGTTGAGTATGATGTTTATTTTTTGAAGTTTACTGGATCATTATACCTTGTGGAATTTCCAACTCTTTTGTCTTTATCTTAGGGTACGTTTGTAAATTCCCTCTGGAGTGCCAGTTCTGTCAGATTATTTGTTTGTAACGCACCCTTAGATGAGCAAAAGTAAGATGAAAAACATGAGGGTGGTTTGAGAGTGCCAGAGCGAAATGCTCTGAATTTATGATAGCCCAGAGCTCACTTTGAACGCACTCTGGCACTCCAGAATCCAGAGTGAATTTACGAACACGCTGCCACAGCACTAACATAGTGTCTCAGTTTACTTTCAATTTCAAATGCATCTAAATTTAGATTACTTCTGAATTACTTGACTAAGATTCAAATAATTGAATACATTTGTTGTTTACTAATTCTTATATTTGTGATTTCTAATTGCATAGTTTAAAATGAAATGATTTTCTCTTTTTTAAATCTCACTTACCTTAGCCTTGATATTGAGCTCAGTTTAGTGATCCAAACACTTCCTGTGAGATTACACAATGGGGTGACTGCATGAATCCTTGACCAATTCATACACTAGATTTGATCCTCCCACTTTTTTATAACAAATAAGTAACTTTATCTCATTTCCCCATGTATGCCAACAATGCACTAAACAGAAGCTTAGGTCAGTGACGAATACAGAAGTAGTTAACAGTATGTTACCATGTCTAATAGCACCAGTTGGCTTTATAGACCTTTTGGTTTTCATTATGTCAGTCTGTCAATGACCTTATAGTCTCGGGAATCGTGAATTTGGCCAAAGTGTGGAAAATGAAGAACCCCAACAGCTTCTATATTTAAAGGTTTAATAGACAAACAATAGACAGAAATATGCACACAGGGAGACAGACACGCTCCTCTGATAGGTTCGTAGCAATCTGCCAACCCCCTCAAAGGCAGGCAGGCATAAATTATTTTGCTTATCTGTTCGTTCTCCAAGTGTTCTGGGCCCCTGGTCAAAACATTAATCAAGGAAATCAAGACCACTTGGTTCAGTGAGCCATATATTACATATCTCTATCATTTGAAACCACCGATGACTGAATTTACATGACCTCAGGGATGTTACCTAGAAGTCACCTAGGATACCAGGTTCTGCTTTTATGGTGACTCCTAACGTCTTGGAAGTCATTCAGGGGCTGTGTTCAGATTCAAATGTAGATATTAACAATAGCTCAAACTATATGAAGGACTTAAATAGGCCTCCTTTAACCTTTGAAACCAATCATTCCTATGACACATTCTTCACTCCCCTAGACTGTGTTTATCGCAATAGTTGTTTAATAAGTCTAGGAGTGGGCCTCCCGGGTGGCGCAGTGGTTAAGGGCGCTGTACTACAGCGCCAGCTGTGACATCAGAGACTCTTGGTTCGCACCCAGGCTCTGTCGTAACCGGCCGCGACCGGGAGGCCCATTGGCCTAGCATCGTCCGGGTTAGGGAAGGCTTGGTCGGTAGGGATGTCCTTGTCTCATCGCGCACCAGCGACTCCTGTGGCGGGCCGGGCGCAGTGCGCGCTAACCAAGGTTGCCAGGTGCACGGTGTTTCCTCCGTCACATTGGTGCGGCTGGCTTCCGGGTTGGATGCGCGCTGTGTTAAGAAGCAGTGCGGCTAGGTTGGGTTGTGTATCGGAGGACGCATGGCTTTCAACCTTCGTCTCTCCCGAGCCCGTACGGGAGTTGTAGCGATGAGACAAGATAGTAGCTACTACAACAATTGGACACCACGAAATTGGGGAGAAAAAGGGGTAAAAAATAAAATAAATAAGTCTAGGAGTTATTTCAAAAATGATTAATCATTTTCAGAGAAATGTGGAATATAAGGAAGGAAAAAGTGAGAAATTATGTAAGGTACAGCATTACTCTCATTATGGTTGTCTGATTGATTCCTCTGTGTGACCTGAGTCCTTAAAAAAAAAAAGTTATTGTCATGCATGGGGAACAATGAATGGTTCGCAATACATCATAGGTTTCCATAGTTAGTTTGGTGAAAGTGACTGCTGTATAAGTCCATTTAGTATTGTGTTGCAAACCACAGTGATAAGGAATACAGTCTGTTTTAGGGAACCTGGGTGTAGCCATGAGGAACTTTGTCCAGAATGAGGATGTCTACAAATGTTCTGTTTAAAGCCAGAATCCGCAGGTCATGGGCGACCCTATGCTGCCCTACTTCTCGTGTAGTGTTTTCACTTAGAATGAAAACAAGGGGGTGGCACCAAACAATCGGTCATTTACAGGTGACACCATTGACTGAATACATCAATATGTGTCTTACAATAAATATTATTTTGAAAGAATGGTTGTAAAATATTAGCCTTCTGGGCTAATCCCGGCTACTCGAATGACACTGCTGCCTCAGAGTTGGAGAGGAAGTGAAAGTCACTGCATACTAAGGGAGAGGTAAAAAAAAATGTACACAATAGTTACCCGGAGGGAAATGGGGGAGGGTTATGCAATTTGTAATTTAGTCCAGGGGAGGGTCATGTAATTTGTAATCAATTAAATGTCATACTGCTAAGTGTTTGAGAATGAGTTGCTTACAGAATTATAGTATCTCATGTGTGCCCGATGATGCCCCTCATCCCTGATTCTCTGCTGGGCTCGCAATATCAAGTGTTCCTAGTGTAGTCTCAGAAGAATTATCCATAGCCTATTCCAGCCTTTCTCAAACCCTGGTCTGTGGACCGGCGTAGGTCCGTGGAGGAATTCTTGCTGGTCTGCAGCATATTTGTCTTGAATAAATACTTGTTGTTGGCCCACTTGCCATGACTAAATGTTGTTGTCTTAGGTCTCTCTTTATGTATTGTTGTTATCTTACATCTCTTTATGTAGTTAAAAAATTGTTAGGTGGGCAGCACTGATTGGTGGCATTCACTGGGCTATATTTGGCTATAAGAGAGGGAGTTGTAATCGTAAAAGTTTTGTAATAGTTCCCGGTTATTGATTTTGGTTTGATTGTTCAGGAAACACCAGTGAAATTTAACAAGAAGTTAAGGTATTATAATCTGTTTTCATTATGGGGAACAATGAAAGGTTCGCAAAGTGGATTGCAGGCTGAGTTTATTTTAAAGGGACAGTGCACGTTTATCACAGTTGTGTGTGTCTAATGGCAGGGTATTCCTATCAAGCATTTTGGGGAGACTATTTGGAGAAGGACTGAATGAGTTACATGGAACATTGAGGAAATTAAAAAAATAATGATTGGAGGGAGTACATTTCCATTTTCCAAGAGACATATCTTAAAGGGGTACACTCACATATGGAATATTAGAAGTTTTGTTTTCTGAGTTTAAATTAAACACGTGAATTCTTTAGATAAAGGGTTTTTCAATTTGTCTAATATAGTAGGGAACACGACAGTAAAAAGGTGGTATGACTATTGACCTCTATCATGGCTTTCCCTTGTGGTCTGATCAGCCTCATGGGAGGGCCATTTGGATAAGGAATTTAAGGTAATTTGTGATACTGATTTTAAGGTAAATTGAGTAACTGATAATTATGAACGAGTATATAGTTCTTTGACATAGTTGTCATTTGAACCAATGAGACGAAAGAAATGGCATAGCCTTGGACTAAGGGCAGACTTTCTTGAGTCTCTCTTCCGATGGCCATAAGGGTACAATAATTTATCTTTGTGGAGGGTTCCAGAGTAGTAACTCTGATCTGATCATGATATTTGAAACTTTGTTTTATCTTTTGACCGGTAGTAGTATTTTTTATATACACTGCTCAAAAAAATAAAGGGAACACTTAAACAACACAATGTAACTCCTAGTCAATCACACTTCTGTGAAATCAAACTGTCCACTTAGGAAGCAACACTGATTGACAATAAATTTCACATGCTGTTGTGCAAATGGAATAGACAACAGGTGGAAATTATAGGCAATTAACCAGACACCCCCAATAAAGGAGTGGTTCTGCAAGTGGTGACGTCAGACCACTTCTCAGTTCCTATGCTTCCTGGCTGATGTTTTGGTCACTTTTGAATGCTGGCGGTGCTTTCACTCTAGTGGTAGCATGAGACGGAGTCTACAACCCACACAAGTTGCTCAGGTAGTGCAGCTCATCCAGGATGGCACATCAATGCGAGCTGTGGCAAGAAGGTTTGCTGTGTCTGTCAGCGTAGGGTCCAGAGCATGGAGGCGCTACCAGGAGACAGGCCAGTACATCAGGAGACGTGGAGGAGGCCGTAGGAGGGCAACAAACCAGCAGCAGGACCGCTACCTCCGCCTTTGTGCAAGGAGGAGCAGGAGGAGCACTGCCAGAGCCCTGCAAAATGACCTCCAGCAGGCCACAAATGTGCATGTGTCTGCTCAAACGGTCAGAAACAGACTCCATGAGGGTGGTATGAGGGCCCGACGTCCACAGGTGGGGGTTGTGCTTTACAGCCCAACACCGTGCAGGATGTTTGGCATTTGCCAGAGAACACCAAGATTGGCAAATTCGCCACTGGCGCCCTGTGCTCTTCACAGATGAAAGCAGGTTCACACTGAGCACGTGACAGACGTGACAGAGTCTGGAGACGCCGTGGAGAACGTTCTGCTGCCTGCAACATCCTCCAGCATGACCGGTTATAGCGGTGGGTCAGTCATGGTGTGGTGTGTCATTTCTTTGGGGGGCCGCACAGCCCTCCATGTGCTCGCCAGAGGTAGCCTGACTGCCATTAGGTACCGAGATGAGATCCTCAGACCCCGTGTGAGACCATATGCTGGTGTGGTTGGCCCTGGGTTCCTCCTAATGCAAGACAATGCTAGATCTCATGTGGCTGGAGTGTGTCAGCAGTTCCTGCAAGAGGAAGGCATTGATGCTATGGACTGGCCCGCCCGTTCCCCAGACCTGAATCCAATTGAGCACATCTGGGACATCATGTCTCGCTCCATCCACCAACGCCACGTTGCACCACAGAATGTCCAGGGGTTGGCGGATGCATTAGTCCAGGTCTGGGAGGAGATCCCTCAGGAGACCATCCGCCACCTCATCAGGAGCATGCCCAGGCGTTGTAGGGAGGTCATACAGGCACGTGGAGGCCACACACACTACTGAGCTTCATTTTGACTTGTTTTAAGGACATTACATCAAAGTTGGATCAGCCTGTAGTGTGGTTTTCCACTTTAATTTTGAGTGTGACTCCAAATCCAGACCTCCATGGGTTGATAAATTTGATTTCCATTGATCATTTTTGTGTGATTTTGTTGTCAGCACATTCAGCTATGTAAAGAAAAAAGTATTTAATAAGAATATTTCATTCATTCAGATCTAGGATGTGTTATTTTAGTGTTCCCTTTATTTTTTTGAGCAGTGTATATATGATGCGCCTGGGAGAATAGTGGGTTAAAAGAA
This sequence comes from Oncorhynchus clarkii lewisi, assembly GCF_045791955.1. Taxonomy (NCBI): domain Eukaryota; kingdom Metazoa; phylum Chordata; class Actinopteri; order Salmoniformes; family Salmonidae; genus Oncorhynchus; species Oncorhynchus clarkii. The sequence continues at coordinate 16,560,421 of NC_092178.1, read as the reverse complement.
TCCCCGGCAGTGGAGGGACTCAATGCCCCGTATAGTCAACAATTAAAAATTGCTTTCCTCATTGGAATGCGTCCCGAGATAAGCCATACCATTAAACAGAACTTAGTAGGGTGGGGGCGAGCTGAGCTAGGAGAGGTGGAGAGATAAGTAGTTCACTAGGAGCAGCAAGACTCAGAGGAGAATGTGGATTTTTGGCAGGACAAATTATGAGGAGCGGGGGAATAGACTCACTTGAGGAGGAGGAGGAGGTTCAGGATTCTGTTGTAAACACTGACTGTGAAGGTTTCGAATTGGCTACTATTCATTTGGTATTATAACAGGAACAGAAATCTTATTTATCATCGATAATAAACGGGGGAGGATATGGTCCTTTGAGGTTTGGACAGGACATAGTTTAAGCAAATAAGGCAGGAAAATAGATTGAGATAGAAAAATAGTGATTTTATAAGCATTAAAATTAATTATGAAAAAAAAATGTTGCAGTTCTTAGGGATGGTAAATTACTGTAGATAATGTATCCCACACTATGCAACATATATTAAATGATTGATGAGACTTATTTTAAGGTTAACCCATGTTATTGTTAGATAAAACACAGTGGACTCCCGATGGAGGGATTTCATTAGTACAGAAAGCAGATGATATGGTTAGCATTCGTTTTGGCTTTATTTGATCATTAGAAGTTTTTTATTTAAATAGTATCAAAGTTGACAGGGATATATGACATCTGTGGTGATTTAGGATTATTGATAGGTTGATTAAGGTTATGTAAGGACTTTAGAGATTGCCACCATTCTCAAATCCATGAGTTCAGATAACGCCAAACAGTGAGACACTTAGTCAATAGTTGGTAACAACCCATATTTGATAAAGACTGCTATGAGAAAGAGCGAAAGACAGATAGGAGGAAGGGCAGACGGAGGAGCCCTCCCCGTGCTGCTGAGACCTTGAAGGTTTGAGAGCAGAAGTTTTAGAAGGGGGTTAGGAAATGAGCAAGGTAGGAGTGACACAGAATGGGTAAATAAACAGATACTGAGAGGAATGAATGTTTAGTTGGTTTCAGGAACTATGGTGTAAAACACGGAAACATTGCCAAGAAATTATTCGGCACAGCAGGCCGACATAGTAGCATTGACTAGTGCCCGTGAAATAAGAAAGGAGAGAAAAGGGTTACTGTTTAAATAGACAGGCACATATACAGTACATCTAAGAACATACAAAGCAGCACAGATAACTCTTAAAGTAGATAAGACACTTGACAGATAATTTATACAGGATAGACATGAACGGAAGCCCAAGGGAGAATTGGACATGTGGATAATGAAAGGGGCGCTCCTACATGATAATGTCAGAACATAAGGATAATTGACTAATCTTACCTAAGTCATTAGGCAAGGTTGTTACCTGGGCAGAGCCAGATATCAAAGGGGGGGATGGGTAAATTGTGGTCTAGAATAGGACACTTTGTGGCCTATTGGATAATAAATTAATAAATAAAAACTCAAATTAACTTGGCCCTCTTGCTTGTTTGTAGGTGACCAAATACTTATTACTTAAATACTTATACATTCTTTAAAAATCCTACAATGTGATTTTCTGGATTTTTTTTCTCATTTTGTCTGTCATAGTTGAAGTGTACCTATGATGAAAATTACAGGCCTCTCTCATCTTTTTAAGTGGGAGAACTTGCACAATTGGTGGCTGACTAAATACTTTTTTGCCCCACTGTATTTCATGATGTTTCCAGGATCGTAAATTACAAGTATAAATGTTATTTGTTACTCTCATCCAATACAAATCATTCATCATTCATCCATACACAAAAAATAATCACTATGTTATCAAGGATAAAACAATACTTTAATAATTAAAACCCATTCATTTATAGATATTCAGTTGTAGAATTCATTACATTAACAGAATTGAACAGTTTATCCCTTGTGATAATGACAATTTCACTCGTATTTTCACAATCCCAACTTCAATATGAGGCTGGCAAGAGAAGTGACCATCATATCAGAATGCATGCATCATGACACTGGGCACCAGTATAACAAAGTCCCAAAATGACCTCAGTGCAGCTAGTGATGCACGAGATCTCCAAGAATGGTAAAATAGACATAGCAGGGCAGCATACCAAAGGTGTAAAAAATGTACACTGCTGATCAATATCCATGTATGGAAGTTCATTTTCATTTCATATGCAAATGTTTCAGTTCAGTTGGGCCACACTTGACAGACTTATGGTGTCCTTGACGACGACTTATGGTGTCCTTGACGACGTTCATTTGGATCTAATAAAAACTAGCAACAGACAAAAGAAAAACAAATATGCAAAGTTGTCACAGAGGGTTTGATGACCCGTAACTCCCAGTTCACCAGTCCTTAATTAACATTAGAAACCCCATATCCCATCTCCCCACCATCTCAACTCTCATGAGCATAACGCTAGCGGTTCCCCTAATCAATCAACTACCCCCATCATGGGAGCAGCCTAGATGGGATTTTTTTGGTAGTGGAAAGGCAGATGCTCTCTAGTGGTGGACAGTTGGACAGAGAACCACAGCGCTAGATGTTAGTCTAACTCAACGTCAGAAGAGGTCTTCTTCTTCTTCTTCCTGCCATGTTTCTTGTGCTTCTTTTTCCTCTTCTTCTTTGATTTGTCCTGTTAACATTTACAACAGTTGGATAAGTAAGTGTTAAACTTCCATTCTGCTATGTTTTTGTATAAAATCTGTCAGTGCAGAAAAATATTACTCAGGCAGTATTGTATGTGGTCTTTTGTGGCTCAGTTGGTAGAGCACGTCGCTTGTAATGCCAAGGGTAGTGGGTTCGAATCCCAGATCACCCATATCTTAAAATGTATGCATGCATGACTAAGATGCCTTGGATAAAAGCATCTGCATATATTATATTACAAATATGTTACATTTGAAACAATCCCAAGAGATAGTCATGTAGTTATCTGCTGACAGAGGCATGTTGCCATTTCTGGTCACTTGCGAACATACACTACATGACCAAAAGTATGTGGACACCTGCTCGTCAAACATCCCATTCCAAAATCATGGGCATAATATGGAGTTGGTCCCCACTTTGCTGCCATAATAGCATCCACTCTTCTGGGAAGGCTTTCCACTAGATGTTGGAACATTGCTGCGGGAACTTGCAGAGCATTCGTACGGTCGGGTTATGATGTTGGGTGATTAGGCCTGGCTTGCAGTCAGTGTTCCAATTCATCCCAAAGCTGTTTGATGGGGTTGAGGTCAGGGCTCTGTGCAGGCCAGTCAAGTTCTTCCACACCGATCTCGACAAACCATTTCTGTATGGACCTCACTTTGTGCGCGGGGGCATAGTCATGCTGAAACAGGAAAGGTCCTTCCCCAAACTGTTGCCAGAAAATTGGAAGCACAAAATCGTCTAGAATGAAATTGTATTCTGTAGCGCTTAGATTCCCCTTCACTGGAAGTGAAGGGCCTAGCCCAAACCACGAAAAAAAAGCCCCAGACCATTATTCATCCTCCACCAAACTTTACAGTTGGCACTATGCATTGGGGTAGGTAGCGTTCTCCTGGCATCCACCAAACCCATATTCGCCCGTCGGACTGCCAGATGGTGAAGTGTGATTCATCCCTAAAGAGAATACGTTTCCACTGCTCCATAGTTCAATGCTGGCGAGCTTTACACCACTCCTCCCAACGTATGGCCCTGTGCATGGTGATCTTAGGCTTGTGTGCAGCTGCTCAGCCATGGAAATCGAGGACAGACGATTGTGTGGCCTACCACTCCCCAGCTGAACAGTTGTTGACCAGGGCAGCTCTAGCAGGGCAATTTTTTTACAAACTGACTTGTTGGAAAGGTTGCATTCTATGACGGTGCCACGTTGACAGTCACTGAGCTCTTCAATACGGGCCAGTCTACTGCCAATGTTTGTCTATGGAGATTGCATGGCGGCGTGCTTGATTTTACACACCGGTCAGCAACGATGTGGCTGAAGTAGACTAATCCACTAATTTAAAGGGGTGTCCACATAGCTTTGTAAATATAGTGTATTTTGGTCACTAGTCACTAAATCTGACATGGGGAGTGGCCATTTTCATCCTGTGGTTAGTGTATGCTTATCTGACAACCACTTACTGCTGCTATTTTTTCTTTCTCCTCATTACTTCTCTTTCTCTTCTTGGCTTCACCCTACAGAGACATTGCAAAAATTAACCAACCACAATATATGGGGAAAGGCCGCTGACAGTTTCCTAACGTCCAATCAAAAAGTGCAGTATTTCACAATGATACAGAGTGCAAAAAAAGTTCCTTCCATATAATACTTAAACTGCAGATGGCCTATGCCTTCCAACGAGGAACAAAAATACATCCCATAAGTGGTCATCTAAGTCAATACATAAGACATTATTTTCAGTCATAAAACATGGCAAATGAATATAAAGGTGACAAAGGTGAATGTACTTACACCCTCCTCCACTTCTGAGTCAGCTGACGACTCCGAGGATGAGTCTTTATGACTTTGCTCGGCTTTCCTCTTCTTCCTGCGGCTCTTTTCATCCTGAAGGTTAAACATTTACAGCCCTCAGCTCACTGTAGCCCAGCATGTTCAAAACCTTCTTCAGGCAGCAATACACAAAATAGGACTAACAACCACACGAATGTCCTTAAATTACCTTTTCTTTCTTCTTCATCTCCATCTCCATCTTCTTGGAGAGAAACAGAATGAGAGGGAAGGAGCCCTTTTTTTGCATACAAAACATGAAGATTTAATGAAGTACTCACACAACAAAAAAAAGTTCAACTTTGAAATGAATGAACAGAAATCAAACAATGGCTAAACAGAGAAGCACGTGACGAAAGACATTTCTAAGAGTGCAGAAATGTCTTCGATTAAAATGAATGTAAGGAAATAGATGGAATACTCTCCACATCAAAGTAACCTTGCTGTCGGGCTCCGATTCTACAGTCGAGTCTTCTGATGCTTTCTTGGAGGAGGACCGCTTCTTTTTACGTTTCTTTTTGACACTCTTCTTTTCATTCTGACCAAACAGACATCAGACAAAAACTCAGTTTCAATCTATCACATTTCCCCTCTTTCAACTAGTAGGACAATATTTAACTGGAAACGCATATTCATAAAGGGGGTAGAAGCCAATCCCCAAACAAAATATCAACAGTATAAATGTATTCACAATATATATATTCACAATACTTCACACAGCTCTTCGTGCCTACCTTACAAATACAATTACTTCTAATGTAATATATTTCTATGGTGCCTACAGGGTGGCTGGGAAACAGTATGGCAAGCTGACACAGACTTGTCACCAAATACTCTGGTACATACCTCGTCTTCAGAGTCTGAGGAGGAGCTGCTAGAGGAATCAGAACTCGATGAGGAGGAGGAGGGAGAGGAATGCTTGACCAAACACAATGAAAGCAGAGCTCATTAGATTTGAAGACAGCAACTGACACAAAGATACCTCTGTGAAAAGCTTACACTTTAGATGACAGATACCACTACCGCAATATGCATACCAACAGCCTTCAACAAAACATTTGGAGACAGCTTTCCTCACCCTGTTGGATTTCTTTCCCTTTTCTTTTTTCCCCTTCTCTTTCTTCTTTTTCTAAACACAAAACCGAGATCTGGTATGAGAGGTGGATACGTTAAAACAAAATGTTTGTATTCGAATATTAGACATGGATAGAACTGGAAGCATACCTCTTTCTTCTCCTTCTTCTCTCTCTTCTCCTTCTCCTTCTTCTCCTTCTCCTCTTTCTCCTTGTCAACGCCACCCAGTAACTTCTCTCTGTTCTTCGCCAGCTCTTTCTTCCAATTCTATACAAAGCAAATTATGATATTTGAATGTAAGAAAAAAAGAAAACACTGGATTTGTGGTATAATAACAACCGGTCAATAAAGTAGAATTGTTGACATTTGAACAATACCTCGTTCATTTGATCCTCAAAGTCCGCCAGAGCTCTGGAGCCTTTCTTCTTCCTCTCGATGATCTCTTTCACCTCTTCCCTGGTGAACAAAAACCATCATCACTCAATGAATCACAACTGACGGTGATGTAGGCCTAGGTCCAAACATTCAAGGGCATAGCAACATTTTACTGTGACTTGCAAGCAGCATTTCATAGTGTGTAGCCTATTACTATAAAACATCAATGCCTTACTACCCCGATTTACACACATAGAATCCACCATTTTGCCTGTTGACATTCTTCAGTAACATCAATGAGGATATGTCCATCTCGCCAGTTATACAACCTGGAGCCCTTTCAGGCACAAATCCTGGGTCCTTTGGTGTGTTATCTTATGCTTACCATGTTGGCCGTGGTCTGCTCAGGTAATCCTGGATAGACGGTCCTGCGTTGGGTGCAGGTCCCTTGGCCCGTGATGCAGCTATGGGGTTCACATATGACTGAAAACACACAAGGGAGACAGTCAGACCAGACATTTCAATGACATCTGGCTACCGTAGACAAGACACACTAGTCTAGACAGGATCGGAAGCATAATAACACACAGTATTTTGACCTGGCTAGGTTGGATCAGTCATTTTGACTAGACTGTCAATACCAATTCTATGGCCTTTCCATACAAAGCTAATGTTAACACATTCATAACATAGATTCAACGTAGACAGCCAGTCGGCCAATTCGGGTGATGAACTCGAGCCTAGTTGGCAGGCGTAGTTATAATAATAGTTAGTTAGTTGTTTTTTTCGACAGTGCGCTTTGGATTATGTTAGCAGAACAGGCACAGGGTGTGCTCGCTAGTTCGCTATATTATTATACACTAGCTAAATAACATAACTAGATATATTTCGAACTTAATAGTTAGCTACGTTAGTTCAGGTGTGGCTCCGTTTAGCGGTCCTTCATACGACCTGCTAACGTTTACTTGTTCTTCGATATCTGCCAGGTTAGTTTGCCTAGCTAGCTATATTCGTTCGATATATATATATCGTATGTTAAAACAACTCAAATTTCCGCACCTTTGATATAGCTAGTTTTAAAGGGATTCGACTTGTCTGCACACTAACGTAAACTACTGTTGGCTAGCTAACTTATAGGGCCTAGCTAACATACCTAACGTTACAGGCCCATGCGTTCAGTGCCAGTTAGCTATAGCCAACACGTTTGTTTGTTTTCATGCATAACGTTACTATTTATCGTAAAAAGCTTAATATCTACATGCCTGTAATTATTTAACACGTGGCTTACCACTCTATTGTCTCTTTTCCCCATTTCTGCAGATTTCGCCTACTATTGGGCGAATATCACTAAATTGAGAACCGTAGCATGCTTCCCGTCGTTAGCCACCACAACAAGCGAGCCTCTCTAGCTACGTAGCTAGATTCTCTGACTACGACGGACACACAGACCTGTGATGACTGCCACCTAGCGGTAAATATATATATTAGATTGGATTAGAGAGAACACATGTACAGGGTTGCAGATGTATGTAATGACAGGGTGCAGAGCAATTATTAAGCTCCGAGCTCCAACAATGCAGTACAAAGTGAAATAAAACAATACAAATATAATGGGGGGGGGGGGGGGGGGGGCAGGTAGCTGACTAGTGATGATGGTCTGTGGGTAGAAGCTATTGGCCAGTTTTACAATTTTTTGCCATGATGCTCCTATAATGCCCATGTCTGAGTGATGGAAACGGAGAGAACCGGTCATGGCTCAGAATATCCAGGGGTCCCTGATGATATTCTTGCCCTTTCTGTGACACCTGGGGTTGTAGGTGTCCTGAAGTGTGCACCCAGTGGTGCATTCAGCTGAGGGCACCACCCTCTGTAGCACCTTGTGGTCTGTGGCGGGGGAGTTGCCGTACCCGGCTGTGATGCAACTCAACAGTATTTTCTTGATGGTGCTCCTGTAGAACACTGTGAGGGCCCTAGGGAACAGACTGAATTTCTTCAGAATCCCGAGTTTGATGAGTCGCTATTGTGCCTTCACCCGTGTCCGAGGGGTTTGACCATTTCAGCTCCTCAGAGTTGTGTACGCAGAGGAACTTGAACTTTTGACCGTCTCCATGGTGGCCCAGTTGATGAGGATGGGCGCATGCCCAGCCTGGTACCTCCTGAAGTCCACAATCAGCTCCTTTGTTTAGCTGACTTTGAGGTTGTTTACCTGGCACCACGCCATTAGAGTGCCTACCTCCTCCCTGTAGGCCACCTCGTTGTTGTTGGTAATCAGGCCGTCGTGTCGTCAGCAAACTTTATGATGGAGTTGGAGTTGTGTGAGACCACACAGTCGTGGGTATACAGGGAATACAGAAGGTGGGTGAGAACGCCCATCAGGAAGTCCAGGACCCAGCTTGCATAGGGAGGAGATCAGTCCCAGGGCCGTACGTTTTGTGGTGAGCTTAGAGGGCATTATGGTATTGATAGGCTGAGCTGTAGTCGATGAACAGCATCCTCACATATGCATTCCTTTTGTCCAGGTGGGTGAGGGCAGTGTGCTGTGCAATTACGTTTGTCCCTGGATCTTTCAGGGAGGTAGGCAAATTGGAGAGGGTCGAGTGTGTCAGGGAGGGAGGTGGTAATGTAGTCTTTGACTAGCCTCTCGAAGCACTTCATGATGACGGAAGTTAGTGCTACGGGTTGGTAGCACTAACTTCAGTTATTTTCCCTTTCTTGGGCATGGGGATGATAGAGGACATCTTGAAGCAGGTGGGGATTTCACTTGAGCTAGAGATTAAAAACACAGGTATATTTAAGCAATAAGGCCCAAGGGGGTGTGGTATAGGGCTAATATACCACAGCTAAGAGCTGTTCTTAGGCACGATGCAACGCAGAGTTGAATAGCCGCGGTATATTGGCCATATACCACAAACCCCTGGGATGCTTTATTACTATTATAAACTGGTTACCAACATAATTAGAACAGTAAACAAGTAGTTTTGCATCATACCCGTGGTATATTTAAGCAATAAGGCCCAAGGGGGTGTGGTATAGGGCTAATATACCACAGCTAAAGGCGGTTCTTCTGCACGACGCAACGTGGAGTACCTGGATACAGCCCTAAGTCGTAGTATATTGGCCATATACCACCAACTCCCGAGGTGCCTTATTGCTATTATAAACAAGTTACCAACATAATTAGAACAGTAAACAAGTAATATTGTCTCATACCCGTGGTATAGTCTCATATTTCACAGCTTTCAGCCAATCAGCGTCCAGGAGCCAAACTACCCGGTTTATAAAGTCTTATATACCACGGCTTTCAGCCAATCAGCATCCAGGGCTTGAACAACCCGGTTTATAAAATGACAGGAATTGCGTTAGTAAGATAATACTCAATAATGCCAGTGGAAACACAATTAACACACTAAACATTTATTTGACTAAAATAAAATGACAAGCAGTTGTGAATACAATATCAGAAACGTTAAGCTGCTACATACACTTAGATAACCTTATGGTGGGTCATAATATGTCTTTAAAATACGTTTTGAGAGCATTACTGTATAGCAGCAAAACCAGTTTAGAGAAAGCCTAAATGGATAAATACAATTGAAATAAAAATAAGTAGCAAACTATGTTCCTATTTGATACTCTGTATTTCCTAAAATCCGGTTTCTTGGCAGAACTACAATATTAGCAAAAAACGGGCTTTGTAAAAATGTGGATTCTGGCATCAACAACCTGCTTCAGAACAGCTTTGAATCACAAAATATCAAATGCATTTTTATTTTAAATATGGTGCTGAACAAACATAAGACCAGGCTACATAATGGACCTAGACTAGACATGATGTTAATTAGCAAGACCTTTAGTTAGTTAAATAGCATAACTTCCCCAAAATCAGTAACTTCTTCACATGAAAAACACATCATCATTGTACTGTACATGAAACATCATTTCAAAAGAAGAACACTACAAATACTAGAAAAATACTAAACAAGTAAACTGCACAAATAAGACCTTATGTACAAGAAAAAAACACTAAAGCCTAAATCATTTGGGGCTTCATTGGAGAGTCATTGAGACAACACAATATATACTGGTTGGGCTTCTATGCTTAATGTAGGCATGATCTGTATTGCATTGGGTGGGGGGGTATTAGCTTGTTATCTGTGTTTGGCCTCGCTGGATGTGCCCAAATGGCAACCTATTCCCTAGATTGTGCACTACCTTTGGCCAGCGCCCTAGGGAATAGGGCTCCATTAGGGACTCCGCCTCTGTTTTTAAGGACATAAGTTATAATAACAAATCTCAAACATGATATATTGGGTCTATTTCAAAATAAGACTTGTATGACTGTATGGTGCTAATTCTGCATTGTTTAGATAAGCAGTAGTGAGAGAAGTCATTTAAAATGTATAGGAAGGATCCATATTTGTGTTGTAATACTATGTAATCCATTGTTGTTTTGATATGCAGTATAGAAGAGATTTACGTGGAATGTTAAATGTGTTGTTGCAAAAAGAAAAGGGACTCATGATCTTCTGTCAATTCTGCTATGTCATGATCTTCTGTCAATTCTGCTATGTCATGATCTTCTGTCAATTCTGCTATGTCATGATCTTCTGTCAATTCTGCTATGTCATGATCTTCTGTCAATTCTGCTATGTCATGATCTTCTGTCAATTCTGCTATGTCATGATCTTCTGTCAATTCTGCTATGTCATGATCTTCTGTCAATTCTGCTATGTCATGCTCTTCTGTCAATTCTGCTATGTCATGATCTTCTGTCAATTCTGCTATGTCATGCTCTTCTGTCAATTCTGCTATGTCATGATCTTCTGTCAATTCTGCTATGTCATGATCTTCTGTCAATTCTGCTATGTCAATTCTGCTATGTCATGCTCTTCTGTCAATTCTGCTATGTCATGATCTTCTGTCAATTCTGCTATGTCATGCTCTTCTGTCAATTCTGCTATGTCATGATCTTCTGTCAATTCTGCTATGTCATGATCTTCTGTCAATTCTGCTATGTCATGATCTTCTGTCAATTCTGCTATGTCATGATCTTCTGTCAATTCTGCTATGTCATGATCTTCTGTCAATTCTGCTATGTCATGCTCTTCTGTCAATTCTGCTATGTCATGCTCTTCTGTCAATTCTGTTATGTCATGATCTTCTGTCAATTCTGCTATGTCATGCTCTTCTGTCAATTCTGCTATGTCATGATCTTCTGTCAATTCTGCTATGTCATGATCTTCTGTCAATTCTGCTATGTCATGATCTTCTGTCAATTCTGCTATGTCATGATTTTCTGTCAATTCTGCTATGTCATGATCTTCTGTCAATTCTGCTATGTCATGATCTTTGGTCAATTCTGCTATGTCATGATCTTCGGTCAATTCTGCTGTCATGCTCTTCTGTCAAATAGAAAGATACACATTCTTTACAGATTGTTTATAATAAAATATACTGAGTGTACTAAACATGACATAGACTGGCCAGGCGAATCCAGGTGAAACAAGGATTTTTAAGCCTTGAGACAATTGAGACATGGATTGTGAATGTGTGCCATTCAGAGGGTGAGTGGGCAAGACAAAAGATTTATGTTCATTTGAACAGGGTATGGTAGTGGGTGCCAGACACACTGGTTTGTGTCAAGAACTGCAACACAACAGTTTTTCACACTCAACCGTTTCCTGTATGTATTAAGAATGGTCCACCACCCAAAGGACATCCAGAAAATTTGACACAACTGTGGGAAGCATTGGAGTCAACATGGGCCAGCATCCACGTGGAACGCTTTCCACACCTTGTATACTCCCTGGCCTGATGAATCGAGGCTGTTCTGGGGGCTTATTATTAGGAAGGTGGTCCTAATGTTCTGTACACTCAGTGTATATTGTGATGTTTACACATTTTTTTCCAGCATTTTTTGCAGCTTCACATGTTAACAACATTGAAATACCACAACAAATACAACAACTAAATATCCACAGCCTAACGCAACCTAATTCAATATTAAGCACATTATACATTTGTTAATTATTTGAATGAATCCCAAACAAGAACGCTCGCATATACAAAGCAGATTTTTTATTCAAATGGTGCAACATGAAGCAATCACCACTGATGGCATTTATTCATGTAAACATAATGCCCATTACCTCCATATCGTCATTGTAAATTAAGTTACCATGTTATAAGTGGGCATTTCAAATACATTTGTGGCCTTTACTTTCATCCTTGGAGCTAAATGTGTTAAAATACTACATTTTTCAGTACTGTTCATTAGCTAAAGGGTATTTCCAATACAAAGCTATCATACTGTAGGTGCATTTGTGTAATCGTAGGAAATGTATGGCAGACCCCATGTAGGTGGCTGTAAAAAAGTACAACTTTATTATTTTCTATTACATAGACAAAAGTATTCTTGTCCTGTGTTTTAGGTTTACAAATGACCAATAAACCTC
>NC_092178.1:15753013-15943013 GCF_045791955.1 Oncorhynchus clarkii lewisi | reverse complement strand
GGAACATTGTGGACCAGAGGGTCAGTGTGTTGTAAGGGGAACATTGTGGACCAGAGGGTCAGTGTGTTGTAAGGGGAACATCATGGACCAGAGGGTCAGTGTGTTGTAAGGGGAACATCATGGACCAGAGGGTCAGTGTGTTGTAAGGGGAACATTGTGGACCAGAGGGTCAGTGTGTTGTAAGGGGAACATTGTGGACCAGAGGGTCAGTGTGTTGTAAGGGGAACATCATGGACCAGAGGGTCAGTGTGTTGTAAGGGGAACATCGTGGACCAGAAGGTCAGTGTGTTGTAAGGGGAACATTGTGGACCAGAGCGTCAGTGTGTTGTAAGGGGAACATCATGGACCAGAGGGTCAGTGTGTTGTAAGGGGAACATTGTGGACCAGAGGGTCAGTGTGTTGTAAGGAGAACATTGTGGACCAGCGGGTCAGTGTGTTGTAAGGGGAACATCATGGACCAGAGGGTCAGTGTGTTGTAAGGGGAACATCGTGGACCAGAGGGTTAGTGTGTTGTAAGGGGAACATCATGGACCAGAGGGTCAGTGTGTTGTAAGGGGAACATCGTGGACCAGAGGGTCAGTGTGTTGTAAGGGGAACATCGTGGACCAGAGGGTCAGTGTGTTGTAAGGGGAACATCATGGACCAGAGGGTCAGTGTGTTGTAAGGGGAACATCGTGGACCAGAGGGTCATTGTGTTGTAAGGGGAACATCATGGACCAGAGGGTCAGTGTGTTGTAAGGGGATCATCATGGACCAGAGGGTCAGTGTGTTGTAAGGGGAACATTGTGGACCAGAGGGTCAGTGTGTTGTCAGGGGAAGATTGTGGACCAGAGGGTCAGTGTGTTGTCAGGGGAACATCATGGACCAGAGAGTCAGTGTGTTGTAAGGGGAACATCATGGACCAGAGGGTCAGTGTGTTGTAAGGGGAGCATAGTGGACCAGAGGGTCAGTGTGTTGTAAGGGGAACATTGTGGACCAGAGGGTCAGTGTGTTGTAAGGGGAACATTGTGGACCAGAGGGTCAGTGTGTTGTAAGGGGAACATCATGGACCAGAGGGTCAGTGTGTTGTAAGGGGAACATTGCGGACCAGAGGGTCAGTGTGTTGTAAGGGGAACATCATGGACCAGAGGGTCAGTGTGTTGTAAGGGGAACATCATGGACCAGGGGGTCAGTGTGTTGTAAGGGGAACATCGTGGACCAGAGGGTCAGTGTGTTGTAAGGGGAACATTGTGGACCAGAGCGTCAGTGTGTTGTAAGGGGAACATCATGGACCAGAGGGTCAGTGTGTTGTAAGGGGAACATTGTGGACCAGAGGGTCAGTGTGTTGTAAGGGGAACATTGTGGACCAGCGGGTCAGTGTGTTGTAAGGGGAACATTGTGGACCAGAGGGTCAGTGTGTTGTAAGGGGAACATCATGGACCAGAGGGTCATTGTGTTGTAAGGGGAACATTGCGGACCAGAGGGTCAGTGTGTTGTAAGGGGAACATCATGGACCAGAGGGTCAGTGTGTTGTAAGGGGAACATCATGGACCAGAGGGTCAGTGTGTTGTAAGGGGAACATCGTGGACCAGATGGTCAGTGTGTTGTAAGGGGAACATCATGGACCAGAGGGTCAATGTGTTGTAAGGGGAACATCGTGGACCAGAGGGTCAGTGTGTTGTAAGGGGAACATCGTGGACCAGAGGGTCAGTGTGTTGTAAGGGGAACATCATGGACCAGAGGGTCAGTGTGTTGTAAGGGGAACATCGTGGACCAGAGGGTCATTGTGTTGTAAGGGGAACATCATGGACCAGAGGGTCAGTGTGTTGTAAGGGGATCATCATGGACCAGAGGGTCAGTGTGTTGTAAGGGGAACATTGTGGACCAGAGGGTCAGTGTGTTGTCAGGGGAAGATTGTGGACCAGAGGGTCAGTGTGTTGTCAGGGGAACATCATGGACCAGAGAGTCAGTGTGTTGTAAGGGGAACATCATGGACCAGAGGGTCAGTGTGTTGTAAGGGGAGCATTGTGGACCAGAGGGTCAGTGTGTTGTAAGGGGAACATTGTGGACCAGAGGGTCAGTGTGTTGTAAGGGGAACATAGTGGACCAGAGGGTCAGTGTGTTGTAAGGGGAACATCATGGACCAGAGGGTCAGTGTGTTGTAAGGGGAACATTGCGGACCAGAGGGTCAGTGTGTTGTAAGGGGAACATCATGGACCAGAGGGTCAGTGTGTTGTAAGGGGAACATCATGGACCAGAGGGTCAGTGTGTTGTAAGGGGAACATCGTGGACCAGAGGGTCAGTGTGTTGTAAGGGGAACATCATGGACCAGAGGGTCAGTGTGTTGTAAGGGGAACATCGTGGACCAGAGGGTCAGTGTGTTGTAAGGGGAACATCGTGGACCAGAGGGTCAGTGTGTTGTAAGGGGAACATCATGGACCAGAGGGTCAGTGTGTTGTAAGGGGAACATCGTGGACCAGAGGGTCATTGTGTTGTAAGGGGAACATCATGGACCAGAGGGTCAGTGTGTTGTAAGGGGATCATCATGGACCAGAGGGTCAGTGTGTTGTAAGGGGAACATTGTGGACCAGAGGGTCAGTGTGTTGTAAGGGGAACATCATGGACCAGAGGGTCAGTGTGTTGTCAGGGGAACATCATGGACCAGAGAGTCAGTGTGTTGTAAGGGGAACATCATGGACCAGAGGGTCAGTGTGTTGTAAGGGGAGCATTGTGGACCAGAGGGTCAGTGTGTTGTAAGGGGAACATTGTGGACCAGAGGGTCAGTGTGTTGTAAGGGGAACATTGTGGACCAGAGGGTCAGTGTGTTGTAAGGGGAACATCATGGACCAGAGGGTCAGTGTGTTGTAAGGGGAACATCATGGACCAGAGGGTCAGTGTGTTGTAAGGGGAACATCATGGACCAGAGGGTCAGTGTGTTGTCAGGGGAACATTGTGGACCAGAGGGTCAGTGTGTTGTAAGGGGAACATCGTGGACCAGAGGGTCAGTGTGTTGTAAGGGGAACATTGTGGACCAGAGGGTCAGTGTGTTGTAAGGGGAACATCGTGGACCAGAGGGTCAGTGTGTTGTAAGGGGAACATTGTGGACCAGAGGGTCAGTGTGTTGTAAGGGGGACATTGTGGACCAGAGGGTCAGTGTGTTGTAAGGGGAACATTGTGGACCAGAGGGTCAGTGTGTTGTAAGGGGAACATCGTGGACCATAGGGTTAGTGTGTTGTAAGGGGAAGATTGTGGACCAGAGGGTCAATGTGCTGTAAGGTAAACATCCACAATGTGTTTGCCTCCTCGTTTCTTTTTGTCCGGTAATCACACAGTTCTAGTCAGGTTTGACAGACATTTACCAAAGGTTAAACACGTAATCGCTCCTAAACTCAGCTGGGTAAAGGAGCTGGACAGAGGAGTAGATCAGTAAAACACTGAGGAATAAAACGGTCATCTGAAAATAATTTATTAAACGTCCAAATGTATTCCCAGACTGGGAGACAGCTATAACTTTAATTTTAATGAAAAAACATTACAATTTCAAACAAACCAGTCTATGAATTATTTTCGCAATGAAGTAAGTACTTAAAATGTTAAAGTTTCATTCACATACAGTATATGGTGAATTTATACTGAACAAAAATATAAACGCAACATGCAACAATTCCAACGATTTGACTGAGTTACAGTTCACATAAGGAAATCAGTCAATTAAAATACATT
Organism: Oncorhynchus clarkii lewisi; assembly: GCF_045791955.1. Lineage (NCBI taxonomy): Eukaryota > Metazoa > Chordata > Actinopteri > Salmoniformes > Salmonidae > Oncorhynchus > Oncorhynchus clarkii. The sequence goes on along the minus strand of NC_092178.1, from coordinate 15,939,311 downwards.
CATTAGGTCCTAATCTATGGATTTCACATGACTGGGCAGGGGCTCAGCCATGGGTGGGCCTGGGAGTGTATATGCCCGCTTAGTTGTGAACCAGGCCCAGCCAATCAGAATGAGTTTTTCCCAACAAAAGGGCTTTATTACAGACAGAAATACTCTTCAGTTTCATCAGCTGTCTGTCTGGTTGTTGGTCTCACACGATTCGGGCAGGTGAAGAAGCCGGATGTGGAGGTCCTGGTCTCACGTGGTTATATCTGGTCTGCGGTTGGGAGGCTGGTTGGACATACTGTCAAATTCTCTAAATGACAAACTGCACATTTCAGAGTGGCCTTTTGTTGTCCATGTACAAGGTACACCTGTGTAATGATCATGCTGTTTAATCAGCTTCTTGATATGCCACACCTGTCAGGTGGATGGATTATCTGGTCAAAGGAGAAATGCTCAATAACAGGGATGTAAACACATTTCTGCACAAAATGCATGAAACATTTCTGGGATATTTTATTTCAGCTTATTAAACATGGGACCAACACTTTACATGTTGTGTTAATATTTTTGTTCAGTATAGTTAGCATGACTTAGATAATCAAGTTACTATGACTACTGTGAGTGTTTCAATAACCTCTACTCAGTTCATTTTGGGACTTACTGTAGATGGTTATGTTTTAAATCTGGTCAAAAAGATTATCAAAGATGGTCAAACAACACCTTGGTCAAGTTTGTGACTGAGCTTTTATGGTCAAGGCTGAAATAATATGATCCTCCTCGCCATTGACCCTGCAGGGACATGTATTTCATATAACAGTAGCAAATCACAGCACATTTTAATCCCTCAACCATGACTGGCCAGCTACATAGCCACAGCCTCACCACAGCTAGCCTGAAATGATCTCAAATGAAGGACTGTGAACGAGAGATTGCTGGCGAGGAAGAGGAAGAGGGAAAGAGAAAGAGAAGGAGCGACGAAGGGAAAAAAGAAGGAAAGAGAGGGAAAGAGACAGAGCAATGAGACCACTGGATCTTTTGAAGTGATGTTAGATCACAGTTTTTATACCTCTACCATCCTGGCAGGTATTACTAAAATAGTTTCAAAGTTTCTCTCCCAGTCTTATAACTTAACAAAAATATGAAATAGTTTGGGAGCCAGAGGCAAATTGTTAATTAGCGGTATAACTCTGCATGTGGAGCTATGGTCTCTAATAATGGTCTAGCATTTGAAGGGAGCGCCATACTTTTACTAGTCTCAGAGGATTCTAATGCTGGTCCTCCATGTGGTATTATATACACTGAAATACTGCGTTCAGTATAAACAGATGACTACGAATTCAGGTCAAGTATGGAATGCTTCAACCTAAACTACTGATGCCACATACTGTACCCATAGGCTTATTTTTATTTATTTATTTTATTTAACCTTTATTTAACCAGGTACTCTAGTTGAGAACAAGTTCTCATTTACAACTGCGACCTGGCCAAGATAAAGCAAAGCAGTGCGACACAAACAACAACACAGAGTTACACATGGACTAAACAAGCATACAGTCAATAACACAATATAAAAAAAAGAAAGTCTATATACAGTGTGTGCAAATGGCGTGAGGAGGTAAGACAATAAATAGGCCATAGTAGCAAAGTAATTACAATTTAGCAGATTGACACTGGAGTCATAGATGAGCAGATGATGATGAGCAGATGATGGCGTAAGTAGTGATACTGGTGTGCAAAAGAGCAGCAAAGTAAATAAAAACAATATGGGGATGAGGTAGGTAGATTGGGTGGGCTATTTACAGATGGACTATGTACAGCTGCAGCGATCGGTTAGCTGCTCAGATAGCTGATGTTTAAAGTTAGTGAGGGAAATGTAAGTCTCCAGCTTCAGCGATTTTTGCAATTCATTCCAGTCACTGGCAGCAGAGAACTGTAAGGAAAGGAAGCCAAAGGGGGTGTTGGCTTTGGGGATGACCAGTGAGATATACCTGCTGGAGCGCGTGCTACGGGTGGGTGTTGTTATCGTGACCAGTGAGTTGAGATAAGGCGGAGCTTTACATAGCAAAGACGTATAGATTATCTGGAGCCAGTGGGTCTGGCGGCGAATATGTCGCGAGGGCCAGCCGACTAGAGCATACAGGTCGCAGTGGTGGGTGGTATAAGGTGCTTTGGTAACAAAACGGATGGCACTGTGATAGACTGCATCAAATTTGCTCAGTAGAGTGTTGGAAGCTATTTTGTAGATGACATCGCCGAAGTCGAGGATCGGTAGGATAGTCAGTTTTACGAGGGTAAGTTTGGCAGTGTGAGTGAAGGAGGCTTTGTTGCGATATAGAAAGCCGATTTTAGATTTGATTTTGGATTGGAGATGTTTGATATGAGTCTGGAAGGAGAGTTTACAGTCTAGCCAGACACCTTGGTATTTGTAGTTGTCCAAGTATTCTAGAGAGGCTGAACAGACTGGTAATAGGGGTTGCAACAATGGCGGCGGATAATTTTAGAAAGAGAGGGACCAGATTGTCTAGCCCAGCTGATTTGTACGGGTCCAGGTTTTGCAGCTCTTTCAGAACATCTGCTGTCTGGATTTGGGTGAAGGAGAAACTGGGGAGGCTCGGGCAAGTAGCTGTGAGGGGTGCAGAACTGTTGGCTGGGGTTGGGGTTGCCAGGAGGAAATCATGGCCAGCCGTAGAGAAATGCTTATCATGGATTTATCGGTGGTGACCGTGTCACCTAGCCTCAGTGCAGTGGGCAGCTGGGAGGAGGTACTCTTGTTCTCCATGGACTTTAGAGTGTCCCAAGTTAGAGTTCGAGTTAGAGCTACAGGATGCACATTTCTGTTTGAAAAAGCTAGCCTTTGCTTTGCTGACTGTGTGTATTGGTTCCTGACTTCCCTGAACAGTTGAATATCGCGGGGACTTTTCAATGCTATTGCAGTCCGCCACAGGATGTTTTTGTGCTGGTCAAGGGCAGTCAGGTCTGGAGGGAACCAAGGGCTATATCTGTTCTTAGTTCTACATGTTGTTAATGGGGCATGCTTATTTACGATGGTGAGGAATTTACTTTAAAAAAATGACCAGGCATCCCCGACTGACGGGATGAGGTCAATATCCTTCCAAGATACCTGCGCCAGGTCGATTAGAAAGGCCTGCTCGCAGAAGTGTTTTAGGGAGTGTTTGACAGTGATGAAGGGTGGTTGTTTGACCGAGGACCCATTAAGGATGCAGGCAATGAGGCAGTGATCGGTGAGATCCTGGTTGAAAACAGCAGAGGTGTATTTGTAGGGCAAGTTGGTCAGGATAATATCTATGAGTGTGCCCGTGTTTACGGATTTAGGGTTGTACCTGGTGGTTTCCTTGATAATTTGTGTGAGATTGATGGCATCTAGCTTAGATTGTAGGACTGCTGGGGTGTTAAGCATATCCAAGTTTAGGTCACCTAACAGAACAAACTCTGAAGATAGATGGGGGGAAATCAATTCACATATGGTGTCCAGGGTGCAGCTGGGAGCTGAGGGTAGTCTATAACAGGCGGCAACAGTGAGAGACTTATTTCTGGAAAGATCCATTTTTAAAATTAGAAGCTCAAACTGTTTGGGCATAGACCTGGAAAGTATAACAAAACTTTGCATGCTATCTCTGCAGTAGATTGCAACTCCTCCCCCTTTGGCAGTTCTATCTCGACAGAAAATGTTGTAGTTGGGTATGGAAATCTCAGAATTTTTGGTGGCCTTCCTAAGCCAGGATTCAGACACGGCAAGGGCATCGGGGTTGGCGGAGTGTGCTAAAGCAGTGAGTAAAACAAACTTAGGGAGGAGGCTTCTGATGTTGACATGCATGAAACCAAAGCTTTTTCGATTACAGAAGTCAACAAATGAGAGTGCCTGGGGACACGCAGGGCCTGGGTTAACCTTCACATCACCCGAGGAACAGAGGAGGAGTAGGAAGAGGGTACGGCTAAAGGCTAGCAAAACTGGTCATCTAGTGCGTTGGGGACAGAGAATAAAGGAGCAGATTTCTGGGCGTGGTAGAATAGATTCAGGGCATAATGTGCAGACAGGGGTATGGTGGGGTGCGGGTACAGTGGAGGTAAGCCCAGGCACTGAATGATGATAAGAGAGGTTGCATCTTTGGACATGCTGGTTACACTGGGTGAGGTCACCGTATGTGTGGGAGGTGGGACAAAGGAGGAATCTAAGGCATGTACAGTGGGACTAGGGGCTCCGCAGTAAACTAAAACAATGACAATTATCCTAAACAACAGTATACAAGGCATATTGACATTTGAGAGAGACATAAAGTGAGGCATAAAGCAATCACAGGTGTTGATTGGGAGAGCTAGCTAAGTCAACAACGGGTAAGACAACAACGGTTAATCAGCTAAGTCAACAACAACAGGTAAAATGGTGATGAATGGGCAGAGAGGGTCGGTTAACTTTACACAGGGCCTGAGTTCGGGGCTAGGGCCGACAGATAAACAAAGGTAAACAAAGTGGAGTACCGTGATAAATGAACAGTCCAGCAGGCATCAGATCAGCAGGCATCAGCTATGTAGCCAAGTGATCATAGGGTCCAGTGTACAGCAATAGATGAAACAGGGAAGCCGCTAAGTAGTCGTTACTACGCTAGCACGGGAGACACTGCGTTTAAAGTTAGCAGTCCGGGGTAATTAGAAACGTCTGCTCCGTCGTCCGGCAAAGGCCGGTTGAAGGCACAGCGGATGGAATTACGTCTGCGGACCAGTCATGGTGGTACGGCGGGTCCTCGTGTCGACAACGTGAACGGGCCAGATGGCGAAAGAGGTATTGTAGTTGTGGTAATTTCGTTTGCTAGCCGTGAGATGCTCCTGGCTTATGGCTAGCTTCGGGGCTGGGTCACTCAGTGGCAGCTAGCTAGCTGTGATGATCAATTGTTCAGGGTTTACAGCAGGAATCTGGCATTGTAGTGGAGAAAAACAGTATGAGGCTGGCAGGTATTATCCAGGTTAAAAACACAGCTGGTGCCTGAGCAGAGGGTAAAGGCCGCTAGCAGTGGCTAACAATGACTAAATACCTAGTAACTTAGCTAATTAGCTGGCTACCTTCTGATTAAATTTTGGCTATAGGGTCTAAAGAAATAACGGATCCGTGTCACATTGAGTGAGGCGGTTTACCGGAAGGTATATTTAATTTAAAAATGGAAAAAGAGATTGAAAAATAAATTTGAATATATACAAAAAAGACGAGCAATACAACAAGTAAACGAGAGGACAACACTGCTACGCCATCTTAAATAAGACAGGGGATTCAAATTCAACATGCAAAGGAATAAGTACAATCCAGCATGCAAAGTCAAGGTACATGAAGAAAATATTTGTAATTTCACACGGTACTCCCTATGTTGGGGTAGGAAATGGATAAACCACAATACGTACGTCAAGTCAATGTTAACATGTTTATACAGTCCACCTAAGTGTTAAAAGACCGATGAGGTGCTTTAAAGTAATTACGGTAGTTAAGGATCCCTTTGAATTTGGGGTGTTTCACTACTAACCCATAACCTGGAATGGTACACCTCACACTCAAATGTCTCACGTTTCAGAAGGGCCCTCCAATATTAATTTGAAGCCAACCACAACCTTCAATTGAAATGTATAGTTCAGCAATTACATAATTTCTATGTTTGGAAAGAAAATAATTCAGCAAAAAGGCCATGATAATCTATGAGTGAGGTTCTGAGAAAGAGATGAACAGAGCGAGAGCGAGAGAGAGAGAGAGAAACAGACACAGAGAGACATTTTGTGAGAGCGGAAACGAGAGAAGTAGAAGTGAGAGAGCAGGGGAGAAAGTGCAACGTGTGTTCCAGGCTGCAGCAGCACCAGTCAGGGCCACCAGTCAGGGCCTGTCCTCTCCAGACACTCTCTCTCTCTCATGTATCTCTCCTCTCTTTCACTGTCTCTCTCTCTCTCTCTCTTTCACTGTCTCTCCCCTCTCTCTCTCTCTCTCTCTCTCTCTCTCTCTCCCTCTCTCCTCTCTCCTCTCTCTCCTCTCTTTCACTCTCTCTCTCTCTCTCTCTCTCTCTCTTTCTTCACTCTCTCTCTCTCTCTCTCTCTCTCTCTCTCTCTCTCTCTCTCTCTCTCTCTCTCTCTCTCTCTCTCTCTCTCTCTCTCTCTCTCTCTCTCTCTCTCTCTCTCTCTCTCTCTCTCTCTCTCTCTCTCTCTCTCTCTCTCTCCTCCCTGACTGTCTATCTCACTCCATGACCTGAGGCAGCTGGAGCCCGTTAACCTCTGCTCTCCCAGCTTCCCGCCTTCCCTCTATCCCCCCACTCTTTTCCTTTACTTACGTCTTGCAGGTCTCACTTGGAAAATAGGTTTGAACCATATTAGACTTCCTGGTTTAAATAACAGTAAAACATTTTCAGGTTTAATAAAGGTTAAATATATGTTACAAAAAACAACACATCTGTCTGGTTCATCTGAGACAGCAGACACACACCCCACCCTGGAGATAATGAGCAATGATTACAGTTTGATAGAAAATGAGTGTTGTGCTCTCAGTATCTCAGTCTTCATACCCCCAAATCCCATGTTGACACAGATACATAATGTATTATCATGCCAGCTGTGTTGCCATAGGTTACCATCCAACTTCTAACTCTCTTCTTCCTTATGGCCGTATCGTAGGAAGATCCAACAAAAGCGAACACTGTGTTTCCTCTGAACGCATGCCAGTATAAGGATAACAGATGCATCATAATGTGAATATGAGAAACAATGATAGATAGAACCCAGGGTTTTCGATTATGATAATCATATTTGCCATCAAGATGTCTTCAGCACCCCTTCATTAAAACTAAATGTTAATGACTTCATTAACAGCTGGTTGAGTTAGGCAGGAGTTAATCTTGGTCTGGTCTGGTGAGACAAATTGCAGTATTTTACCCCTCCTACAGTGTACAGTAATGCACACGTGGAAGAAACATAAATTCACCAAGGTTTCTGATTCGGAGGGAAAAGGAAAATAGAAAATAGAAAATAACATACATTTAACACAGGCTCCACCTCTGCAAACACAAGCTCCACCTCTGCAAACACAAGCTCCGCCTCTGCATTGTGACTGCTTCCAAATCCATGTGGTCAACAATCCAAAACTGAAGTTCGAAGGACACACCCTAAATCTGTGAAGAATGAGTAGTACTCTTTGATTTGGTATGAGAGAGAGAGATTTAAGAAAGCATGCACTTTCACATATTGAAAGTCTTGCTTATGAAAACACTTATTTAGCAGAATGAGTTAGAGAGCGTTTAGAGGAATTCAGGGGTTTGAGAATGACTGCAGTCGGAAGACAGTGCTCATACCCTTTTTCTTCATTTCAACATGGACTAGAAATGTGCCTGTAAGAACAAAATAGACAGACTAGCAGAAAAGTCCTTTAACATTCATTACTCAGGAATAATGACAACAACTGTTGATTACATGTGTTATTTCCACAAGCCTCAACATTAAGATGGCAAGTATTTTTTGTGCAAATGAATCCCTCTGTTTCCACGTCACATCTGTTGCAATTGATATTGTCTCTGTTTGTCTTTGTTGATGAGAGAGAGCGGAGAGGAGGAGAAAGAGAGCAGGAGATTTTAACCAGATGCAGCCACAGTTTCACTTTGGACGGCAGCCAGAAAGCATGAACTCATGCTGAAGCTATGTCATGGGCAGGACTAGTTGCTCTAACCCCTCTCTACCTCTTCTCCTCTTTCCATCACGTTTCCAGTTCTCTTCCACCCCAACTCCCTTCCTTTCCTACACAGCCGACACAAAGGGAAAGGGGTGATGGACAGTGTCATTCAGATATAGAGGTGCCAACACTTCTTCAACCTTTTATTAAACAGCTTTATAGGTTTTGTCACAAATAACACCCTATTCCCTACATAGTGCAATACTTTTGACCAAAAGTAGTGCACTATATAGGGAATAGGGTGCCATTTGGGACACCGCCCTGGTCTGGTTGCTGAGCTACACCACGCTGTGGATGTTCTTCTCAACATGTTCATGGATGGCCATGTCAACCTCAGGCTGTGGGGCACTTTTCCTTTCTCCATGCTACCAATCCAATTTGGAGTGACGTGAGATGTCATAAAGCAAATGAAAATCAATGTTGTTGCTGCTTTGGTGGCAAACTGGCTGGTAGGCTAGTAGAGTGGTATAGGTGTGACAGGGAGTAAATGCATTTTGAGATTGAACAAGTCCCGGTTCGGTGGTTAGGTGACTTTCCCCCCAATGCAGGTCTCTCTGCTAGCCTGAGCATGGTGAGATGAATGGAGACAGAGGCTAGAGCTGCATGCAGCTCACATTTACAATGACCGTGATTTTCCACGGAGCACCCAGATGGAGAACGAAAGAGAGAGGGGGAGGGAGAGAGGAGGGACTAGACAAAGGAAACTGGAGGAAAAAATAAATCTGTCTGCAATTCTCCAGTGGAATTCCTGGCATCACCAGCCAAACCTCCAAATGTAACCAAAAGGGAAGGTCAGCAAAGAAAGGGAAGCGCTCCTCATAGTCTTTAATCCATGCTAGTCTATTCAAGTATAGAGGTCTCCCACTTCCAAACCGACCACCTAGCCTACTCCTTAGAGACTCTTGTAGATCTGATATTATTGGATAGGTGAAATCAATATAGCGGAAATTCCACCCAGCCAATCAGAAAGCAAGGTGAGGCAATTGCCTTATTGCTTAAACATATCCAATCCTTTCAGATCTACATGAGGGCTAAGAGCTAGGGACTGGGGGCTAGGGGCTGGGGGCTGGGGACTAGGGACTGGGGGCTAGGGACTGGGGGCTTTGAACTGGGGGCTTGGAACTGGGGGCTTGGAACTGGGGGCTTGGGGCTAGGGACTGGGGGCTTGGAACTGGGGGCTTGGAACTGGGACTGGGGGCTAGGAACTGGGGGCTTGGAACTGGGGGCTTGGAACTGGGAATGGGGGGGACTGGGGGCTTGGAACTGGGACTGGGGGCTAGGAACTGGGGGCTTGGAACTTGGGGCTTGGAACTGGGGGCTTGGAACTGGGGGCTAGGGACTGGGGGCTAGGGACTGGGGGCTTGGAGCTGGGGGCTAGGAACTGGGGGCAAGGAACTGGGGGCTTGGAACTGGGGGCTAGGGACTGGGGGCTTGGAACTGGGGGCTTGGAACTGGGGGCTAGAGACTGGGGGCTTGGAACTGGGGGCTAGGGACTGGGGGCTAAGGGCTAGCGTTGAAACAAAATCCAGACATTATCTCAGTTAGAAACCTCCTCAGTTAGAAACCTCCAGGCAGCCAGTCTGACCAGTGATTATTAGTAATGTATCACACAGCCTTAGAAGACATCAAGAGGACCATGACAACCACAGGTGATGATATCACCAGATAAGTCCAAACACTGTGCCTACAGAGGGGTGCTCGCTCTGCTAATGACTAAAATGTGGTAAAGGCAGCTCCACACACACGCACGCACACACACACACACACACACACACACACACACACACACACACACACACACACACACACACACACACACACACACACACACACCTCTTTAAGGCTCAATGTGCCAACCACATGGTTCTACATGGTATAATGTGTTCCAGATGCGGTGGGAGGTGTGTTTAGGGTCCCGGGAGGGAGCTTAGGACTCCTGATCTTCAACTGGGTCAGAATTTACAGGCAAATCCATGGGGTCTCCCACCCCTCACACTGGATATCCTGATGAACACTGATCAACCATGGAGAAGCACAACAGTTTTGTAAATACCAATACAACACACACACAGCTATACCTGTACATATTCTCACGGTACGCAGAATTCAGTTGAGACTGCATGTGAGTACACAAATGATTGTCCAAAATGTTCCTGTAACACTGGCTATTTCCTATAGCCAGAAAAAAGTGACTTTTCACATAGGTAATAGTGAAATGTGGATTGTTTGACTCTGAGGGGTAGACATGAAAAATAAAGCATGTCTAGCAGGCCGTTGAGTCATGCGGAGTAGCAGTGTGTGAGCTTACTGGAGTGTCTGGTTACAGAGGAAAACATACATCAAGTTGGAGCAATTAGCTAATTACACCAACCTAGCCTCACCATGGTGCCCCATACTGTTCCACTATTACTGTAAGACAAAATGATTAGACCACTTAATGAACATGGCTAGTCCTGTATGGCTACTTTCTTTTCCGATCACGTGAGGATGAGAAACCTGTAAACCTATGCCATAACCAAAATGGGAAAATAAAGCTATCCTATTCAAACATACAGTGCCTTGGGAAAGTATTCAGACCCCTTGACTTTTTCCACATTTTGTTCCATTACAGATCTATTCTAAAATTGATTAAATTGTTTTTTCCCTCAAGCTACACACAATACCCAATTATGACAAAGCAAAAGCAGGTTTTTATTATACATTTAAAAAACTGAAATATCACATTTACATAAATATTCAGACCCTTTACTCAATACTTTGTTGAAGTACCTTTGGCAGCGATTACAGTCTTGAGTCTTCTTGGGTATGAAGCTACAAGCTTGGCACACCTGTATTTGGGGATTTTCTCCCATTCTTCTCTGCAGATCCTCTCAAGCTCTGTCAGGTTGAATGGGGAGTATCGCTGCACCTTTATTTTCAGGTCTCTCCAAAGATGTTTGATCGGGTTCAAGTCCGGGCTCTGGCTATTCAGAGACTTGTCCCGACGCCACTCCTGTGTTGTCTTGGCTGTGTGCTTAGTGTCGTTGTCCTGTTGGAGATCTGAGATCCTGAGCGCTCTGGAGCAGTTTTTCATCAAGGATCTCTCTGTACATTGCTCTGTTCATCTTTCCCTCGATCCTGACTAGTCTCCTAGTCGCTGCCGCTGAAAAACATCCCCACAACATGATGCTGCCACCACCATGCTTCACCGTAGGGATGTTGCCAACGTTTCCTCCAGATGTGACGCTTGGCATTCAGACCAAAGAGTTAGATCTTGGTTCATCAGACCATAGAATCTTGTTTCTCGTGGTCTGAGAGTCTTTAGGCGCCTGTTGGCAAACTCCAAGAGGGCTGTCATGTGCCTCCGTCTGGCCACTCTACCATAAAGGCCTGATTGGTGGAGTGCTGCAGAGATGGTTGTCCTTCTGGAAGGTTCTCCCATCTCCACATACGAACTCTGGAGCTCTGTCAGAGTGGCCATTGGGTTCTTGGTCACCTCCCTGACCAAAGCCCTTCTCCCCGATTGCTCAGTTTGGCCAGGCTCTAGGAAGAGTCTTGGTGGTTCCGAACTTCTTTCATTTAAGAATGATGGAGGCCACTGTGTTCTTGGGGACCCTCAATGCTGCAGACATGTTTTAGTACCCTTCCCTCTAGAAACAATATGTTCAACCTCATGGCTTGGTTTTTGCTCTGACATGCACTGTCAACTGTGGGACCTTATATAGACAGGTGTGTGCCTTTCCACATTATGCCCGATCAATTGAATTTACCACAGATGGAATCGAATCAAGTTTTAGAAACATCTCAAGGATGATCAATGGAAACAGGATGCACCTGAGCTCAATTTCATGTCTCATAGCAAAGGGCTTGAATGCTTATGTAAATAAGGTATTTATGTTTTCACTTATGGGGTATTGTGTGTAGATTGATGAGGGGAAAAGGCATTTAATCAATTTTAGAATAAGGCTTTAATGTAACAAAATGTGGAAAAAGTCCAGCAGTCTGAATACTTTCCAAATGCACTGTATACACCTATGCCCTCTGGGAAAATGAAGTTATTTATTTATCTATTCTATTATATTATACTATATACAACCAAAAGCTAGAAAATCTTGGCGATTTAATTGTTTATATCGGGCAACATCTATTTTGAGTCCAGTGCAATGCAGTGCCATCATGTCAGTCAGCACAGCAGCCAGCAGCCAGCAGCCAGCAGCACTTACCTGTAAACCACAAGCCACCAAGGGGCTATGGCATCTCTGCCAAGTTATACACAAAGACATCCCTGGGCAACCACTAATTTCTAAATAAATTACCCCTGTCTATACATTTGCCCAGGCCATAAACCTGCAATATAACACTAACCCTAACCCTAACCCCTAATCCTAACCGATAACCCTTATCCCTAACCCTAACCCCTAACCAATAAACCCTAACCCCTAACCAATAACCCCTAACCCAAACCCCTAACCCTAACCGATAACCCCTATCCCTAACCCCTAATCCTAACTGATAACCCCTAACCCTAACCCAAACCCCTAACCCTAACTGATAACCCCTATTCCTAACTGATAACCCCTAACCCTAACCCAAACCCCTAACCCTAACTGATAACCCCTAATCCTAACTGATAGCCCCTAACCCAAACCCAAACCCCTAACCCTAACTAATAACCCCTAATCCTAACCTATAACCCCTAACCCAAACCCCTAATCGTAACTGATAACCCCTAATCCTAACTGATAACCCCTAACCCAAACCCCTAATCCTAACTGATAACCCCTAACCCAAACCCCTAACCCTAACTGATAACCCCTAACCCTAACCCAAACCCCTAACCCTAACTGATAACCCCTAATCCTAACTGATAACCCCTAACCCAAACCCCTAATCCTAATTGATAACCCCTAACCCAAACCCCTAACCCTAACTGATAACCCCTAACCCTAACGATAACCCCTAACCCTAATCCAAATCCCTAATCCTAACCCAAACCCTAAACCTAAACCTAACCCAAATCCCTAATCCTAACCCAAACCCCTAATCCTAACCCAAACCCCTAATCCTAACCCAAATCCCTAACCCTAACCCAAACCCGTAACCCTAAACCAAACTCCTAACCCTAACCCAAATCCCTAATCCTAACCCTAACCCTAACCCTAACCCAAATCCCTAATCCTAACCCAAACCCTAATCCTAACCCAAACCCCTAATCCTAACCCAAACCCCTAATCCTAACCCAAACCCTAACCCTAACCCAAACCCCTAACCCTAACCCTAGCCCAAACCCCTAATCCTAACCCAAACCCCTAATCCTAACCCAAACCCTAACCCTAACCCAAACCCAAACCCCTAATCCTAACCCAAATCCCTAATCCTAACCCAAACCCCTAACCCTAAAATCTTATATTGTAAATTGTTTTGTAAGACAATAAGACTAGATGGTAACACCGGTGAATACATACCAGGGCATCAAATCAAATCTAATCAAGTTTTATTTATTCAGACACATTTCAGACATGGAGTGCAATGTGCTTTACAGGGAAAAAAAACTATTAAAAAACAATGAAAATAAAAGCTGAAATATTTACTACACAACAAACATAAGATAAAAAATAAAATAATGACACAAATTGAACAACTTAAAAGCAACCTAAGGAAAAGCAAAGCAAAAAATGTATTTTAAGATCTACTTAAAAAATGTCCACAGTTTCGGCACCTTCGAGTTCTCTGGCAGGCTATTCCAAAGGCTGGGGTCATAGTAACTAAAGGCTTCCTTACATGCCTCTTGGTCCTAGGATTTGGGATAGTTAAAAGGACAGTGCCTACTGGGTACATAACTTAAAAGCATGTCTGACATGTATTTGGGTGCACAATCGTGGATTGATTTAAAAACCAATACAAGACAAGTAATTCTACAACTCACAGGCAGTCAGTGCAAACCCCTTCAAAGCATGTAATCTGTGCTCTCCGCCTGGTCTTGGTCAGTACGCGCGCCGCAGCATTCTATATGTTTTGCAATTGTCCAATGGCTTTCTTGGGTAGACCAGACAGGAGAACATTACAGTAGTCAAGCCTGCTTGTAATAAAAGCAGGCTTGTAATAAAAGCAGTCTCTATGTATAAGCCTGAGAGATAAACGGCCACACCTTGGCAATGTTCCTCGGGGTATAAAGCTGTTTTTGTCACATTCCTAATGTGTGATTCAAAATTTTGTTCAGAATCTAAAATAACATCTAAGGTTTTTACCTGGTGTTTTATCTTTTTTGCCTGTGAATTCAATGTGCGCCTAGATTCTCTCTCTGTCCTTTGGCTCCAACAATAAGTACCTCGGTGTTGTCTTGATTTAGCTGGAGGAAGTTTTAAGCCATCCAAGTGTTTAAATCACTAATACAGTCTAATAATTTATTAGTGGAGCTAAAATCCTCTGGTGACACAGAAATGTAACACGGAACCCAAACCGGCTGCACGCGTGTGCCCTCGTGCGCCATCGTGCATAAATGTATTTTGTCCCACCACAACAAACGCGATCACGACACACAGGTTAAAATATCAAAACAAACTCTGAACCATATTAATTTGGGGACAGGTCAAAAAACATTAAACATTTATGGCAATTTAGCTAGTTAGCTTGCACTTGCTAGCTCATTTGTCCTATTTAGCTAGCTTGCTGTTGCTAGCTAATTTGTCCTGGGATATAAACATTGAGTTGTTATTTTACCTGAAATACACAAGGTCCTCTACTCCGCCAATTAATCCACACATAAAACGGTCAACCGAATCGTTTCTAGGCATCTCTTCTCCTTCTAGGCCCCGCCCCCCTTTCGGAAAAGCTGACCACGACTCCATTTTGTTGATCCCTGCCTACAGACAGAAACTAAAACAAGAGGCTCCAACGCTGAGGTCTGTCCAACGCTGGTCCGACCAAGCTGACTCCACACTCCAAGACTGCTTCCATCACGTGGACTGGGACATGTTTCGTATTGCGTCAGACAACAACATTGACGAATACGCTGATTCGGTGTGCGAGTTCATTAGAACGTGCGTTGAAGATGTCGTTCCCATAGCAACGATTAAAACATTCCCTAACCAGAAACCGTGGATTGATGGCAGCATTCGTGTGAAACTGAAAGCGCGAACCACTGCTTTTAATCAGGGCAAGGTGTCTGGTAACATGACCGAATACAAACAGTGCAGCTATTCCCTCCGCAAGGCTATCAAACAAGCTAAGCGTCAGTACAGAGACAAAGTAGAATCTCAATTCAACGGCTCAGACACAAGAGGCATGTGGCAGGGCCTACAGTCAATCACGGACTACAGGAAGAAATCCAGCCCAGTCACGGACCAGGATGTCCTGCTCCCAGGCAGACTAAATAACTTTTTTGCCCGCTTTGAGGACAATACAGTGCCACTGACACGGCCTGCAATGAAAACTTGCGGTCTCTCCTTCACTGCAGCCGAGGTGAGTAAGACATTTAAACGTGTTAACCCTCGCAAGGCTGCAGGCCCAGACGGCATCCCCAGCCGCGCCCTCAGAGCATGCGCAGACCAGCTGGCCGGTGTGTTTACGGACATATTCAATCAATCCCTATACCAGTCTGCTGTTCCCACATGCTTCAAGAGGGCCACCATTGTTCCTGTTCCCAAGAAAGCTAAGGTAACTGAGCTAAACGACTACCGCCCCGTAGCACTCACTTCCGTCATCATGAAGTGCTTTGAGAGACTAGTCAAGGACCATATCACCTCCACCCTACCTGACACCCTAGACCCACTCCAATTTGCTTACCGCCCAAATAGGTCCACAGACGATGCAATCTCAACCACACTGCACACTGCCCTAACCCATCTGGACAAGAGGAATACCTATGTGAGAATGCTGTTCATTGACTACAGCTCGGCATTCAACACCATAGTACCCTCCAAGCTCGTCATCAAGCTCGAGACCCTGGGTCTCGACCCCGCCCTGTGCAACTGGGTACTGGACTTCCTGACGGGCCGCCCCCAGGTGGTGAGGGTAGGCAACAACATCTCCTCCCCGCTGATCCTCAACACTGGGGCCCCACAAGGGTGCGTTCTGAGCCCTCTCCTGTACTCCCTGTTCACCCACGACTGCGTGGCCACGCACGCCTCCAACTCAATCATCAAGTTTGCGGACGACACAACAGTGGTAGGCTTGATTACCAACAACGACGAGACGGCCTACAGGGAGGAGGTGAGGGCCCTCGGAGTGTGGTGTCAGGAAAATAACCTCACACTCAACGTCAACAAAACTAAGGAGATGATTGTGGACTTCAGGAAACAGCAGAGGGAACACCCCCCTATCCACATCGATGGAACAGTAGTGGAGAGGGTAGCAAGTTTTAAGTTCCTCGGCATACACATCACAGACAAACTGAATTGGTCCACTCACACAGACAGCATTGTGAAGAAGGCGCAGCAGCGCCTCTTCAACCTCAGGAGGCTGAAGAAATTCGGCTTGTCACCAAAAGCACTCACAAACTTCTACAGATGCACAATCGAGAGCATCCTGGCGGGCTGTATCACCGCCTGGTACGGCAACTGCTCCGCCCTCAACCGTAAGGCTCTCCAGAGGGTAGTGAGGTCTGCACAACGCATCACCGGGGGCAAACTACCTGCCCTCCAGGACACCTACACCACCCGATGTCACAGGAAGGCCATAAAGATCATCAAGGACATCAACCACCCGAGCCACTGCCTGTTCACCCCGCTATCATCCAGAAGGCGAGGTCAGTACAGGTGCATCAAAGCTGGGACCGAGAGACTGAAAAACAGCTTCTATCTCAAGGCTATCAGACTGTTAAACAGCCACCACTAACATTGAGTGGCTGCTGCCAACACACTGACACTGACTCAACTCCAGCCACTTTAATAATGGGAATTGATGGGAAATGATGTAAATATATCACTAGCCACTTTAAACAATGCTACCTTATATAATGTTACTTACCCTACATTATTCATCTCATAGGCATACGTATATACTGTACTCTATATCATCGACTGTATCCTTATGTAATACATGTATCACTAGCCACTTTAACTATGCCACTTTGTTTACATACTCATCTCATATGTATATACTGTACTCGATACAATCTACTGTATCTGCCTATGCTGCTCTGTACCATCACTCATTCATATATCCTTATGTACATATTCTTTATCCCCTCACACTGTGTACAAGACAGTAGTTTTGGAATTGTTAGTTAGATTACTTGTTGGTTATTACTGCATTGTCGGAACTAGAAGCACAAGCATTTCGCTACACTCGCATTAACATCTGCTAACCATGTGTATGTGACAAATAAAATTTGATTTGATTTGATTTGATTTAGGCTTTTTCTTCTCTTGACTTTATATTGCGATTGGCAACTTTCCTAAATTAGGTGCATTACCGCCACTGACCTCGTTTGTCTTTCAGTCACCCACGTGGGTATAACCAATGAGGAGATGGCAAGTGGGTACCTGCTTCTATAAACAAATGAGGAGATGGGAGAGGCAGGACTTGCAGCGCGATCTGCGTCAGAAATAGAACTGATTTCTATTTTAGCCCTTGGCAACGCAGACGCTTGTTGGTGTGCAGGAGCAGTGTGGGTGCAATAATTGAATAACATAGATTTCTAAATATATTTTACAACGCTCGCGCACGAGAGGCGAGCGGTGTGGTCAGCCTATAAGGTTGTGTATCGTCTAAGTAGCAGTGGAAATCAATGCTGTGCTTTCTGATAACGCTGCCAAGGGGTAACATATATACACTGAAAGTACCGGACTCAAAATTGAACTGCCACGTGATATGTATTTTCTATGAGTTATGTTCACCAAGGGTATAAAGGTGAAATAAATTTTTTTTTTAAAATTAAGATCCTAAACCTATTTAGAACTGGACCGGAGAGGCCAATCTCCCTCTAAAGTCTGTCCAGAAGGACATCATGGTCAACAGTGTCGAATGCAGCACTTCAATCTAAGAGTACAAGGACAGAGAGCTGTTTGGCATCTGTGTTGGCTCTAAGATCATTTATCACCTTAACTAAGGGTGTCTCTGTGCTGTGGTGGGAATCTAGATAATTTTTCTTCAGAAGGGGTTTCACCATAGAAGTTTTTAGTGCAGTGTGGAAAGTGCCTGTGAACAGGGAGGGATTAACAATAGCTTGCACTTCTTCAGATATGCAATTAAAAACTGCTTTGAGGAAGGTGGTGGGGATAGGATCGAGAAGGCAGGCAGAAGGCTTAAATTGTGATGTTACTTTCCTGAGCATGTCTGTGTCAACCAGGGAACATAAATCCATAGTGCCTTTGCGTGGTAAGCTAGGGCACACAATCATCAAACTTCTCATCATGTCTTGCTTGACTGATTTCCGGCCTAATGTTCCAGTCTAATCTTATCTCTGAAATATGCCGCAAACTCATCAGATTCAGAAGTGGAGGAAATTTCACATAGGTTTGTGCTGGTAGGATTTATCAGGCCATCAATGGTCGTGAAGAGCACTCTCAAATTATTTGGAATAATAGTGATCAAGTTAGAAAAATGAGCCCGTCTGGCATTTCTAATTGCCGCGTTATTCAGTGCATTCGGAAAGTATTCAGTCCCCCCTCAAAATAAAAAACATCAATACCTTATTTACATAAGTATTCAGACCCTTTGCTATGAAACTCGAAATTGAGCTCAGGAGCATCCTGTTTCCATTGATCATCCTTGAGATGTTTCTACAACTTGACTGGAGTCCATCTGTAGTAAATTCAATTGATTGGACATGATTTGGAAAGGCACACACCTGTCAATATAAGGTCCCACAGTTGACAGTGCATGTCAGAGCGAAAACCAAACCATGAGGTCGAAAGAATTGTCCTAGAGCTCAAAGACAGAATTGCGTCGAGGTACAGATCTGGGGAAGGGTACCAAAACATTTCTGCAGCATTGAAGGTCCCCAAGAACACAGTGGAAGAAGTTTGGAACCACCAAGACTCTTCCTGGATTTGGCCGCCTGGCCAAACTAAGCAATCGGGGGAAAAGGTTCTTGGTCAGAGAGGTGACCAAGAACCCAATGGCCATTCTGACAGAGCTCCAAAGTTCCTCTGTGGAGATGGGAGAACCTTCCAGAAGGACAACTCCACCAATCAGGCCTTTATGGTAGAGTGGCCAGACGAAAGCCACTCCTGAGTCAAAGGCACTTGACAGCCCGCTTGGAATTTGCCAAAAGGCACCTCAACAAGATTCTCTGGTCTGATGAACCAAGATTGAACTCTTTGGCCTGAACGTCAAGCATCACGCCTGGAGGAAAACTGGCACCATCCCTACGGTGAAGCATGGTGGTGGCAGCATGCTGTGGGGATGTTTTTCAGGGGCAGGGACTGGGAGATTACTCAGGATCGAGGGAAAGATGAACGGAGCAAAGTACAGAGAGATCCTTGATGAAAACCTGATCTCCAAATACAGGTGTGCCAAGCTTGTAACATCCTACCAAATAAGACCCAAGGCTGGAATCTCTGCCAAAGGTGCTTCAACAAAGCACTGAGTAATGTGTATGAATACTTATGTAGTTGTGATATTTCATTAATTTTTTTTTTTATACATTTGCTAAAATGTCTAAAAACCTGTTTTTTCTTTGTCATTATGGGGTATTGTGTGTAGATTGATGAGGAGAAAAACTATTTAATCCATTTTAGAATAAGGCTGTAATGTAAAGAAAATGTGTAAAAAGTCAAGGGGTCTGAGTACTTTCCGAATGCACTGTATATGCCAAGTTGCTTTCCCAGAATATCATAATAGACCTGCAACTTTGACTTTCTCCAATTCCGCTCTGCCTTTCTGTATTTTCTCTTCAATTGATTAGTTTCCTCACCCATCCAAGGGCCTCTCTGTTTGGATGTGGCCTTTTTCAACATTACTGGAACTATGGCATCAAGGGTTGCCCTTCATTTTCTATTAAAGTTTCTACACCTGCATTGCTTGCTGTTTGGGGTTTTAGGCTGGGTTTCTGTACAGCACTTTGAGATATCAGCGGATGTAAGAACGGCTTTATAAATCAAATCAAATCAAATGTATTTATATAGCCCTTCTTACATCAGCTGATATCTCAAAGTGCTGTACAGAAACCCAGCCTAAAACCCCAAACAGCAAGCAATGCAGGTGTATAAATAAATTTGATTTGATTTGATGTGCAAGTAGAGATACTGGGGTGCAAAAGAGCAAAAATAAATAACAATATGGGGATGAGGTAGTTGGGTGGGCTATTTACAGATGGGCTGTGTACAGGTGAAATGATCGGTAAGCTGATCTGACAGCTCATGCTTAAAGTTAGTGAGGGAGATATGAGTCTCCAGCTTCGGTGATTTTTGCAATTCGTTCCAGTCATTGGCAGCAGAGAACTGGAAGTAAAGGCGGCCAAACGAGGAGTTGGCTTTGGGGATGACCAGTGAAATATACCTGCTGGAACGCGTGCTACGGGTGGGTGTTGCTATGGTGACCAGTGAACTGAGATAAGGCGGGGCTTTACCTAGCAAAGACTTATAGATGACCTGGAGCCAGTGGGTTTGACAACGAATATGAAGCGATGGCCAGCCAACGACAGCATACAGGTCGCAGTGGTGGGTAGTATATGGGGCTTTGGTGACAAAACGGATGGCACTGTAATAGACTACATCCAATTTGCTGAGTAGAGTGTTGGAAGCTATTTTGTAAATTGCCGAAGTCAAGGATCGGTAGGATAGTCAGTTTTACGAGAGTATGTTTAGCAGCATAAGTGAAGGAGGCTTTTTTGCGAAATCGGAAGCCAATTCTAGATTTAATTTTGGATTGGAGATGCTTAATTTGAGTCTGGAAGGAGAGTTTACAGTCTAACCAGACACCTAGGTATTTGTAGTTGTCCACATATTCTAAGTCAGAACCTTCCAGAGTAGTGATGCTAGTCGGGCAGGCCGGTGCAGGCAGCGATCGGTTGAAGAGCATGCATTTAGTTTTTACTTGCATTTAAGAGCAGTTGGAGGCCACGGAAGGAGAGTTGTATGGCATTGAAGCTCGTCTGGAGGTTAGTTAACACAGTGTCCAAAGAAGGGCCAGAAGTATACAGAAGGGTGTCGTCTGCATAGAGGTGGATCACAGAATCACCAGCAACAAGAGCGACATCATTGTTATATACAGAGAAAAGAGTCGGCCCGAGAATTGAACCCTGTAGCACCCCCATAGAGACTGCCAGAGGTCCGGATAACAGGCCCTCTGATTTGACACACTGGACTCTGTCTGAGAAGTAGTTGGTGAACCAGGCGAGGCAGTCAATTGAGAAACCTAGGCTATTGAGTGTGCCGATAAGAATGCGGTAATTGACAGAGCGTGGCTGAGGTTCACCCATGACCAGCTCAGAAACCAGATTGCATAGCGGAGAAGGTACGGTGTGATTTGAAATGGTGGTCGATATGTTTGTTAACTTGGTTTTCGAAGACTTTAGAAAGGCAGGGCAGGATAGATATGAGTCTGTAACAGTTTGGGTTGAGTTTATCTCCCCCTTTGAAGAGGGGGATGACCGCGGCAGCATTCCAATCTTTAGGGATCTCAGACGATACGAAAGAGAGGTTGAACATACTCGTAACAGAGGGTCCAGATTGTCTAGCCCAGCTTATTTGTAGGGATCCAGGTTTTGCAGCTCTTTTAGAACATCGGCTATCTGGATTTGGGTGAAGGAGAAGCAGAGGGGGTCTTGGGCAAGTTACTGTGGGGGGTGCAGACCTGTTGGCTGGGGTAGGGGTAGCCATGTGGAAAGCATGGCCAGCCATAGAAAAATGCTTCTTGAAATTATCAATTATCTGAGATTTATCGGTGGTGACAGTGTTTCCTAGCCTCAGTTCAGTGGGCAGCTGGGAGGAGGTGCTCTTATTCTCCATGGACTTTACAATGTCCCAAAACGTTTTAGAGTTTGTGCTACAGGATGCAAAAAAAAGCTAGCCTCAGCTTTCCTAACTGATTGACTGTGTATATTGGTTCCTAACTTCCTGAGAAGTTGCTTATCGCGGGGGCTATTCGATGCTAATGCAGTATGCCACAGGATGTTTTTGTGCTGGTCAAGGGCAGTCAAGTCTGGAGGGAACCAAGGGCTATATCTGTTCTTAGTTCAGAACAGAACAGAGCATGACAGAACTCTGCAGACTATCTCTGCAGTTGATCATCACAAGGGGAAGGCAGAATAGGTGGTGCAGTATTGTTCATACGCTCAACAAAATCTGTAGCAACTTCATGTAAGATAGTGTTTCTTTATAATGCGTTCAGTATTACCTTTGCTATGGGCAAGAAGGTAGTAAAAAATCTGATAAAGCAACATCAACAATAGAGGATATGTCAATAAAAAGCCCCTTGGTTATAACAAGGTCCAGATTAGTGCTACGGTTATGGGTGGGCCTAGTAACATGTTGGATAAAGTCCATAGAGCTCAAAAGAGTCAAATTCAGTGACCTTGGAGTCAGTCTCTTTGTCAACATGAATATTAAAATCACCCAACACAATGATCTTTGAATAGTTCAGGTAAATCAGTAAAGAAAGTGTGGCAGCGCTTTGGTGGCCTATACAGGGTCATGGCCAGCACTGGTGGCTGACATTTTAACAGTGTAGCATGACGCTCAAAAATGCCCAAAGTCGCCAAATGAAATGTCCTTACAGCTGAGAGCATCCCGCTATGAACTCACATCTTTTACAAAATGTATTTATCTAAACTATCCAATCAAGCAAGGACGACTGTCCTGTTGTGCCACAGATCCCAAGCAAGGAAATTTAAATGGTAAAAGAGACCAAAAGTTGCTGCACTTTTTACTTGGGGATTATTTATTTGGGGATGCTGTAATTAGCTCACCATTTGTTTCCTCTCAAACCCAAGAGGGGAGGGACTACAGGCCCCATATCTGATTGGCCCAATCCCATGTTATTTAGAAGGAAAAGCAGCAGCTCTCCTTCTCTTCTTCTCTTCCCACACATGCTATAAATGGATGGTACCCAAGCATGCCACGTGTTTCTGCCTTGAAACAAAGCACCGTATACTCTTATTAAGTGCAACAGAGTTTAGTCTTCAATCTGCACCTCAAACTATACAGTGCAGAGGGGGTAACAGACTCCGCTGCCAGGGCCTCATTCAATCTTTTTCCTCCCTCTGCTAGCCTTGGCCCTGTAGGTTGTTTTTCTCTGGAAGCCAAACTCTAACATTTGGACTGGCTCTCCAAAAGCGAAAGATTCAGACACGTTGAGCAGTAGGGAAAGAAGAAAGACAAAGGAAACGGAGAGAAGAGGATAGATGGTTATGATATTCAACTAGCATCTTTGAAAAAGTTAAATGCTATATTTATAGGGTGAGGAAGAGACCAAGGAAATCAATGAGAGAGAGGATAGAGAAAGAGAGAGGGGGAGAGAGAGGGAGAGAGAGAGATAAAGAGAGGGAGGGAGGGAGGGAGGGAGGGAGGGAGGGAGGGAGGGAGGGAGGGAGGGAGGGAGGGAGGGAGAGCGAGAGAGCGAGAGAGGGGGGAGAGAGGGAGAGCGAGAGAGCGAGAGAGGGGGGAGAGAGGGAGAGAGAGAGAGCGAGAGAGGGGGGAGAGAGGGAGAGAGAGAGAGAGAGAGCGAGGGAGAGGGAGAGAGAGGAGAAAATAAAATAAAAAGAGAAAATAAAGAGAAAGAAAGAGTGTGTATGAGGCAAATGATAGCAGTAACCCTACATGCACCCACAGCTTCAACCCTCAACACAAACCCTCCTCTTCCATCTGGCTTACAGGCTGGAAAAAATGACAGAGCAGCAGAGCAGACACTGGTGGTAACTCCTCACAGACTTCACTTCAGAGACTCTTCAGAGACTCTGACACTCATAGACTACGTACAGCAATCCTTAAACAGCATTAACAGTATAGGTAAACACTGAAATTGAAAAAGCATTACTAACATTTTTTTTATGCCCCACACAGTTTTTCTTCCAGCCCTATAGGTCAGGCCTCTTTTACAGATCTAAACTCATATACACCTCCTTATACAAATAAACTGTGCATTACATCTTGACTTTTAAAAGGCATTGTTGACGCTTGAACGTGTTTTTAAACACCACAGTACATAGTTTTCTTTCTAGGCCTGAAGATTTTGTTTGAATGCCTCTACACTTCCTCTCCAGTCGGAGACAGAGAACAGAGACGTGAAGGATAAATAAAGAATCACATCCTTGACTGTGAAACCAAAACGTTCAGACGAACCTGCAGGCATAAAGACAAACTGAGACAGACAGATGGGAGCTGAACTTCCTCCTCTATTGAAACAGATGCAGATACAACCACACATGCCAAGCTTGTCTTTGGGAACAGCACATTTTCAATGGAAGAAGATTATTGTATCAAAGAAATGGGGTCAGAATTACAAAGTGATCCAGTGACTTCGCAGTGTATGAAAGCTAATGACTGAGGAGGACAACGTTTGGGATTACATGTGGACAGATTTGATCTGAGTGAAATATATTTTTTCCATACTCGGTTTAGGTAGGAGCTTGTAGGAGCTTGTACCCTGTGGGTCAGTTTCCTGGACAGAGATTACTCCTGGAATCTCCATTGAATGTGGTTTTTAGTCGAGGACTAGGATTCATCTCTGTCCAGGAAACTGCCCCTGTATGTTTACCAATCATTTGGTTATCACTATCTTGACACCAACATACCTGTGCAAGGCATTTCTCATAAAAATATCAAACAGGTACAGTAGCTAAAAAAAAGCTAACAACAACTTGCTAACAACAGTAGCAATGCTAACAACAATACACTATTAGAAAAAGGGTTCCAAAAGGGTTCTTCGACTGTCCCCATAGGAGAACCCTTTTTGGTTACAGGTAGAACCTTTTGGGGTTCCATGGTACTACACAAGTCTGCACTGGATCTGTCTAAGTGATAACTTTATCACAAGCTCAGAGATGTTTAAAACCAGAGTGTCCTCAACAAGTGCCCTCACAGGTTTTATATAGCTAGCAGGTGAGGGTTTGATTTTAAACTGGCAGAAGACGTTGGAGCTTCTAGTTTCAGCCCAGGGTCAGCTACATTCCAATTAGATGGTTAACTTAACCCAACTACTGTCATAGTAATATAACAACAATTCGTCATACAATCAGTACAGACCTGGGTTTCCCAAAACACCTGTGCCTGTTCCAGAGTGAGTGGTACTACCAGGGGTCTTTCCCGTTCATATGTCTCATTCTTGAGAGGCCATTTTCTTTCCCCCATCTCCGTCTGTAAAACTACTCACACAGAGAGAGAGGCCTGGAGGAGTCATTTTCTTTCCCCCATCTCCGTCTGTAAAACTACTCACACAGAGAGAGAGGACTGGAGGAGTCATTTTCTTTCCCCCATCTCCGTCTGTAAAACTACTCACACAGAGAGAGAGGACTGGAGGAGTCATTTTCTTTCCCCCATCTCCGTCTGTAAAACTACTCACACAGAGAGAGAGGACTGGATGAGTCATTTTCTTTCCCCCATCTCCGTCTGTAAAACTACTCACACAGAGAGAGAGGACTGGAGGAGTCATTTTCTTTCCCCCATCTCCGTCTGTAAAACTACTCACACAGAGAGAGAGGACTGGAGGAGTCATTTTCTTTCCCCCATCTCCGTCTGTAAAACTACTCACACAGAGAGAGAGGACTGGAGGAGTCATTTTCTTTCCCCCATCTCCGTCTGTAAAACTACTCACAAAGAGAGAGAGGACTGGAGGAGTCATTTTATTCCTGGGACGTAGGTGGCTACAGCAGGAGGCTGGATCCTCAACCCTCGGGGAGGGATACACAGACTGCAACAGGAAACCTGGGATTCTTAACATTAATAATAGTTAGAAAATATACATATAAGATAGATTGTGTTCAAACAAATCTATGTCTGAATTCCTTTAATTTGATAAATTGGTGAATTTGTGGTGATGTTGGATATCACTCTCAGCACTTTCAGATGGAGCTGGTGGAAAAGAAGTAGAATTCTCTCAACTGTGGTCTTTCCAGTCTAAGCCACAAATTATACTTGACTTTTCTATAATGTTTCCTATGGTAGAATAGGAGTGAAGGGTGATGTGCTCCGGTCCATTCCAATGAAATCAGATCGCAACAGACAATAGAGTTTCTTCTCTGAGTCCATTAATTATGCATGCAGAGTTTGACATGCTGTTAGATTGTGGGACAATTTATTAAATGACATCTGAGTGAAAAGGAAGAATTTACTCTAGATGGGATTGGTTGCTCAACCAAGAGAAAGAGAGAGAGAACAAGAAAGAGCAGGAAATAGAGAGAGAGAGAGAGAGCCAGGAAGAAAGCACAAGATGAGGGAGTTTATTTTAGGGTCTCCACGGTCTCCATGAACCCTTCACTTGTGAACAGGAAGTTACAGAAGGGTGTCGGAACATGAGCTGATGCAGGGGTTTCTTGTTGTTGTTGTTTCTCATCTCTGACCTCCCCTCCATAACTCCTGACGGTGACCAACCCTCTCCAGCTGTTTACATCTGGGTGCAGAGAAGAGACCCTCTGTAGGGGTGGGGAGCAGATTTGGTGTGTTTGCGTGTGCATGCTTGCGTGTGTGTGAGTGTGTGTTGGGGAGTGAGAAAAGATTAGGCTTTGAAAGGGGATGATCCTGAGACACCCCTCTGCTTTCTATTTTTTTCATGAAGGTACATTTTCACCATATTCCAACATTGTCTGAAGTAAATATGGGACAGCAGGTAGCCTAGTGGTTAGAGCGTTGGGCCAGTAACAGGAAGGTTGCTAGACCGATTCCCTGAGCTGAAAAGGTAAACATTTGGTGCCCTGCCCCTGAGCAAGGCAATTAACCCACTGTTCCCAGAGTGGTGAAGACGTGGATTTCAATTATGGCAACTGAAATGTGTCTTCTGCATTTAACCCAACCCCTCTGAATCAGAGGTGCCTGTGCAGAAGATACATTCAGTTAGACAACTGACTAGGTATCCCCCTTTCTCTAAAGGCTGAGTCTTTCCCTAAAGGGTCAGCAGCACTGCAGTTACAGTTGAAGTTGAGGAAAGGATATTATTGTGGTATGTGTCGCTGAGACGGCAACAACATTTTCCATATTGTAAAAAATAGAGGGGAAAACACTTAAACTCCATGAAAAGTGAGCCAATGAACAGACACACATTCCAGGCACATGAAAAGAGAAGGGAGAAACCAAGGCAACCACTTAAAGGGGGAGGAGTTATCAAAGAGAATGAATATGAGGAGGCAAAGAGCAGGTTCTCAGATTCCCATCAACATTAATATGAATGATGATGCCATCTTTCCCTCTCATGATGTTTTGCGTACAGACGAAGAAGGCGGAGCCTGATGGCAACCTCCCTTCTACCTTTTATAAAAGACAGCACAGTTGCTGTGACACAACCAATGAGAACAGGCCCTTATGACTCATCCTAACCCCCTTAACAACCTCACCAGCTATCACTACCGCCCACATAATATTGGATCACAAATGGATGTAATTTAGCAAGTTTATGGAGTTCAATACAGTATTAGTCACTCATTTACAAACATCTACTTTACTCTACTCTTCTATGTCTATTGGGCTTATCTTTTCCGCTCTAGATTATTTTTCATAAAAGCTGGTTACGGATAGAGCGCATTGTCTCTTCTCTCTCCTGTGTCTTCCAGCCCAGTTCAGACTGCCTTTCAGTCAATGTGTTTCTTGCCCCCTATTGCCAGTGAGAGAGTCCGTGATCCAAATGGCACCCTATGTAGTGGTATGGGTCCTGGTCAAAAGTAATGCACTACATAGTGAATAGGGTGCCATTTGAGACACTTTCAGAGAGACGCTCCAGACAGCTGGACTCACTTAAATCTGTTCCTCATGTGTGCCGTAATATGGAAAAAATGTCAGCGTTCGACTTCTCTCACACTGCCTTGGCTTGACTTAACCCTTTCATGGTACTGCAGACACACACCTATTCCATACCGAGGCCTATGTACAGTAAGTATATCCTACTGTAACCTACATTCATTTGACCATCCATTATAAATTAACAGACTCCTAATATTCTCAGAATTGCCAGTATTCCTCCAATAATTATTTAATCTCTTCCAGATGAAATAGCTATATTCCATATCCAAAAGTTATTTCCTCTCTGCCAGCTGGCTATATCATGTGTGTAGTAATTAATGGGAGACAACAACTGTTAGAATTGTTTGAGATTTTTTTTATTATAGCCTATATGAAGGTAAAAGTAGCAATTTGTTTCAAGCAGCAACGTTTTACATAAACTTTTCTATGAACTTAAACTGTATCATTGACATGAACTTAAACCGCAACTTAAATGGTAAGCCAACAAGATCTCACAGTTTAACCAATTTGACTTCAGATCCAGACGTTTTTTACATGTTTATCCAAAAGTCACATTTTGAAGTTGCTGCAAATGTCAACATTTGAATTGTTTTAGACACGCTGGGTTGCTGCCCTTGTTGCAGCTGTCCCCTGGGTTGCTGCTCTTGTTGCAGCTGCCCCCTGGGTTGCTGCTCTTGTTGCAGCTGCCCCCTGGGTTGCTGCTCGTGTTGCAGCTGCCCCCTGGGTTGCTGCTCTTGTTGCAGCTGCCCCCTGGGTTGCACCGCTTCTGTCACTCATTCCAAATGGTTGAGTTAAGAGTTAAGGTTTGGGACAGGTGTTACGCTCATCGATGGAAGGATCGGACCAAGGTGCAGCGTGGTAGGCGTACAGCCCCCTGGGTTGCTGCTCTTGTTGCAGCTGCCCTCTGGGTTGCTGCTCTTGTTGCAGCTGTCCCCTGGGTTGCTGCTCTTGTTGCAGCTGCCCCCTGGGTTACTGCTCTTGTTGCAGCTGCCCCCTGGGTTGCTGCTCTTGTTGCAGCTGCCCCCTGGGTTGCTGCTCTTGTTGCAGCTGCCCCCTGGGTTGCACCGCTTCTGTCACTCATTCCAAATGGTTGAGTTAAGAGTTAAGGTTTGGGACAGGTGTTGCGCTCATCGATGGAAGGATCGGACCAAGGTGCTGCGTGGTAGGCGTACATCTTACTTATTTCAATGAACACCAAAAAAAAAACAAATACAAACGAAACGTAAGGTTTAGTAGTGCTAAACAGCACAGTACCAAAACAAGATCACACAAACTACAGGTGGGAAAAAGCTGCCTAAGTATGATCCCTAAACAGAGACAACGATAGACAGCTGCCTCTGATTGGGAACCATACCCGGCCAACAAAGAAATAGAGAACATAGATTGCCCACCCTAGTCACACCCTGACCTAACCAAATAGAGAAATAAAAGGATCTCTAAGGTCAGGGCGTGACAGTACCCTCCCCCCCAAAAGGTGCGGACTCCGGCCGCAAACCTGAACCTATAGGGGAGGGTCCGGATGGGCATCTATCCTCGGTGGCGGCTCCGGTGCGGGACGCAGACCCCGCTCCGCTCGTGGCTCCGCCAACTTTGTGGTGCCTCTGGTGCGGGGATCGTCGCTGGAAGCTCCGGACTGTGAATCAACGCCGGAGGAATCGAACCGTGGATCGTCGCCGGGGACTCCGGACCGTAGATTGTCGCCGGGGACTCCGGATCGTAGATCGTCGCAGATCCGGACTGAGAACCATCGCTGGAGGCTACGGACTGGGGACCGTCGCTGGAGGCTCCGGACTGGGAACCCTCACTGGAGGCTCCGGACTGGGAATCCTCGCTGGAGGCACTGGGCACTCTCACTGGAGGCTCCGCGCCATGGATCATCACTGGAAGCTCCGTGCCATGGATCACCACTGTAGGCTCCGGGCCATGGATCATCACTGTAGGCTCCGCGCCATGGATCATCACTAGAGGCTCCGGGCCATGGATCATCATTAGAGGCTCCGGGTCGTGGATCATCACTGGAGGCTCCGGGCCATGGATCATCACTAGAGGCTCCGGGCCATGGATCATCACTGTAGGCTCCGCGCCATGGATCATCACTAGAGGCTCCGGGCAATGGATCATCATTAGAGGCTCCTGGCCGTGGATCATCACTGGAGGCTCCGGGCCATGGATCATCATTAGAGGCTCCGGGCCGTGGATTATCACTGGAGGCTCCAGGCCATGGATCATCACTGGAAGCTCCGTGCCATGGATCATCACTGTAGGCTCCGGGCCATGGATCATCACTAGAGGCTCCGGGCCATGGATCATCACTGGAGGCTCCGGGCCATGGATCATCACTGGAGGCTTCGGGCCATGGATCATCACTGAAGGCTACGTGCCATGGATCATCACTGGAGGCTTTGTGCGTGGAGCTGGCACAGGACGTACCAGGCTGGAGACACGCACTGGAGGCTGGGTACATGGAGCTGGCACAGGATATACTGGACCGTGGAGGCGCACTGGAGGTCTGGAGCATAGAGCTGGCACAACACGTCCTGGACAAATGACAACCCTCGCACAGCAAGTGCGGGGAGCTGGCACAGAACGCACCGGGCTGTGGATGCGCACTGGAGACAGTGCGTATCACCGCAAAACATGGTGCCTGACCGGTCACATGCTCCCCACAGTGAGTACGGGGAGTTGGCTCTGGTTCAAACCCTGGCTCCACCAATCCACCAATGGTAATAGCGCTCAATGTTTCCCCTAGTGGACGGTTTTGAAGGCATCTCCCAAAGTCCTCGAGACATGGATGGACGTCCAATTTCGAAGTGAATCTTGAGCAACCTGGCTGAGGCTATAAGTGAGACTGACATGCTAATTTATGTTTTTGTGTCACGCCCTGACCTTAGTTATCTTTGTTTTCTTTATTATTTTGGTTAGGTCAGGGTGTGACGAGGGTAGTATGTGTGATTTTGTCTTGTCTAGGGTTTTTGTACATCCATTGGGTTTTGGTATGTCTAGGTAAATGTAGGTCTATGGTGGCCTGAATTGGTTCCCAATCAGAGGCAGCTGTTTATCGTTGTCTCTGATTGGGGATCCTATTTCGGTTGCCATTTCCATTTTGGTTTTGTTTGTTATTGTCTATGTGTAATTGCATGTCAGCCCTCGTGTTATAGCTTCACGTTAGTTTGTTTAGTGTTCTTCGTTTAATAAAGAAGAATGTATTCATATCACGCTGCGCCTTGGTCTCATCAATACGACGAATGTGACATTTTGACTTAGACATTCTCACAACCTGTAAGAATTTGGATTGATAAAATTGTAACATTCTAGCTAGTGCGGGAACAATCCAAGCAAACTTGCCCCAACTACCCTTATATGCAAAGAGTATGTGAACTTCATGTCTGTGGATGTACAGCAAGACAATAGTAAGGCTTTGAACCCTTGTAAAATCATTGACAGTCTTTGAACTTGAACTGAGACGCCCTTTTTGTATTTGTTCATGACCGCTAGACTTTTATAAATGCATTTCTTATTGGACAATCCCATTATGCGTTGCAGGTTTTCTCTCTGAAACCACAGACAGAGCTATCCACCAATTTGCCTGTTGCTCTGGACTCCAGTGACATTGTGTGGGGATATTTCTGTCACGTTTATTATGCCTTTGCTGACCAGACCATGAGTCATGTGGACACAGAGGAAGATAACTATGTGTTAGGCAGAACCAAGGGTGGTTCCCAACTTTGATTTTCTTTCACGACACACACGTTCTCTCACTAAAATTCAACTCTCACAGACAGGGATAGGGATAGGGATAGTTAGCATTTTGTCGTTGGATAACCATTGGATACCCTGGGTGGTATTTTGCCCAATCAAAGTGAACGATTTTCTCGATTTCACAGAAAAGCAAGCAAAGCAATGAGCAAAAAATCAGACAGCTGCAGGGCTCCGAGAGCCCTTTTAACATTGGGGAGGAAAAACAACTGTGTTCTGAGCCTCCAACGGGACAATCAAGTGTTCCCAGTCCGCTCTCACCCATGTTTATGTATGTTGACTAATTTTTATACTCACAGGCCCTACCCCCACCTCATCCTACGGTAATAACTCCTCAATAACCCCAACCCCTCCACCCACTTAGAAACAGCGCTCTGAAGCATTTTAGAGAAATATGTTCCACTGGAACAGCCTGCAGATGTGGTAGCCACAAGCAGCAGAGAGAGGGAGAGGGAGAAAGAGAGGGGGAGGGAGAGAGGAGAGAGAGAGAGAATTGGGGAGGTAGAAGAGGCCACTTATGGACTTAGAGTTGTATAATTTGAAGCGTATAAAGTAAATGAGCGCTCTTTAAAATGTGTGGCGTTTTTTTTACTAGTTTTTAACCCTGGTTCCTTCTTTCCTGGTCTATGTAGGTAGAGCTGGGAACAGAATTCCAGTGGCCCCAGCATTCTGATATGCGCTCAGGCCTGTTGGTCTAATGCGTTGAATTCTTTGACACACTGTTTGATGGTGCATGTGCCAGCAACCTCCTACAGTACAGTAGGTACGTTATCAGAGGACCTACCTTACTGAACGGATATCAAATGAATGCAGGGGAATATTGTACAGCTGATAATCTATTAATTACTTTTGGTCTATCTTGGGCAAAGACAACAAATCATTTTTACAAAATGGTACAGTATAACTGTTAATTTAGACTTAAGTACCTAAAGTTGCATCTTGTTGAAATGTCATGCATTCTACAGTGCATCCAAGTACTGCCAAAAAGGTGCTGCCAGAAGAAATTTGAATGAATATTGCTTCAATACACAGTTTCACAGTAGACGCTTCCTTGCAGATTCTTGTCTTCAAAATATCATATTGAAAGTTTATCACTACAATGTCCAGAGCAGAGAAATATAATATATGTCTTGGAGCATAGCCTGGCATTTATAAACCTCAGCTGCCCTGGTTGTTGTTTACTCTCTCTCTCCCTCTCCCTCTCCCTCTCCCTCTCCCTCTCTCTCCTCTCTCTCTCTCTCTCTCTCTCTCTCTCTCTCTCTCTCTCTCTTTCTCTCTCTCTCTCTCTCTCTCTCTCTCTCTCTCTCTCCTGTTCTCTCTCTCTCTCTCTCCCTCTTGCTTTCTCTCTTTCTCTCTCTCTCTCTCTATTGCTCCAGTTATCTCTCTCCCTCTCAAGGCAGTGAAATAAGTCCATCATTATGGGAGTGTGTGCTCCTCCTCTTTAATCACTGACTCTCTCTCTGCCCTGTGTCTCTCTCATCACCCTCCCCCTATTGCAAACTTCTTTTCAGGACCATAACTACATATGAGGTCCGGACCTCGGTAATAATAACAAAAGGTTTTTAGGAACTCAGTCAGGGTCTCAACTTACTGTTGAGAATTAGAATAGTAGAATAAACATGGTACAATTTTGAAACGTAGTTTTGCAACAGCAGTTTTCCTCTTGTTACAGCCACTTAATTAGCCCATTTCAATATATATTTTTTTTGAATGGTAAATTATGGTCCGATTCAATCAGATCCGCTTTAGCTGACATCTGCATAGGGGATGTTTTGACGGTGTCTGAGGTGGAACTGTGTTAGAGCTGTCAAATCCACAAGCAGCTCCCGGCATTATATCTAAAGCGGAAATTGCCATTGGCTGCACTGAGACGCATTAAGAGAAATCACATGCAGCCTTGTTTACAAGTTTGAACATTGGAATGTGAGATGTAATCTACACCTCGATTAGGCTGATAGAAATCCTCAGTATTTAGTTAAATATTCTATTTGAGCGTTAATTCTACACAGCCTACACTTTCTTGTTCTGATTCTCTAATGTGAGTGGGGCGGGTGTGGCTTTGTGACAATGATCAAGAGAAACTTCTCACCGATTTGACAGCTCCAGCTCAGTTACACCTTCGACACCGCCAAAACATTAAACCCCATGGCAAAATGTGTAGAAATGTAGGAAATTAGCATTAAACTGCAAAAATGTATCCAAACCCCATGGCAAAATGTGTAGAAATGTAGGAAATTAGCATTAAACTGCAAAAATGTATCCAAACCCCATGGCAAAATGTGTAGAAATGTAGGAAATGAACTGTAAACCTGCAACAACAACAAAAAAATCTGTCAAGCGAACTCATTTGTTAACTTGTTGTTAATAAAATATTTTTTTTGCTAACAGATCCTTCTGTACTGTAGGTATTAAATTATAGTGTTTAATCCCAGTTCTGAGTTAACGTAAGTGAATGTATAGCAGCTAATGGTATAGCTAATAGGATGTGTGTTCGTCGATCAACTGAGGTGAATAAAGCTACAGAGGCCATTGTGATAATGACGGGGGTCGTTTTTGCGTTTCTCCAAATAGCATTTTAGAAGGTTTTTTTTGTATTGAAATGCAGTAAATGAGCTTCAACTTTCTAAAAATCTCACAAAAACTCAGACCCTGGTTAGGGCCCTGCACTGGACCTGTCTACGTGCATCTACACATATAAAATCAAGAACTTAAGACTAATAAGGTTATATCTGCAAAAAGAGGATTCTTGGATAATTGGCATTAAAATTCTGAACCCTCATTGGTTTGAATGGTGCCAGCAATTGTTATCTTGTATTCTTTTGAACTTAACAACATCAATTGGGGATATTTAGAGTACTCTATGGGTAGAGAACATTGAACAGAACAAGGCTACGCCAATAACTACATTTTGACAGAAATGCAGATAGAACCTTATAGTCTCAAGTTCTCGAAATGGCAAACAATGTGGGCTCAAAGGAAGAAATCCATCACACAATCAAAATAACTGTTCATGCTTTCTTTCATCCATTTCTTCTGAACATTGTGTTCTATGCATCACACATTTCCCCCAATGTGAAATTATATTTTCTATCAATCTTAAACCAACATGATCTCACAAAGTCACTGCTATACACTCTTATCTAGAACCTAAAAGGGTTATTCGGCTGTCCCCATAGGAGCACCTTTTGAAGAACCCTTTTTGGTTCCAGATAGAAACCTTTTGATTCCAGCTGCTCCTCTCTCAGACATATAGGAAGGGAGGGGCTGGGTGGGGTTATCTTGTTACCTTCCACAGGAAACAAAAACACAGTTTAACTGGTGTGTTTAAGACAGGCTACACTATTAGAAAAAATAGTTCCAAAAGGTCCCATATGAGAACCCTTTTTGGCTCCAGGTAGAACCCTATAGGGTTCCATGATGAAACCTTTCCCCAGAGGGTTCTACATGGAACACAAAAGAGTTCCGCCTGGAACCAAAAAGGGTTCTCATATGGAACCTTTTGGAACTATTTTTTCTAAGAGTGTAGTCTGTCTTAAACACACCAGTTAAACTGTGTTTTTGTTACCTGTGGAAGGTAACAAGATACCCCACTCAGCCCCTCCCTTCCTATATGTCTGAGAGAGGAGCAGCTGAGCAGCGGAGAATGGTTCATGGGTTCATTAGGCATGCCTCCTTAGGGTGTGTCAATGAGTGTCAGCCCCAGTGCTTAGAGGAAGGAGTATACAGGGGATACCCCAGGCTAAATATTCACTCTAACAACACAGTCAGGTTCAGGAACTAAGAATCAGCTCTACTGGCAGCCTTAAATAGGCCCCCTGCAGGCATCCTTTGTGAGTATGTCTTATGTGTGTATGAAAACATATGGGTGTTTCTAAACACACTATTGTATCCATTGTCAAGCATAATGTGCTTTAAAACAGATCATAGGTTGATGCCTTGTTTCCTTTTACTAATGAAAGTTTGAGGCTGCAGAATAAATGTTCCTACCCAATTAACCAGGTTGTTTTAGTAGATGCATATCAACGAGTCCAATGTCTTGGCATCCAAGCTACATCATCTAAAACTGATGAAAGTCATGTCTTATAAGATTTTCTCTAGCTTCTTTCTCGTGTCCCAACTGGCAGGTGTACAAACACCACTGACTTGGAGGTATTCATCCATCCCATAATCCTCAGCGCCTGCTTCTGGATCTGTGGGAAATATGAGACACCGTGATAGGGGCCAGCGAGACGAGAATGCTAGCCAATCAGAACACAGAACATCTGGAATCTGACTACAGGCAGTTCTGGCAAGCCTGACACAGAGATAGAGGTTGGAGGCAACATTGGAAAAGAAAAAGAAACGTTTCAGCAAAACGTCCGACAGCAAGAGGGAATTCTCAATGTTAACTTATAGTAGGAGAGAATGTGGAGTTTAGCCTGGAACTCTTTAGCTAATCAATTACATTAAAGTGATCAATTATGTGCTACAAGGGGAAGAAGATCAGAGGGAGTTTTTCCCCCATTCAAATGAAAGGGCAAAATCTATACTTTAAAATATATCATTTATACTGTGGACATTCAATTCCCATTTGTGACCAACATGTACCACACCCGGGAATTAAACCCAATGTTTAGTTTTCATGGGTCAGAGAAATCTTCACATACTCCTCAAACACAGACTGGACATAGTTGAGGGATGACTGATTGTTGCATCAATGTTTGAAGGGAAACAGTTGGGAATCCTGGGGAGATCTTCAACTGTGTGATAAACTCTCTGGCCCTCAGGATACCTCACATTCCAGTGCTTTAGGCTGGACCAGACAGCCACTATCCACTATCCAATAGAGACCTGAATTCAAATTCTATTTCAAATCTTTTTTTTTAATTCAGCGTTTGCTTTGGCTGCCTGGATGTGCCAGATGGGCGGGGTTTAATATTTTGGGACTATTCTATTGGTCCATTAAGCCAGGAAAGCCCATATAAGGTATTTGAAATGATTTGAAATAGTATTTGAACACAAGTCTTATCCACTAGTCCTCTGAGAAAGACTTTTGTCTGAACAACTATCAAGACATGGTGACTCACTATTCGAATTTCACTATTGTTGAAAATGAATGTTAAGGTGCATTACCACCTATGGTGACTCATATACAGTACATTAGGTCTTGACTTAGTCCTTTATGAGCATCTCTTGATTCCACTACTGGATGTTGATGCTTGATGTTCAGACGGGTCAAACACTACACATAGATATCAACAGAACTCTTGTTCTAAGTACTACTCAAGCGAGGAGTAATGTTTTTACACGTAGACCTGTAATTGTTGTCAACTGCGGTAGAGTCGTAGCCACCATTGTTGTATGTGTCATAATGAAAAGATACTGGAGTCTTGCAGGCAGGGAGCATCTTTCATTTCATATTCATGGATGCAGGCTGGTCTCAAAGTAGTTCAAGATTTCCAGCGTCTCAGTCAGAGAACATGAGCCATGTTCAGCTGCAGTGCATTGGGCGTGCAGCCATCAACACATTTCATCCCAGCAGCACTCGCCCCTCCCCTCGCTGATCTCTCCTTTCACTCAGGGAGAGAGAGTTGAGTGTGGGTTGTCTGGCTATTCCAGTGATGACTCATTTGTTTCTGGCACTGCTCAGGGAGGAGAGGGGAGGCCAATGGAGGAGGCCCACGGAAAAAGAAGAGTAGCGCTTCGGGCATTTTGAGGCAGACTAGGCAACTTCACGAGCTAGATTAGGGCCCCAACACTTATACCCAGTTCATTTTCTCTGTTTTAAGACTGTTGGCATCATTACAGTGCATGGTCCACATCTTCCTATATTGTTAGCACTGCCTGGGCTCATTAGGGATAGCACAGATATCAGAGGAGGTATTCCTAATTGAAAATAGGGCATCTTGTAAATTATATCTGCTTCGTTGAAAAAAGAACTGTGTTCTTGTTTGACTTCTGGTTGAATAACGGTTTAACTGTATGAATCAATACATGAACACAATGAATAAACCAGCACATGAAAATACAAGTGGAATATTGTCAGGTTGGAGAAAGGCCACGGATGTCATCAAGAGAGAATCAGGATATGGGCCGACACTTGTAAAACATATAACTGCCAAAACGTTGGCAACTGTGGTTAGTTAGATCAAGTTAGAACATATGAGTATTTCTGATATGAGAATCTGTATAGATGTTACTGTAATCGTTTTCCTCTCTGGTGAAGTTGAAAACGACGGCCATACGAAGTATTCCCTCATTTCTCTAAGGGGACGTATGAAGTCGTATTGTAGGACTGTGTGTCTTTGGAGTGTCTGTGATGTGTGATTCACTCTTCTTCTCCGAGAGAACCGTCTTTATAGCCTACTTTTGATTCTTTCCAAACTACATTAAACTAAGTCTGTTTTACTTTACAGAATATGCAGCTTCCATAAATGATATACATATATAGACTTTCACAACTTTGATGTCGAAAGGACATGTCGGTCTTTATAGTAACCACGTATTTACTATTCAATGTAAGATAATGTCAACATCTTTAATGTGCTAAATCTTTAAAGAGGCCAAGTGACTGTGAGAGGTACAGATAGCAATATTGAGGTAGTAATGTGACTACTGACATGTCTGGTCATGTGGCCATCTGAAATTAGATCCCTCTCACCTGCCCTTTGTATACT
The DNA here is from genome assembly GCF_045791955.1 of Oncorhynchus clarkii lewisi. Classification (NCBI taxonomy): domain Eukaryota; kingdom Metazoa; phylum Chordata; class Actinopteri; order Salmoniformes; family Salmonidae; genus Oncorhynchus; species Oncorhynchus clarkii. The sequence continues at coordinate 15,901,398 of NC_092178.1, read as the reverse complement.
CCCATCTAAGCTGTCGACTACCTCCATTTCATTCCATAGCAATGCACAGGCTCTTCCTAAATACAGGGCTTAGTACCTTTTGAGTACCGGATCCACCAACACCTGTGTTATAATGTATTAATTCATTAACAAGATGTGTTATAATTTATAGCAGCAAAACTCATATACTCTACTGTAATGAATGTTGCTTGGGGGTGATCTGTCATTAAACGTGGGATTTTATTCACTCAGATAGACATTTCAAATGTTTGGAAACTAAATGCTATTCATACATTTTCTGTTTGGATTAGATGAAATTGCTTTATTTTAGGTAGGAGTAAATTAGACCATTTAGGGAAGCTTTACAATGTTGTCAGGCAGAGATAGGCCTGTGTGTGAAGTCAGTTAAATGATTGTGCAAACAGTAAATAGTGATTATAATAAACAAAACATAATTTAATTAAATAAAGTGAATACAAATGGCTTTTGTGGAAAATAAGTCAAATATAAGCTAAATCCGCGGTAAAGTACAACTTGAGGTACAAACAGACCACTTCGACATGAAATGAGTTATAAAGAAAGAAACATCTCTTGCATCCTCTCCCTGTATGGCATTTGCTTCTTTAAATCCTATTGAAAGAGATGCAAGGCCCCGATGCCCATGCATTCCTGCGCGCACCCCACTGGACATATTACGCACCAGACCCGAACCGGGCAATGCGCAAGGTGACAGTCGAATGCCCAACGCGCCCTTACTCAGCCGCGACGCACTGACTGAACTTCCCTTTCCCTCTCGACTACACGTCCAGTGAGATGAACCACCTTACAAAAAGTCTGAAAAAATGCAGGTCTTGCTCCTTTTAAAACGTCTACATTGTCCACGTCCTCAAGAATGGATCTAATTAAACCGTTGCACTCGTCATCATCGCCGAAGCATTGCCAACGTTTCTGAGGGAAGGCTGGAGATGAAGGACCACATGACTTATTGGGGCTGGGATGGGATGGGAGTCATAGGATTTCACTTCTCCTATTGGTCCAGGGGCTAACTCTTGACACGCAGACAAAGGAACCTCCTGCCATATAAATAGGACTGATTAGTCTTTATTATTCTAGCATCACGGCAGCAGGTTTCCAAGCTTGGAGTTATTCTAGTCACCACAACTGTATGCCTGCTTGAAGTAGTTAAAACAGGGCACTGCAGCACAAGGAGTCTGCATGTCTGCTTAGACATGCTCAGCTTTGTGGATAACCGGATTCTGTTGCTGCTTGCAGTAACTTCATTGCTAGCATCATGCCAATGTAAGTTTGATATCTGCTTTTTGTCTTTTACCGAGGATTTTTGGTCCCGTTTTAAGAGTTCGGGAGGACTCTTATGCTTGGGTTTTTATTTGGAACTTACTTGGAAATCAACCCGAGGACAGCTAAAAGTTATTTTGAGGGCTTCCCTCTGGCTATCCCGTATAAAACCGACCGGATCCTGGTCATTTCGGTGGATTCTTCATTATTCTTCCGTGGATACAATTGTCAATTTGATTAGTCTCAGAGAGAGAGAGAAAGAAACGCCCTGATGAGAAAAAAACAGCCTTGAAGGAAGTTGTTAATTTAGTGATTTTTGAATAGATTTTAGCACAGTGGAACTACCAACATTTAAACTACAAATGGAATGTATCTGTAAACTCCTAGTATGAAAAGTTTGGGGCGTTGTACATATTGTTTCAGGAGTCCAGGGAATTAACTTTTATTATAGGGAATTGAAAGGCCGCCCCCTAGTGGTCATATTGAACAGGATCCCTTCAAGCCTCTTTGATTTATTTTCTATAGAAATACATACAGATCTTTACAAAAATATAGATTTTCGATCCCATAATTATTTCTACATATTATTGAAGTTACTTAGTGCAATGTATGGCTTATTTTCTGGGCATTGTGGAAAATAAGGTTTTGCATAGTTAGGGTTAGGGCTAGGGCTAACCCTAACTATGCAAAAGTTATTATCAGTATTATAAGGATATAATGCATTAGTTTCAAGCAATACATGACATTTGATTTATATTTACAAGTAATATAAATTGAAACAATATTTTCCATTATTATTTTATTTTTAGTGTCCAAAGGCGCCTCTTAGTGGTGATGGCCTGACACCGCAGTATTTCAGAGGAGGTGCAATGCCACTCCATCATCAGCAGGGCAGGACCAAATGTAGAATAAATAACCAGTTGTTATGCCACATCAGATTGAGGACACCACTGAGGCTTAGTCATTTAGACCAAATTGAACTCCAAAAATGAAGGTATTGTAAAAAAACAACTTCTCACTTGAGTTATAGTTGTGCATCCACACCTAAAAACACAATACTTTTTTCTGGTCTCTCCACCACAATGCCAAGTTGTTGTCCTTATGGGATGTGGCAGTACAGACCTGTGTTCACCTGACTGTTTGCTCGTTAGCTAGTGTTCGATTCACACTGAAATGAACAGTCAGTGGGATGTTGTGAACAATGCAGAAGATTCTAATGGTTTTTAGATACATTCCTGAGAGACAACTGCTGTTTAACTGTAAAAGCTAGTTTATTAGCAGTGTGTGTATTGAGCCAATGCTTACAGTACTATGGGCCATAAAGAAAACTTCAGGCCTCCTGAAACCCAAATGTGTTGACTAACTGAATTAGCACATGTATGTGGCCAGCTTTGATATCACTTTCACTTTTTGTTTATTTTGTCAGATAGGATTTTAGATCTAATGATAGGATTTTAGATCTAATGATAGGATTTTAGATCTAATGATAGGATTTTAGATCTAATGATAGGATTTTAGATCTAATGATATGATTTTAGATCTAATGATAGGATTTTAGATCTAATGATAGGATTTTAGATCTAATGATAGGATTTTAGATCTAATGATAGGATTTTAGCATCTAATGTTAATCTTTATTCATACATTTTGATATAGGCTAATATCAGTTCCCTTGCATTTCATTGATTAGATCCAGGTCTGTGTATATTATACAGAATTGATAACAGTCATTTGCTCTGAAGGAAAAGAAGAGGGTAACTTGAATTGAACAAATGGTTGGAACATAGAAAGTGGATAAAAATGTAGACTGCTACAAAAAAAAACGATTGTACTTCAAATTTCAAACATTTGTTTTTCCTAAAGTTATCATGTTCTAACTGAGTATCCTTTTTTCCCCTCTCCTCCTCTTCCTCCTCTCCTCCTCCTCTTCCTCCTTATTGCAACATCACAGCGGTTAGTACATGTGCATGATATTATCTATCAATCAGCTTTTAGAAGATATTTTACCTTTTACATCTTGTCTGTTCCAAATTACAGCTGATATTCGGCGAAAAGATCCCTCTGTTGCCAATTTGAGCGATCTCAACTATAGCAGACTGTTACAGTTTCATTTTAGGCTGCCCCTTTTTTATTCACTTTCTGCCAATGAATAGGTGAGGGTCCTATTGGTCAGGGGTAGTGTCAGTGAAAGTTAAACCCGCCCGTGCTGGTGCTGCTTTACCCATGGGACCACTGGGCACAAGATGTCCTTTAATAGGATCAGGAAGAGGTTTGAAAGCTAAACATTGCAGATACATTCCAGGCCCGTATTCACTAGGTCTCAGAGAAGTGCTGATCTTGGGATCAGTTTATCCTTTTAAATCATAACAAAAAACATTATGTGGACAGGGGGGGGACCTGATCCTAGATCAGCACTCCTACTATGATAACTTTATTTTAGACATTTTTTTACAGTATGAAGGACGTTTGTTGTTCAGAATTGCCTGGTGTAGTTGAGATTGCTACAAATTGCTCACCTGGCTATTGTATCTCAGCAGTTATATTGGCATTCTGATGTTTTAAAGGGGCAGTGGATCTATTAGTTGAATTGGTTATGATAGATTAGGGTTGATTGATTGACTGATTGGCCTATCCACCTGCATAGCCTACTGTCATCCAACATCAATCTGGATTTGGCATTCAGCCAGTTAAACCAGCTCCACAGTGCTCTTTTAAACATCTCTCTGCAATTGTGAATAAGATAACATTAGATCTGTATGTGGTGTTATGTGTTTGATATTTGTTGTAGATATCTGCACGAGCATGTGGCTTATAATATACATGTATGCATGCAATAATGTTTTATGACACTGCAAACTAATATGCTTTGTTGGCAAATAAGAGGGATGAAAAAAGTTGATCTATAGTAGATATAGCCTACACGTTGAATGACATAAGAAATGTGGTGGAAAAGACGGAATAAATAAATCTTATATTTATTTATCTTATTTTCTATCCAGGGGGGACTCAAGGTGAGCAAACATGTTCTTATGTGTCATTTACTAGTATAGAAAAGTGTGGCATATCTGAACTTTGTGGCTCGGGCTCAAAGGTCAAAGATCAAATGTTGAGGCCTAGTCAGCATGCACTGTTGACTCATACAGTAAAGTTAATGTGTGGGTATGCTTGTCCTTAAACCGTAAGGTCAAGTTTATGTACACATTACGTACACATACGTACACATTATGACACATATTGTGATACTACCTTCAAATGCTATAAATGTATCAACATTGATGCAATCTTTAATTTGAGATTAGGGTCTATGACCTGCTCTGCTAGAGGCACTGATAAGCTTTTAAAACATATATTTCAGTCATCTGTCTTGTATGTTTGTCTGATTGAGATATTTTCCCACCATAGGGCCCAAGAGGAGCTAAGGGGCCTCGAGGTGACAGGGTAAGCAAATTAAACCCAGCTGTTTTGTGTGAACTTTAAAATGCTTTGACATTTTCCTTGTTCAATAATTATTGTAATTTTACATTGGTGTGTAGAGATTGTATGTTATGTGTCTGTAAGTCACTACACTTGTTTAAATGCACATTTCTGAGAGGGCTACCCCGTGTGGCCACACCCCTTGTTGTCATGGCACAGAGACCTAGATCCTCGATGTTGACAACAATATTATTGGATGTATTTTTACCCAGCTATATTATGAACATATTAGCAATTACATATTATTTTATATGATTTTAAATAAATGATACATTATGTAAATCATAACAATTGTGTAATAATGTTGCTTATGTATTATGATTTCCCATTTCTCCATCGTGTAGGAGTATAGCACTTACAGTATGTCGCAGGACAGTGCAATCACACCAGAAAACAAAACTTAAATAGAAAGTCATCAACAACAACAGAAATATGTATAGAATATAAAGTATTTTAGCTCAGACTTTCTTTAATAGTAAGTATTTCTTTCTGTCTGATAGGGTCCCCAAGGTCCTAATGGAAGAGATGGTAAAGCTGGACTCCCCGGCATTGCCGGCCCCCCTGGTCCCCCTGGACTTGGAGGAGTAAGTTCACCTATATTATTATTTTTACCACAAAATACCACAAAATATCTGACAGATCTGTAACTGAAGATTACCCTCATTTTCTCACTCAAAAAATTACTGACAGTTCTGTAACTCAGAAAATGTCTTCCATTTTTTCACTGGCTGTAATTTTTCCCTCAGAAGATGGCAGACATTTTTCACCCAACAAATACCCTTCTGCTCTGGTGTGTTTATCAGGCATGGCACTTGGTTCCTCTTTCAAATCAGCCATGTTAAGTGTTCAAAGTGTGCCTTACTCACTAGGGATGGGTTCAATTGGGTAGTCTTGACCCCATGAACTCATGCCCTGATGAACTCATACCCTGTTGACCTTTGACCCTGTGGCCTATGACCCTTTGACCCCACAATGACCCTGTGGCACAGTAAAACATAAACATAGCTGCCAGTGCTGTTGTTACATAGTTACTACCATGTTATTACACACGACATGGTGATTGTAGGTTCAGTGAGTTTAAATTATGAGATTATTTTGTTTTAGACCAAAAATAAATGTTCAATACTGGTACAGTTTGTCAATATTGTTCATTGTGGTTCATCATGCTTGACACTAAGGACTACTACTCTCATGTCTCAAGACCCTCAACCGAACATCTGTGATTAACCAATGGAATTTATGACTACTATTCAATTATTATTTGTCACAATACATGTATATTATCATAATTACCTAGACATGGCTTTTACTCCTTGTTCATTTGTGTGCTAATGATTTGTGTTTTTCTTTTGCCAGAACTTTGCTGCTCAGTTTGATGGAGGAAAGGGCAGTGACCCCGGACCTGGACCAATGGTGAGGCCCCAAATACAAGAGGGAGAGGGTGACCATGAATTAACCCCAAATTAAACCCTCACCCCTAACCCCTTGGCACTATCCTGTAGCCACCACCTACAAGGCACCAGCCCCTGGCACTGTCCCTGTTTAGCCCATAGGCATATTCACTTGGCACTAGTCCTTGCCTAGCCCCCGGTCCCTAGGCACTTGTGTGGATCTGATAAGATGCAAGTAATGTTGTGAAAATTCCACCTGGCCTATGAGAGGGCAAGGTAGAGTTAGGCTTCTACCTATTCCTAATCTTCTCAGTGCCTATGGGTCTATATTGGAATTCAGCCAGAAACAACGTTGTGGAATAGATCATTGTAGATAATGCACTGTTATGCCACTGATCATAACCTCTTCATCGTCCTGCATGGAGCAGCTGCCAGAATATTACACCAAACTCTGGACATGATAGGTGCACTGCAGTTATTTCTTTATCTGCTGTGACCCCTCTCATAGCTAAGTGTTAACCAATAGATACATAGATAGCTAAGTGTTTACCAATAGATACATAGATAGCTAAGTGTTAACCAATAGATACATAGATAGCTAAGTGTTTACCAATAGATACATAGATAGCTAAGTGATAGCTAAGTGTTTACCAATAGATACATAGATATAGCTAAGTGTGTTAACCAATAGATACATAGATAGCTAAGTGTTAACCAATAGATACATAGATAGCTAAATGTTAACCAATAGATACATAGATAGCTAAGTGTTAACCAATAGATACATAGATAGCTAAGTGTTAACCAATAGATACATAGATAGCTAAGTGTTAACCAATAGATACATAGATAGCTAAGTGTTAACCAATAGATATATAGATAGCTAAGTGTTTACCAATAGATACATAGATAGCTAAGTGTTAACCAATAGATACATAGATAGCTAAGTGTTTACCAATAGATACATAGATAGCTAAGTGTTTACCAATAGATACATAGATAGCTAAGTGTTAACCAATAGATACATAGATAGCTAAGTGTTAACCAATAGATACATAGATAGCTAAGTGTTTACCAATAGATACATAGATAGCTAAGTGTTAACCAATAGATACATAGATAGCTAAGTGTTTACCAATAGATACATAGATAGCTAAGTGTTTACCAATAGATAGCTAAGTGTTAACCAATAGATACATAGATAGCTAAGTGTTAACCAATAGATACATAGATAGCTAAGTGTTAACCAATAGATACATAGATAGCTAAGTGTTAACCAATAGATACATAGATAGCTAAGTGTTTACCAATAGATACATAGATAGCTAAGTGTTTACCAATAGATACATAGATAGCTAAGTAGATAGCTAAACCATAGATAGCTAAGTGTTAACCAATAGATACATAGATAGCTAAGTGTTTACCAATAGATACATAGATAGCTAAGTGTTTACCAATAGATACATAGATAGCTAAGTGTTAACCAATAGATACATAGATAGCTAAGTGTTAACCAATAGATACATAGATAGCTAAGTGTTAACCAATAGATACATAGATAGCTAAGTGTTAACCAATAGATACATAGATAGCTAAGTGTTAACCAATAGATACATAGATAGCTAAGTGTTTACCAATAGATACATAGATAGCTAAGTGTTAACCAATAGATACATAGATAGCTAAGTGTTTACCAATAGATACATAGATAGCTAAGTGTTAACCAATAGATACATAGATAGCTAAGTGTTTACCAATAGATACATAGATAGCTAAGTGTTTACCAATAGAATACTAATTGGGTAACCAATTACTCTTATATTCTCTTCAAATTGTATTCCCCTTCCTCCCAAATCCTTTAAGATTTCATTTCAGATAAGATCTCATACATTTCATTTCAGATAAGACCTCATACATTTCTCGATTTTTATAGGCATGCGTTCCCCGATTTTATGCAAACGTTTTTGGGTTGCCATATTTCCAATTGCATTCCCCCATACACATATGTATATCTACATTGGATGTGCACTTTCATTGAACAGCATTGAAATGATGTAGGTGCTTTTGTTTGATCTTATTTGAATCTGATTTGTCTTTCTCTCCTCAGGGTTTAATGGGATCTAGAGGACCCAACGGACCTCCTGGATCCCCTGTAAGTAGTTCACTAATGTAATATGTCAAATGACTCAATGTTGTGTCTTTCTCTCATATAAACTCAACACAAAGGCCAGGAGGTCTTCTTGACTAAGTGACCTGGTCAGATCACATGGTCAGGATGGAATAACTCCTGGTTCTGCTCCTTACACCTAACTGATATCATTGTTTTATTTCTGTCTCATTTGGACAAAATGGCTCACTGATGTGTCTTCCCATCAACAGGGACCCCAAGGATTCACAGGACACGCTGGAGAGCCTGGAGAGCCCGGACAGACTGTAAGATGAAACTCTAACCTAAACTGGCACACCTAATTTCATTAGTCAACTAATCATCAAGCCTTTTACTAATTGACACTACTGCACAGAAAAGCTATTCATAACTTAGAACCTAGAACTTAGAATGTGAAAGTGACCTTAACTCTGAACCCTGACCTGTGACCTCTCTCTCATCCAAGGGCTCCATTGGTGCTCGTGGACCCACTGGATCCGCTGGCAAACCTGGTGAGGATGTAAGTAAACAGTTAAAATCATCTGCATTATTTTGGTCTAACTTTTGAAATAATTAACTGTGGCACTACTTGCCTACTGGGGCGATAAGTGAATGTGGAAAATCTACAGACTACAAATGCTACAAATGCTTTCATGATAGTGGACCTACAGTATACACATCTAATGCAGCTTGTCTGTTCACTTGTAGGGTAACAACGGCAGACCTGGCAAGCCTGGTGACAGAGGTGGCCCCGGAACTCAGGTAAGGGCAATGTCCGGAGCTGACAGATTTGTTAACTAAATATACATTTGACACTAAATATGCATAAACCCACTAAGTGTTATCACTTAAAATATGCAGAGAAAGAGTTTTTCTAACCTCTTCTCTCCCTCTGTAGGGTGCTCGTGGATTCCCCGGAACTCCTGGACTTCCTGGAATGAAGGGACACAGAGTGAGTATTTACATAAATACATGCTAGGCCCTGCCACTCCTAATGTCTTCCCAACGCCTTCAGGTGGGTGCAATGCTCTGAAGGTTACAGATAGAGGTGACTTATATAGAGCTGATGTGATTCCCTATTCCACATGACAGAGAAGCGTGTCTATTCTACATAATACATTTCTATCTGGATGTTCTGTAATGTTGCACCTCACTGAATGTGACCCTGTCATGTTCTGAAAAGATATATCTCACGGTATCCCACACATCTCCACCTGCTTCCTCTTGCACACATATCCCTCATTTCAAATGACACCCTATTCCCTATTTAGAGCACTACTTCTGACCTATGTGGCTCCAGTCAAGTGCACTATGAAGGGAATAGCTTGTGATATAAAGGTAAAACTGTGGTGATTATGGGAAGTTAGGAGGAGTTGTATCCCATGAGGCTGAGCGAAAATGCATCCCATATCAAATAGAATGCAAGAAGCAGAGATCTCTAGATAATGATCAACCCAAAAACTCCCTCACCAGTTAATCAATATGCTCTGAATGATATGGGGGACAAAAGATCATTTGATATACATATTTTACAGTTTTAATAGATTTTAGACTATAATAGTTGTGTATTGTCTCAGGATGCTAACCTGTTCTCGTTGTGCTCCAGGGTTACAATGGTCTGGATGGACGCAAGGGAGAGTCTGGTACCGCTGGTGCCAAGGTAAAGTTGCAGCCACACCTTCCTCAATCACAGTTTATTCTCTTACCGCTGGCAAATCTAACATATTTCACAAGAGGTCTAATACAGAGGTGTAACAGAGATTTAGCTTTCATCTTTGTGGGCTGGTTTCCCAGACGCAGATTAGGCCTAGTCCAGAACTAGGAAACACTTTCAATGGAGAGATCCATTGTGCACGCTTTTTATTCCACATATAGGATTAATCTGGGTCCAGGAAACAGGCCCCGTAACACCTAAAAGTAAAGTGAGTTTCACATACAGTAGCACACGTTTAGTCTTGATCACTCTACATTGATAGCAGTTACTCAAAGGTCAGTTCTTGTTTAACCACTAACATACGTATTTTTTCTAAATCTCAGAGAATAAATTTTTTAGGACACTCATGCTTACCAATCTAGATATGTCCCAGAGTTCAAACTCATCGTAACTTTCTACCTCCTATGAGTGCCTGTCATCTGAATACGTGTTCTTCTGCTTCTCACATAGGGTGAGACAGGTGCCCATGGAGCTAACGGAACCCCCGGACCAGCTGTAAGTTCACACACCACGTCACCCTTGTCTTTTCCCTCGTATTGTTCCCTAGAGGGAAATGTCAGCATCAGCATGTTGTCAGGTGCCAGGCAAGGCATATGTACATGTATCACTAATGAAATATGTCACCTGCATAGAGTCTGAATGTACCTTACAATGATTCTTTACCATTTGTCACATTCAAAAGACATTGCATTCACATAGCTGATTGCAAAGGACACACACAGTGGAGATGAGGACATCAATTGTACAACCAGGAATACATTATATACAACACATTCTCAGTACATACAGACACATTACAAAATCCCAGTGCACTTGTCCTCAACCATTCTCTCTCTCTCTTACCCTCCCCCCAGGGTTCTCGTGGTCTGAATGGTGAGAGAGGGCGTGCCGGCCCTGCTGGACCAGCTGGTGCCCGTGGTGCTGATGGAAGCACTGGACCCGCCGGCCCTGCTGTGAGTCCGGCTCCCCCTTTGACCCAATAACCTCTGACCCCTTAACCTAATGGATCACATACATGTGACCCCTCTGTTGTGTAATATAATGCCAGATAGAAGTCACTGTGCCTTTAGGCCCAGATCTGATCCCTCCCCTAATCATAACCTAAATCATTACAGGTGGAAATGCTAAAACTGAAGTTAAATCATCTGCTTCTAGGGGTAGCTTCATCTAACACCCTTTACTGTAACCCTTGACCTCTATTTAACTATGTCCTCTCTCTATTTCCTGTTTCACAGGGTCCTCTTGGAGCAGCTGGCCCCCCTGGTTTCCCTGGTGCCCCTGGCCCCAAGGTAAGTGTGATGTCATCATGGTCATCTCCAGAGCAGTTCTTCATTATCACAATCCTTAGTATATCATCCTTGGAACGTCACCTGTAGAATGTCATCTGTAGAATATCATAGACGTTATTAGTGTGGACACCAAGGAAGATTAACAGATTCCCAGTACTGGGAACTGTAAAGGCACATCTAAGAAGCTTTCTCCACACACAAAACATCATGACACTCTAATTTGTTATCACTATCCAGTAATCTGATTGGTTTACTGTAAAGGGACCAATCACATTGACCAAACTACTGATTCCAAACATAGTATTCCCATGAGGATTTATATACCATAAAACATCTATACAACATCTATATAGCATCCTAAAACAGCCCACTGGATGGTGTGACTCTATTACAGGGAGAGATTGGAGGTGCTGGATCCAATGGCCCATCCGGACCTCAGGGAGGCAGAGGAGAGCCTGGTATCAATGGAGCTGTTGGCCCCGTCGGTCCCGTTGTAAGTATACACAGATACCAATAAACCACAACATTCTCACAGTGTGAAACATGTTGTATTGAAGGCTCTATCTTGTTTTCTGGTTATCTTTTCCTGATGTACTGTATGTAGCATCATTATTTTGCATCATGGTTTCTTGTCGTCTTGGCACCTCCACACACTTGTCTGCAACACTCTCTTTCCTTCTCCTCTCCTTGTAGGGTAACCCTGGTAACAACGGTATCAACGGCGCCAAGGGAGCTGCTGTAAGTATTCTGGCCATAGTTGCATTATGGGTAGACTAGATTGACAGTTCAATGGTAATTTAGGGCCAGACAAGGGTCAAGATGTAAAATCTAGTTCACTTGATCCTTGAACTTGTACAGGGATATGAGTTATGAATGTAGCACAACAGCAAATATCACTCAAATAACATCAACAATGAATCACTTTAGCTTTGGAATTCATGATGTACAGAACTTATTTCAGTTGTTCCCACATTACATACATGTGATATTAGCCATAAGTAACTGTTATAGTGAAACCATTGGATGTTGGGTAATGTGATTAGGTAATGGTAATGTTTTGCAGTAGGTCCTTCAGCTGTCTCCTTACTCATCATTTCTTCCATTCTGTGTGTGTGTTCTAGGGTCTCCCCGGTGTTGCTGGAGCCCCTGGTTTCCCTGGCCCAAGAGGAGGTCCCGGCCCCCAGGGCCCCCAAGGATCCACTGGAGCTAGAGGCCTTGGTGTGAGTACCGCTGGACCTAAAAACCAATGCAACAACACTTAACTTTATTCACAGAACATTTACTTTATTCACACAATCGGTATGAATATTGAGTGATTTGATCATGTTTCTGTGTTTCTTTGAATGCAGGGTGACCCTGGACCCTCTGGACAAAAGGGAGATTCTGGTGCTAAGGGAGAGCCTGTGAGTATCCATACTACTGCTATTTAGTAGGTATGCTCTAGCATTATGTTAGTACATGGTGTGTGTTTGTGATAGTCTCTAATGTCTCTGCTTTCTCCTTCAGGGTCACTCTGGTGCCCAGGGTGCCGCTGGTCCCGCTGGTGAGGAGGGCAAGAGAGGCTCAACTGGCGAGGTTGGTGCCACCGGGCCCGCTGGTCTGCGTGGAGCTAGAGTGAGTATATTATCCCAGACCCAGTTTACCAGACCCAGGCTAGGTAAATATTTTGTGGTGTGTTTGATATAAGTTACAGATGAGTGGTTATGGTTGAATAATATCTCTCTCTGTGTGTGTCGTAGGGAGGTGCTGGAACTCGTGGTCTGCCTGGTCTGGAGGGAAGAGGTGGTCCCATTGTAAGTTACCAAAAATATGATTTACCATGATGACAATTGTTCAAAGGCAGAAAAAAAACGGACTTTTACCTTTTAATTTAGTGACTGTTTTGTACTCATGGGTTGCTCTTCCTCCTTCTCTCTCTGACAGGGTATGCCCGGAGCTCGTGGAGCCACCGGCCCTGGTGGTATCCGTGGAGCCCCTGGTGATGCCGGTCGTGCTGGCGAGTCTGGTCTGACTGGAGCCAGAGTAAGTGTCACACACACCTGTCAATCAAAATATTTGTATCAGATGTGTAATGGATTCTCTGATTGTCTAATCTCTGAACCAAATATAGCATGTGTTCTCTAGCTGTGATGCTGAATGACTAACAAGTTATGTCTGTTTAAAGGGCCTCCCTGGAAACTCTGGACAGGGTGGACCCCCAGGCAAAGAAGGCCCATCTGTAAGTGATCAAACACGTCATCTCCAATATTGATCCTTTCAAATGCTCTACATCATTTAAAAAAAGGTATACAATAAAACTGGTGCCATGGTAATGGATTGGTTTAAAGCACTTACATTGTGTTGGTGGTATGGTTACCCACCCCATCCACCACCAATGTTAACACCCACCTGGTGGTGGTGTGTCATATCTGATCCCCGTTGTTTTGTGTGTGTCCTCTTCCAGGGTGCTGCTGGTCTGGATGGCCGCACTGGTCCCCCTGGCCCAACTGGACCCAGAGGCCAGCCCGGTAACATCGGATTCCCCGGCCCCAAGGGACCTGGAGTAAGTAGAAACTGGAAGTAGAACCAGGAAGTAAAACCAGGAAGGAGATCTGCTAGAGGATGACTTGATAGCATGAGATTGGACCGTGAGAGAGACAGCTAGGGTCTTGTTGCACTTCGCTATGGACAGATTATGATCTAAAGAGTAAAAAAGAAGTGATATTGAAGGATAAAATAAAATATGGACAGAATGATTTTAGGAGTAGAAAGAGTTGTACTTATCTTGATGATGGTCTGTACATCAACATGATGTTCATCTGACATTTCCATGCTCTCTTCTTCCCTTTCACCCTCCAGGGTGAGGCTGGCAAGGGTGGTGATAAGGGACCTACTGGTGCAACTGGTCTGAGAGTAAGTACCCCCGCATCCGACAACATTCATTACATTATCAACTCTCTACTGTAAAAGGGAATTAATTTACTGTTATGGTAGATATCTCTCAAATTTGCGGTTGGTAATGCTGAGTATCCTAAATCTGTGACCTCGTAGGACTGACAGGACGCTAGCCAAACAGTCCAAACAAATGTATTACTTACTCTAGATTTTTCGTCAGTCATTACAATAGAGTTGTGTTTCCTCAAATCATGAGTTCCAGTGTAAACTCTGACCAAACTATTATGGATCATTGATCATTCACCTACCTCTCTCTCCCTGTCTCTGCTTAGGGCGGCCCCGGTGCTGATGGCAACAATGGAGCTCCCGGCCCAGCTGGAGTCGTTGTAAGTAGTCTGCACTATTTCATTTAAATACACACATGTAATAACTAGAATCTTATCTTACTGTGAACTGTATTTGATTTGATTGAACTTGATGCCATCCTCTTCTACAGGGTAACGCTGGTGAGAAGGGAGAGCAGGGACCCTCTGGTGCACCAGGTTTCCAGGGTCTACCCGGACCTGCTGGACCTGCCGGTGAGGCAGGCAAAGCTGGCAACCAAGTGAGTAACCAAACCTAAAACCTGTAACACAAACCCAGTGTACATCCACAAACCTTGACCTGTAACACAAACCCAGTGTACATCCACAAACCTATAACCTTGATCTGTAACACAAACCCAGTGTACATCCACAAACCTAGAACCTTGATCTGTAACACAAACCCAGTGTACATCCACAAACCTAGAACCTTGACCTGTAACACAAACCCAGTGTACATCAACAAACCTAGAACCTTGAACTGTAACACAAACCCAGTGTACTTCCACAAACCTAGAACCTTGACCTGTAACACAAACCCAGTGTACATCCACAAAGCCATAACAAACTAACATCCACAAATGCATATATATTTCCACAATCACTAACAGCAAAATATGTTTTTGTTTATAGAAATGTTACCTCTTACTGTTTATCTCAGTCTATTTTATTTTAATAGTATTCTCACTATGTAATATTTTGCACTAACAAAGCATTGTTTTGTAATATTTTTAACTAACAAAGCATTCATCTCTCAACAGGGTATGCCCGGAGACCAGGGACTCCCAGGACCTGCTGGTGTCAAGGTATATCCACTCATTTATCCCTCTCACAGAACATTAAGTATGATCTTCTAACAGCTGGTCAACCAAACACATGTTGCTGTTCACCCATTTACCCGTACTCTTAAGTAGGACGAAGGCCCTATATAGGCCTTAACTAGACCCTATTTTTATATACAATTCACATCCACACACTTGTAATGTGTACATACTGTGGTGTGCCCATGACAGAGCCCTGGAGCTGACTGTTGCCCTCTCTCTCTATGTCTGTACCTAGGGAGAGCGTGGAAACTCTGGTCCTGCTGGTTCTGCCGGATCTCAGGGAGCCATCGGTGCTCGTGGACCTGCTGGAACTCCTGGCCCCGATGGTGGCAAGGTGAGCACAGCTCTATGAAGGGCTTAGTAAACAAGGCCCAGAGTTTGTCCTGTTCACCTGGTCAGGTCATGTGGTCTGGAAATCCTCCTGGCCCTACAGTCGGTATAAACAAAATATATGAACGATAGATCTGATAGTACTGGTTTATTCTGTATGAGAAACACTGTTCTTTTAAGCACTGCAGTCAGATGAAGCTCCTAACCACTCATGGTCTTGCTCCATGAGTTGGATAGCTTATAGGTGGAACCATTCTTCACCAATGTCTCTGTTTCAGGGAGAGCCTGGTTCTGTCGGCATTGTTGGTGCCGCCGGACACCAAGGACCCGGTGGTATGCCCGGTGAGCGCGGTGCTGGTGGTACTCCCGGACCCAAGGGTGAGAAGGTAAGTCCCCCCAGAATATGCCGCCTGTAAACATATAAAAAAGTTACATTTCACAAGAAAAACAGAAATCATGTGAAAAGTTGCATAAAAGCTATAATTGATGTCAATTATAATTTCTGATATGCTGATGTGAAATGCAGTGCTTGATAAAGTTGTCCTACAGTACAAACACTGGGAGAATTTGAAATACTGATTTTATCTGATAGACCTAGACTAAAAACAACTGTATATGATGGCTATTTTAAAGGAGTGACTGTAACATGTCTTTTCCCCCTTTCCAATCTAGGGTGAGGGCGGACACAGAGGACTTGAGGGTAACATGGGAAGAGACGGCGCCCGTGTAAGTTCCTCTCTCATCTAATGTGGTCACTTTCACAATGAAAACAACATCCAATTCATTGTTATTCTGTCTCTATTGGGTTTTAGTCTGACTTTACCTTGTGTCTCTTTCTAGGGTGGTCCCGGACCAAGTGGACCCCCTGGACCTTCCGGTGCTAATGGTGAAAAGGTAAACAGCCTGAATATCGGCTCCTTTAACTTCAACACATGAAAGGATATCTAAGGATGAAGGTTCAGATGATGAGAAATATTGTGGGGCTCACTTGTCAACGATTGTGCATTTCCAAGACATCCAAGATGGAGTAGGCCTAATGTTCACTGACCTTCAGAGGTGCAATGATGTCAATGGCCATTTCACTCTTTGGCTCTCCACAAGTGATCAAGATATGGACTGGACCATATTGTCGAGTGTGGTCATTCTGAATATTTGGACAACAACAAATGCCTGTCTACTCCAGACCAAAGAGAAGGACTATGAGCACACCACCTGCCACAGCTTGTGAAGCTAGAATCTCAACCTCGCCATCTGCTGGGCAGTTTGCAGTTGCACACTGCTGAGGTCACAACAGCTGATGTCATCTCCAAGGGATGGAAACCAGGGTCATGTTCAGGAGGGTACACCATACCGCTCACCCAACATTTTGCATCGGAAAACAGAAAGTAGCATTTCTAATTGGACAAGCACCACCCTGTTTCAAAACGTTTTCGCTGGACATGAACCTGGCAGAAAGCACACTGCCTGGACACCTGCTCCATTATACATCATCATACTTCAAACTCATCTACCAGCATATGGCAGTTGATGATGGTAGTCATAGTAACAACTATTTTGCCTTTTTTTGGAAACAAATAGTCAATACACTTAAATACTGGATATTCTGTGGAACTTGAAGGTCTAGGGTTGACTGATCAAAGTTATACAGACTGGATTGATTCAGCCCACACATTCTCATCTTTGCTCTCTTTCAGGGTGAGTCTGGCTCCTTCGGCCCTGCCGGACCTGCTGGTCTCCGTGGACCCAGTGTAAGTACCTACAAACACTTATATAACACATTATCACACATCTATAACACATTATAACACATTATCACACATCTATAACACATTATAACACATTATCACACATCTATAACACATTATAACACATTATCACACATCTATAACACATTATAACACATTATCACACATCTATAACACATTATAACACATTATCACACATCTATAACACATCATCACACATTATCACACATCTATAACACATCATCACACATTATCACACATCTATAACACATTATCACACATCTATAACACATTATCACACATTATCACACATCTATAACACATTATCACACATTATCACACATCTATAACACATTATAACACATTATCACACATCTATAACACATTATAACACATTATCACACATCTATAACACATTATAACATGCCTGCTCATCACCCCTCATCAAAGGAATTAAGGACTGACATGATCTAATATTCAGAACGTCTACCCAATATAGACGCTATATCAGTCAACACTATCATGTTGTTAGGTTCTAAACAAACAGAGTAAAAACTCAAACAGACGACTAGAAATACTCATACCAAGTTCCTTCAACCCACTGTGTGCTTCAGTAATAAACACAACATACAAGTCACACAAGCATATTTATGCCTTCTGACTAGGCGGAGTCACCTCCTAGTATGTCTAAGATAAACAATCTGTCTCTGTTGCTAGGCAGGAACTCAGCCTGTTCCTCTTACTGCTGTTGTCATAGCCGTGTGTGTGTGTGTGTGTGATAGCCCACCTAACTACAGTCCTTCGGGGAGGGCCCCTTTGGCCCCCCTCCCAGAGGTTTCTTCTCTCCAACTGTTGACCTTATCTCGAGTTGAGTTCCACATCCTAGTTCTACAGAAACTGGCCTGCCTTTATCAGGAACTGAGACTAGACTGTTGCTCTTTACCTCCTTCTGTAGAAATATTCATTTTCAGCAATAAAATGTTTGAACAGACAGAAACTTTCTGTACTGCCCCTTGTCTGACACAGTAACTTTCTGTACTGCCCCTTGTCTGACACAGTAACTTTCTGTACTGCCCCTTGTCTGACACAGTAACTTTCTGTACTGCCCCTTGTCTGACACAGTAACTTTCTGTACTGCCCCTTGTCTGACACAGTAACTTTCTGTACTGCCCCTTAACTGACACAGTAACTTTCTGTACTGATCCTTGTCTCACACAGTAACTTTCTGTACACATAGTTCCTATTCACCCTTCATTGACCCCAACATATACATTTCTTATAGATGTAAAGTAATCAATACATTCTAGTATGGCGACAGGAATAAGTATATTTCAAGATAGAATCCAACAATGTCATGTTATATCAGTGTCTAGTTGATGCTTGATTATCTGTCTGGATTGTTGGATGGATGGATGTGTATATCTCTACTGTACATGGATGGGCTCCTCTGACCGTTTGTCTCTGTGTTCCTGCTCTGATTTAGGGAGAGCGTGGAGAGGGTGGACCTGCTGGGCCTCCCGGCTTCGCCGGACCCCCTGTAAGTACTCATTCGGTTGATACCCTGAAACCACACACAAACACGTCACATACATGTATGCATCAAAATATAGTGATGTTCTTTAACATGGAGACATACACACAAACTCACTCCTTCTCTGACCGATACATGGAAACACACACGCAAACACACACACTAATTCACTGTCTGACAGACTAATACACACACATACACAAACTTGTGTGCACACACCTTTACACACATATACACACACCACCTTGTGTTTCTGCAGCCTTTGTTCTGTGGGCTCTGTTCTGACCCATGTCTGTGCATCCCATGCAGGGTTCTGATGGTCAGTCTGGCCCTAGAGGAGAGAAGGGACCCGCTGGTGGAAAGGGAGATGTTGGCCCCGCCGGCCCTGCTGGACCTTCTGGCCAATCTGGACCTTCTGTAAGTCACTTACTTAGTTGGTCCTCTTACTTCCAGTGTGCGACACACGGCCCATTCTTACCACCTACTTCAATGGGAATCCATTGAATCATTCACACAGACAATTATATGCAGTACATGGTCCTGTTTGGTTTAGGTGGTAGAGAATGGTGCTTGCACTGCCAAGGTTGTGGGTTTGATCCCGGGGCCACCAATATGTAAAATGTATGCAGGCATGACTAAGTCGCTTTGGATAAAAGCCTCTGCTAAGTGGCAAATTTTATTATTACAAGATGTACATCCTCACTGGGAATGATATCCTCTACTTGTGAAGATGATGTAAACTGACTTCCTGTGCTTGTCTAGGGTGCTAGCGGACCCGCTGGCCCTCCTGGTGGTCGTGGTGATGCTGGACCTTCTGTAAGTACTGTCACTGATATCACACACACACAACGACACCCCATATCTCTGTGACCTTGGCTGCTTTCTAACCTTTGACCTTTGTGTGTGGTCTTTCTCTTCAGGGTCTGACCGGTTTCCCTGGTGCTGCCGGTAGAGTTGGAGGCCCCGGTCCCGCTGTAAGTGCGGCAGTAGTGTTAACACACACACACAAACAAACGGAGGTGCCATTTTGTACAGATGTAGGATCTTAATTTGATCACCCTGTTGCAGGATAACTTTTACACATTTAAAACGTGTGGTGTGTTTGAGGTTTAAAAAGACTTCTTAAGTTTGTAATTTAGACTTTGACATTCCCTTACAAAGAAATTATCAACCTCTACAAAAATGTGCATTCATAATAATCCACATTTCCTGTTGCTGCAGGTTTATTTTCTTGCTATAGCAAATTGGCTCGAATTAAGAGCCTACATCTGTACTTGGAAGCAATATCAATAACTACATCATGTAGTTATTCAAACCCCTTGTGTTCATATTTCACTCATGTCAGTCTCTTATCAGAGATAACATCCTGGCTGATTCTGAACAAACATACACAGATACTCCTCCCACTTTTTATTCTCAACAACCACCTGTCCTCTTCCCTACACACAGGGTATTGCTGGGCCCCCTGGCTCCGCCGGTCCCGCTGGCAAGGATGGCCCTCGTGGTCTCCGTGGTGATCCTGGCCCCGGTGGACCTCAGGGAGAGCAGGGAGTTGTTGGACCCGCTGGTATCACTGGAGACAAGGGACCCAGTGGAGAGAGCGGTCCTCCCGTAAGTCATCATAACTCCCATTGAGGCCTCTCAGTAAGCTTCTCCTCAATAAAGGATTTATGCTGTGGCTTTCACTAGCCTGGTTCCAGATCTGTTTGTGCTGTTTTGCCATAGGACCATAGGAGTTGGCAAAACAGCACATAACCATTCTGGGACCAGGCTAGCTTTTCATTAGGTCTCAAAGCGTTTTACATTGTTTGGGCTGCATAACAAAACACCCCATTCACCACTAATGGCGATGACGGGGGAAAGTGATTGTGTTTCTTTCTCTGTTCTCTGCTTTTCTCCACTCTCACCTCCTGATCTCCTGTCCCTGTTCAGGGTGCTCCTGGTACCGCTGGACCCCAAGGTGTGCTCGGACCCTCTGGCTTCGTTGGTCTGCCTGGTTCCCGTGGTGACAAGGGTCTTCCTGGCGGTCCTGGTGCTGTGGTGAGAACATCACACCTTCTGTTTCAAAACATTATTCAAACTGCCCTAGCAGACACATCCGGCCACAGAACAAACAAGAGGGCTCTGTAAAAATAGCAATTTATCATATTTTATGGGAATGATTTTGATCAAATGGGGCACATCACAGTTCTATTCCAGACAGGTGGAGCCCAGACAACCAGATTTGTTTGCGCTGCGATCCATTCAAATCAAATCAAATCAAATGTATATAGCCCTTCGTACATCAGCTGATATCTCAAAGTGCTGTACAGAAACCCAGCCTAAACCCCCAAACAGCAAGCAATGCAGATGTAGAAGCACGGTGGCTAGGAAAAACTCCCTAGAAAGGCCAAAACCTAGGAAGAAACCTAGAGAGGAACCAGGCTATGTGGGGTGGCCAGTCCTCTTCTGGCTGTGCCGGGTGGAGATTATAACAAAACATGGTCAAGATGTTCAAATGTTCAAATGCTCAAATCCATTGAGTTATGGATACAGTACATAGTTACTTACTATGGTATATGTTTGTACTGTGTTGACCCTGTGATACTCTGTGCCATTCAGGGTGAGCCTGGTAGACTTGGACCTGCTGGTGCCTCTGGACCCCGTGGTCCCGCTGGTAACATTGGCATGCCCGGTATGACTGGTACTCAGGGAGAAGCTGGACGTGAGGTAAGGTTTGATTGTTTGATGTGTTAAACAAGTACTCAGAGCCTGTATTCTAGACACATGGCCCAAATCCTACATTTTAGTTCACCCACAGTTCCCATGGCAACACAATTAACATGCTATTGTGTCACCCCACAGGGTAACTCTGGCAACGATGGACCTCCCGGTCGTCCCGGAGCTGCTGGCTTCAAGGTACACTCTCTGTCAGTTATGCTGTAGGGTGAAGTTGCCCTTAGACCCTAATCTGGGGTCCGTTTAGCATTTTCCCCTCTAATGGTTAAGGTTACGATTGGTAGAGGGGAAGCTGATCCTAGATTTTTACCTTGGGAAAACTTCACCCCGGAGTGTAATTTATACCGCACAGTACTGAAGGCACCGTTCACCTGAGCTGAATTCAGGACTAAATCCATCTTGTAGTGGAGTGGAAATGTTCCCTTTGGCTTCCATTTTACAAACTTCATCTCAGGAACATGTTAAGTTCATATGAATATCAGTTAAAACTATAATGTCTTGAACTTTCAACTTTGAATCTTTAACTTTGCCCCCTTGCAGGGTGACCGTGGTGAGCCTGGTTCTCCTGGAGCCCTTGGAAGCTCTGGTCAACCTGGACCCAACGGACCCGCTGGCTCCGCTGGCAGACCTGGAAACCGTGGAGAGTCTGTAAGTGCCCCCCCCCCCCCCCCCTACCCGAATTGGACCCCCTGAACAGGGTTAACGAAGGACACATTTTACCTGGTTTCTAGAAGGAGGACGGTGGAGTCCATGTTAGCAATGTCATGGTGTTACAGTATTTCCGCAAGCTTTCCCATGAGAGGCTCCTTCTTCACATACCCATATAACCCCTGTAACTATTCCCCAGGTCATTACTGGAAATGAGAATGTGTTCTCAGTCAACTTACCTGGTAAAATTAGGGTTAAATAAATACTACAATAATTATAGAAAAAAAGCATTCACATGAAACAGAAACATCACTTCTACTCTACACAGAAGAATGGTTCCTGTGGTTCTATCTCTAGCATGCTGATGTGGATATATCTTCTCCCTCTCTGCCTCTATAGGGCCCCACTGGAAATGGTGGTCCCGTCGGTGCTGCTGGTGCCCGTGGTGCCCCCGTGAGTACCCTGTCTAACCTCATCTTGACTCGGACTGCTGAATTAGAACTCCACTAATCATTTCAACTCTCTTAGTGCATCAACGTAGCCTAGTTGTGCCTATACTGTAGACTATACTGTAGCCATAGCCTAGTTGTGCCTATACTTTAGACTATACTGTAGCCATATCCTAGTCGTGCCTATACTGTAAGACTATACTGTAGCCATAGCCTAGTTGTGCCTATACTGTAGACTATACTGTAGCCATAACCTAGTTGTGCCTATACTAAATGTGAAATAACACACCTGTGTTATGGTTCTGTGTCTCCTTGTGTTGTAGGGCCCCGCTGGTCCCCGTGGAGAGAAGGGTGGCGCTGGAGAGAAGGGAGACAGAGGCATGAAGGGTCTGCGTGGACATGGTGGTCTCCAGGGAATGCCCGGACCTAATGTAAGTCATGATGACTGCTGTGACCATCCATTCTCCATCCATCAAGATCAATTCAATATGATCTAATCTCATATCCTTAAATATCCCGTCCCATATGCCCAAGTTTGTATTGACTTCACCATTTCATTTATAGACGCCTTATATCCACTTCACATAAATATCAGAATAATTTGCAGTACGACAATGTTCTTATGCTGTAGCTACTCCTGAGCTAACCGTATCTCTCCCCTACAGGGACCAACTTCAGCTACCCCTGACCTCTCCTGTCTAATCATATCTCTCCCCTACAGGGACCATCTGGCGAGACTGGCTCTGCTGGTATCACTGGACCTGCTGGACCCAGAGTAAGTAACTATTACTATCCACATCAAACGCTTCCTCCATTGTATCTTCTTCCAACTAGACAGATAAATGTATTTGACACCTCTCCTTGTCTCTAGGGCCCCGCCGGACCCCATGGTCCCCCTGGTAAGGATGGTAGAGCTGGAGGTCATGGTGCTATCGGACCTGTTGGACACCGTGGTTCCCCTGGACATCTTGGACCTGCTGTGAGTATATCTAGTACTCACATAACTGCCTCAGTCAGCCAGTCAGCCAAATGCCACATAATTGGTGACAAAGGGGACTGATTGTTTAAGGTGTGAAGGCAGACACTAGCTGTTAACATAGCAACTCTCTTCTCTCGCCCACAGGGTCCACCCGGCTCTCCTGGACTTCCCGGACCCGCAGGTCCCGCTGGTGGTGGATACGACCAGTCTGGTGGTTACGATGAGTACAGAGCCGATCAGCCCTCTCTCAGGGCCAAGGACTATGAGGTGGACGCCACCATCAAGTCCCTGAACTCCCAGATCGAGAACCTGCTCACCCCCGAGGGCTCCAAGAAGAACCCCGCCCGTACCTGCAGAGACATCCGACTCAGCCACCCCGACTGGAGCAGTGGTGAGTTGGTGGCACAAACATCAGTCTTTCTCTTCATTGATAGTTTGACTCACCGAGTTGCCACAGAACCCTCACACTCTCTTTGTAAACTCTTAACCACTAAAATCTGTAGTTCATTCTAGTCTCAACACAGACTAACTTTCCATATCTTTACCTATCACCCTACATGTCACTATCAATACTCTCCTTGAGCGATCAAACCCATACAATAGACAGTATCATGTTGAATAGTAATAATAACCTGAAACTCAAAACGCAAACAACACCTAAACACAGCAAAACCCCAGTGAAGTATTACTAATAGAAATAATGACATTATCAATGATAATCAATGTCATTCTTTCTTGTACTCTCCTGCAGGTTTCTACTGGATCGACCCCAACCAGGGCTGCATCGCTGACGCCATCAAGGCCTACTGCGACTTCTCCACCGGACACACCTGCATCCACCCTCACCCCGAGAGCATCGCCCGCAAGAACTGGTACAGGAGCTCTGAGAACAAGAAGCACGTCTGGTTCGGCGAGACCATTAACGGTGGTACTGAGGTGAGCGGACTGAACCTGCACTGATTCTAATGACAAGAGCAGACAGTTTGAACATCTGAGAGGAAGATAAATTGATTTGATTGGTACACCAGTTTGATTCTAGGCATATTTTAATAGTATTGTATGTTATTGGCTTACATTCATCTCCAGCACCATAAACCTGATTGCATTGGTTCCATTTGAAAGAGATCATCAGATCTATGATTCTTCACCCAGGTTTTTCTCTAAATGCTTGATACTGCACCTTGACACTGATCCTGTCTTACTTCCTCCTATGTTGTTTCTCAGTTTGCTTACAACGACGAGACCCTGAGCCCTCAGAGCATGGCCACACAACTGGCCTTCATGCGTCTCCTGGCCAACCAGGCTACCCAGAACATCACATACCACTGCAAGAACAGCGTGGCGTACATGGACGGAGAGAACGGCAACCTGAAGAAGGCTGTGCTCCTGCAGGGTTCCAACGACGTGGAGCTGAGGGCCGAGGGAAACAGCCGCTTCACTTTCAACGTTCTGGAGGATGGCTGCACTGTAAGTCCCCTTTCTTTTACACTGCAATGTCTGGAACAATAGCTTTGTTCATTCTCTCTCTGTGTTCACTCTCACAAGTAGATACAGTGCATGGTAGAAGGGTGAACTCAGGCTCAGGGTAGTTTTCTGTAACTTCCTGGTTAGTGAAAGAGTTAGGAACCTGACTCTTTATTTAAAGTATCATAGGTTTCTACTGTAGGGTGTTATTGTACGTTTTCAAGATATGATATACTGAGTGCACTATTCTGATACATGATTTCTCTTTTTGTCCTACCTCTGCAGAGACACACTGGCCAATGGAGCAAGACAGTCATTGAATACAGAACAAATAAACCATCTCGCCTGCCCATCCTCGACATTGCACCTTTGGACATTGGTGAAGCTGATCAAGAGTTTGGTTTGGACATTGGCCCAGTCTGTTTCAAATAAATAGACTCATGATAAATTTTTAAAAAAGGGAGAAAGAAAGAAAAAAAGAATCTCTGCCCTTCTTTGTGTTTTTTTTTTTTATACTGAATGCTCATTTCCTCTACGCATCCACTTGCTTAAGCTGGGCTCTATCGGAGAGAACCAATGGACTGAACGGAGCGTTGTGCAATGCAAATTAATACAGCAGCCCAAAGAGACGCGGGAAAACACCATGTTGTGGAACATGTCAACATTTTGTAAACAATCTAATAAGTGTAATAAAAACGCTGAAAGTATGCATCACTTTGTGGTCTTTGTATATCTTCCAAAGAGGAGGTTTAAAACCACAATTTTTTTTTTTATAAAAAAAAAAAGGTTGAAGCTACCTCATGCCTGTGTTTTAGAAAATTCTATTGAGAAGCTGTCTGACCCACAACGTAGATGTTACGAACTCTACGGCTTCAAGCTCTGTCCTGTATCAAAGGTGCTGAATTACTTGAAGCAGAGATCTATGGTGCTAAACATGCAGCTGTGGAAAAGCAGGAAACCACTCATTCTCACTGTGTTACTTTGTATTGACTTTGATGAGTCTTGCACAGGTCCCCCTGATAAACCCCATTTTAAGCAGGTGGAACTTTCCTAAATCTGGTCTGATGTTTGTCTGGTTTTGACTTTGTTTCTGGTTTTTTAAATATTTTTTTTTTGTCTTGGAAGTTTTTTCTTTTTGTTCAGACATTTTACTCCTTCAATTCCCCCTATCAATGCAGTGTTCATGCTGACAGCACATTTTATCCATTTTTAATGGATTTTAGGCGGCCTCTCTCTCAAAACCACAAAGTTTATTGTACCTATTTTGTATATGTGAGATGTTTAAATAAAGTGTGAAAGTTCTGAAATAAAGCATGTCCAATGTTCCAAAACGACACCATTCAATGACTAAAGTGCTTTCATGTTTTACCATGATGATATTATTAAATGAGGTTGGAGTTGAAAGATTGTTTTGTGTTTTTGGTTATATATAGAACTTAACTCTTCCTTCCACATATCATCTTCACGACCAAGAGGAGAATACAAAGACCCTGCCAGTATGCAAGTAGCTTCTTTAATCATCATTATGTATTTTCTATCAGTAAACCAAACACCTTTTTTTAATAGATTAAGAATCAAATAGCCCAACAAGTACATGAAAACAGATGTCTGTTTACAAATGTAGCGTTCACCACAGCTAAAACAGGCCTACAGTAGACTACAACATCCACCATAGCTAACACAGGCCTACAGTACTGTAGACTACAACATCCACCACTCTTAATACAGGCCTACAGTAGGCTACAACATCCACCACAGCTAACACAGGCCTACAGTACTGTAGACAACAACATCCACCACTCTTAATACAGGCCTACAGTAGGCTACAACATCCACCACAACTAACATAGGCCTACAGTACTGTAGCTAACACAGGCCTACAGTACATCCACCACATAGCTTAATACAGGCCTACAGTAGGCTACAACATCCACAACAAACACAGGCCTACACCACAACTCCACCACAGCTAGGTCTACATTAGGCTACAACATCCACCATAGCTAACACAGGCCTACAGTAGGCCACAATATCCACAACAAACACAGGCCTACATTAGGCCACAACATCCACCACAGCTAACACAGGTCTACAGTAGACTACAACATCCACCACAGCTAGCAAAGACCTACAGTAGGCCACAATATCCACAACAAACACAGGTCTACAGTAGACTACAACATCCACCACAGCTAACAAAGGTCTACAGTAGACTACAACATCCACCACAGCTAACAAAGGCCTACAGTAGGCTAAAACATCCACCACAGCTAACAAAGACCTGCAGTAGGTGAAAACATCCACCACAGCTAACGCAGGCCAAAAACATCCACCACAGCTAACACAGGCCTAAAACATCCACCACAGCTAACACAGGCCTAAAACATCCACCACAGCTAACACAGGCCAACAACATCCACCACAGCTAACAGTAATATGGTTACAATGAACTCAACTATGGATTGCCATTGGATAATGATGATTATGTCATGGTTCCACCTGTCACCAGAGGGCGGCAGAGACCGTTCTAGAGACATTAACGACACTCAGGTGAATGCTGTTTTCTCATGATTTCCCTGTTAAAAGAGGTGTGTTTTCTGTAGTCCTTTGCAGAAGCTTGAATTGTTTACTGTGTGTGGTTGTTTCTTGAGTGAGTTTTTAAGATGTGGGGTTTGTTGTTTTTCAAGTGTACTGTGATTGTGTGGCTACCGTTTCTCATTAAAGTATTACATTTATCCTTAACCACTGATTTCCTCGTCTGGTCTCTTCTCTGTACCTGGGTCCAACCTCACCACATCACAGACAAATTAAAATGTCTGTGCTTTGCTCACATCACTAGAGTAGGGAATTGATAATGCTTGGTCATGTTAATAATCCTTGTAAGAACAATTTTCTATAAATTTGTCAAAAATGTGTGCTTATGCTGCACTGTCTGGCGTGAGCAGGGCAGTGAGTTAAATGAGTGTATTTTGGAGTCTGTTCCGCCTATTGTTATTAATGTGACTATCTTGCATACACTCAGAAAAAAAGTGTTATTTGGCTGTCCCCATAGCAGAGCACTTTTTGGTTCCAGGTAGAATACTTTTTGGGTTCAGGTAGAACCATTTTGGGTTCTATGTTGAACCCTCTGTGGAAAAATCATGACAAAAACAAAGTGATTAACCAGTCATAACTAGCCAATGGCAATGCAGATTACACAGTAAGCAACCAATCAATTAAACACAGGATATGACATCATGGAACACCCTGCTTCTTCGCTTCTAGTGTCGTGTTTTTGGCTATGCCGGATTAAGTGATATGACATGCTATTCTATAAAATAATTTCTCTATATTACCTGATTAAGCTAATCATGTAACTGTAATTAACTAGAAAGTTGGGGCACCACGAAATAATGTTTATAGAGCTGTTATCTTCCGAATAAACTCTTAAAGACCTGGTCATCTTTTACATCAATAGCAGTCAATATTTAATCGTCGCCTTATTCAGTCTCATCTGAAAGTTGTAAATTCTTGGTTATCTTCACGAACCCTGGCTAACAAGATGAATCAGCAATACAAAATTTGGTTTAATTATTTATTTACTAAATACCTAAATAATCACACAGAATTACATCTACACAGAATGGATCATACATTGATTACAAATGATGTCATAAAGGAAAACCTCCCTAGCGGACGGAACAGATATGACAGCTGGTTACATAAAGAAAGGGGGTTGAGTTTTGAATGGAAGAGCGGGAAGACTGAGTAACAAAGGGAGAAGCTATGCTATCGGGCCGTAGGCAGCTACTCTATCGTAAACACAGACTCTTATGCATTCTAAATAACCGGCCATTTGGAAAAGGAAAATGCAATAAATATTTACTCTGAGCTGCGCTTCGATTGGTTGGTCGTAGATGGAAGGCCGGTTTTTCCTTTGAAGAATGTCTGGTGGTAGAACGGATACTTGGTAGTACCGTCGTCGTGGGGTGGGTCAGATACTCTGTCCATCCTCTCCTAGCCCACGTCTACAGATGCTGCTCTAACGCAACGGCTAGGAGGTATCACTTCTTTAGTGAATAAGAGTTCAAAGTTCATACCAAGTTGCCATACTTTAAGCTCATGCTATATTCTGGCTGGTATCATCGAAATTCATCCAACTTAAGGGACCTTCCCAACAATGCAGAGAGAAAGAAAATAGAGAAATAATAGAAAAGTAGTAACACGTAATAATAGATACACAATGAGTAACGATAAATTGGCTATATACACGGGGTACCATTACTGAGTTGATATGCAGGGGTACGAGCTGATTGAGGTAGATATGTACATATAACTTGGAATAAAGTGACAGATAGTAAACAGTATATGATGAGTCAAAGTTAGTGCAAAAAGGGTCAACGCAGTTAGTACAGGTAGCTATTTGGTGAACTATTTAACAAACTATTTTGCAGTGTTATGGCTTGGGGGTAAAAGATGTTCAGGGCCCTGTTGGTTCCAGACTTGGTGTATCGGTATAGCTTGCCGTGCGGTAGCAGAGAGAATAGTCTATGACTTGGTATAGAGACCCTGGATGGCAGGGAGATCGGCCCCAGTGACATACTGGGCCATATGCATTACCCTCTGTAGCGCATTGCAGTCGGATACCAAAGCAGTTGCCATAACAAGTGGTGATACAGCTAGTCAAGATGCTCTAAATGGTGCATCTGTAGAACTTCTTGAGGATCTGAGGGCCCATGCAGAATCTTTTCAGCCTCCTGAAGGGGAACAGGTGTGTTGGTGTGCTTGGACCATGATAGGTCCTTAGTGATGTTGACACCGAGGAACTTGAAGCTCTCGACACGCTCCACTACAGCCTCGTCGATGTGAATGGGGGCGTGCTCAGCCCTCTGTTTCCTGTAGTCAACAATCAGCTCCTTTGTCTTGCTGACGTTGAGGGATAGGTGCACCCGAGTGGCGCAGCTGTCTAAGGCACTGCATCTCAGTGCAAGAGGTCCCTGGTTTGAATCCAGGCTGTATCACATCCGGCTGTGATTGGTGTTTTAGTCCTGCGTGGCCACTTAGTTGTTGGTGAACAGGGTCCTTAGTTTAGCGATGAGCTTGGAGGGTACTATGGTGTTGAACAGCAATCTCACATAGGTGTTAGTTTTATCCAGGTGGGAAATGGCAGTGTGGAGTGCAATAGAGATTGCATCATCTGTGGATCTGTTTGGGCAGTATGCAAATTGGAGTAGGTCTAGGGTTTCTGGGATAATGGTGTTGATGTGAGCCATGACCAGCCTTTTAACGCATTTCATGGCTACAGACGTGAGTGCTACGGGTCGGTAGTCATTTAGGCAGGTTACCTTAGTGTTCTTGGGCACAGGGCCCATGGTGGTCTGCTTGAAACATGTTGGTATTAAAGACTCAGTCAGGGACAGATTGAAAATATCTGGGAAGACACTTGATAGTTGGTGAGCGCATGCTCGGTGTACATGTCCTGGTAATCCGTCTGGCCCTGCGGCCTTGTGAATGTTGACCTGTTTAAAGGTCTTATTCACATCGGCTATGGAGAGCGTGATCACAGTGTTACTTGCCTCGAAGCAAGCATAGAAGTAATTTAGCTTGTCTGGCAGGCTCGTGTCACTAGGCAGCTCACGACTGTGCTTAACTTTGTAGTCTGTAATAGTTTGGAAGCCATGCCACATCTGACGAGTATCAGAGCTGGTGTAGTAAGATTCAATCTTAGACCTGTATTTACGCTTGACCTGTTTGATGGTTTGTCGGAGGGCATTGCGGGATTTCTTAGATTAGTGTCCTGCTCCTTGAAAGCGGCAGTAGATGTTGCCTGTAAGCCGGTGACTGAGGTGGTATACTCCTCAATGCCATTGGATGAATCTCGGAACATATTCCAGTCTGTGCTTGCAAAACAGTCCTGTAGCTTAGCATCTGCTTCATCTGACCACTTTTTTATTAACCGAGTCACTGGTGCTTCCTGCTTTAGTTTTTGCTTGTAAGCAGAACTCAGGAGGATAGAGTTATGGTCAGATTTTCCAAATGGTGGGCGAGGGAGAGCTTTGTACACGTCTCTGTGTGTGGAGTAAAGGTAATCTAGAGTTTTATTCCCTCTTGTTGCAAATGTGACATGCTGGTAGAAATTAGGTAACAAAGATTTAAGTTTGCCTGCATTAAAGTCTCCGGCCACTAGGAGTGCCTCTTCTGGATGAGCATTTTGTTGAGTGTGATCTAAGTGCCAGTGTCGGTTTGTGGTGGTAAATAGACGGCTACGAAAAATATAGATGAAAACTATATTTTTTGTAGCCATCTATTTGCCACCATGATAAGGGAATTTATATGTTTAAGGTAATGACTAAAGAATTCCACCCTGAAACGTAATTATTAGATTATGTAACACGTATAAGAATAATTAGACTAATGTAATTATTAGACTATGTAAAATGTATTAAGAATAATTAGACTAAAGTCTAATAAGGTTTGGTCGAGACAAGTAAGGGAGAGAAATGTGTGTGTGTGACTAAGAAAACACAGAGGACAATTAAACTATACATGACCTGACCTGGTTGGAACTTTGAAAATTTTCAGACAGGAAAGAGACACTGTCAAGGTCCCTCTAATCTCGGGAGGGAGGGAACAGTATGGAACTGCCAGCTTGGTAGTGATATACGAGGAATGTGAACTGTGGGGAAAGATACATCCCACCTACTGTTTGTGTGTCTGTGTGTGTGTGTAAACCCCTACTGTTTGTGTGTCTGTCTGTGTGTGTGTGTGTGTGTGTGTGTGTGTGTGTGTGTGTGTGTGTGTGTGTGTGTGTGTGTGTGTGTGTGTGTGTGTGTGTGTGTGTGTGTGTGTGTGTGTGTGTGTGTGCGTGCGTGTGTGTGTGTGTGTGTAAATAGGTGGGGGGGGAGTTATAAAATTACATCTTTGCATTTTTTTACTTTAGAACGTTCTCTGAATAAACTTTACGGACCTTTTGCTGAAGCTGAGTCTTTGCTTAATTATTATTAAACCCAGGGTCTTACAAACCTTGGGGATTGGTCAAAACTCAGATATATTGTTTAGTTATCATCATTGGGATTGAAAATTCTCGTGACACACCACAAACCGAAGTTGGCAGTAAGACCGCACTCAACGAGCTTTATAAGCAATCAAGAATAAGCAATCAAAAAAATGCCACTGTATTAAACTAAGCATAGGTGATTTGATGATGTTGAAATGTGTAAGTTGAAATGGTGCTGGAATAATGGAGGCATAATACTGCTTTCTCTTTGACTTGCGATATCTCTCCTTGGTTCTAAATCAATGGTTGTTTGGTAGTCCGAAAACGTTGGAAACATGAACTTGCTTGGCCATGCTGTAGGTCATGTAACCAGGGGCGCAACTTTCACTGAGGATGGGGGGACATGTTCCCCCCCCCCCACACACACACATTCTGAAATTGCATTTTTGTCCCTCCAAGTTTTGTCATTGGAATGTGATACAAAACGAGCCAACGTGTGCTTTAAGACCATGTGGACGTCTCCGAGCAGTCGGGTAGGCTGTTTGAAGTGTTTAAAAAACACTTCTAAAACATAAGTTGCGCCCCTGCATGTAACTGTTTATTATACTTTGTGGACTTCACTTGACAGATGTGGCTCTCCTGTTTTATGAAAAAAGGTGTGGTTGAATGTATTTTGCCACTGTGTCTTCTTATTGTCTCGACCTTTGGCCTACAGTGCATTGCGAAAGTATTCGGCCCCCTTGAACTTTGCGATCTTTTGCCACATTTCAGGCTTCAAACATAAAGATATAAAACTGTATTTTTTTGTGAAGAATCAACAACAAGTGGGACACATTTATTGGATATTTCAAACTTTTTTAACAAATCAAAAACTGAAAAATTGGGCGTGCAAAATTATTCAGCCCCTTTACTTTCAGTGCAGCAAACTCTCTCCAGAAGTTCAGTGAGGATCTCTGAATGATCCAATGTTGACCTAAATGACTAATGATGATAAATACAATCCACCTGTGTGTAATCAAGTCTCCGTATAAATGCACCTGCACTGTGATAGTCTCAGAGGTCCGTTAAAAGCGCAGAGAGCATCATGAAGAACAAGGAACACACCAGGCAGGTCCGAGATACTGTTGTGAAGAAGTTTAAAGCCGGATTTGGATACAAAAAGATTTCCCAAGCTTTAAACATCCCAAGGAGCACTGTGCAAGCGATAATATTGAAATGGAAGGAGTATCAGACCACTGCAAATCTACCAAGACCTGGCCGTCCCTCTAAACTTTCAGCTCATACAAGGAGAAGACTGATCAGAGATGCAGCCAAGAGGCCCATGATCACTCTGGATGAACTGCAGAGATCTACAGCTGAGGTGGGAGACTCTGTCCATAGGACAACAATCAGTCGTATATTGCACAAATCTGGCCTTTATGGAAGAGTGGCAAGAAGAAAGCCATTTCTTAAAGATGTCCATAAAAAGTGTTGTTGAACTTTTTGGCAACAATGCAAAATGTTATGTTTGGCGTAAAAGCAACACAGCTGAACACACCATCCCCACTGTCAAACATGGTGGTGGCAGCATCATGGTTTGGGCCTGCTTTTCTTCAGCAGGGACAGGGAAGATGGTTAA
Organism: Oncorhynchus clarkii lewisi; assembly: GCF_045791955.1. Lineage (NCBI taxonomy): Eukaryota > Metazoa > Chordata > Actinopteri > Salmoniformes > Salmonidae > Oncorhynchus > Oncorhynchus clarkii. The sequence continues at coordinate 15,867,591 of NC_092178.1, read as the reverse complement.
AATTGATGGGAAGATGGATGGAGCCAAATACAGGACCATTCTGGAAGAAAACCTGATGGAGTCTGCAAAAGACCTGAGACTGGGACGGAGATTTGTCTTCCAACAAGACAATGATCCAAAACATGAAGCAAAATCTACAATGGAATGGTTCAAAAATAAACATATCCAGGTGTTAGAATGGCCAAGTCAAAGTCCAGACCTGAATCCAATCGAGAATCTGTGGAAAGAACTGAAAACTGCTGTTCACAAATGCTCTCCATCCAACCTCACTGAGCTCGAGCTGTTTTGCAAGGAGGAATGGGAAAAAAATTCAGTCTCTCGATGTGCAAAACTGATAGAGACATACCCCAAGCGACTTACAGCTGTAATCGCAGCAAAAGGTGGCGCTACAAAGTATTAACTTAAGGGGGCTGAATAATTTTGCACGCCCAATTTTTCAGTTTTTGATTTGTTAAAAAAGTTTGAAATATCCAATAAATGTCGTTCCACTTCATGATTGTGTCCCACTTGTTGTTGATTCTTCACAAAAAAATACAGTTTTATATCTTTATGTTTGAAGCCTGAAATGTGGCAAAAGGTCGCAAAGTTCAAGGGGGCCGAATACTTTCGCAAGGCACTGTATATATTATTGTGGCAAGGCATAAGAACTAACAGGTTATAGAGCAAACAATGCAATTATCACAACACATAGGTTGCCATATGGCTTTTTTTTCCCTGCTTTTGGATTCCCCAGTGATTTTTCTGATGATATAGGCTAAATCAAGTGTTATAAAGTGTTGATCAAATGTTATGCTGCTGTGGCAGTACTGTTGATATTTAAACTAGGTAGCTACCTACACACACTCTACCGGTGACCGCATCTCTCAAGCCATTCATGTTTGGATACCAGGCGCATGCAATCTCTGTGCAGGGCAGACTGGGAAACAGGCGCAACCGGGCCGTGCAAGCTCTGTAGGCGCAACCAACAAACAGGGCGCAACCAACGGATGGGGTGGTGAACTTGATGATGTCATGACAACTTGCGGGCTCTGAACAATGACAAAAATGTATAACAAAAATATATTGTGGAGGGGCGGGAGGGATTATACCTTCGCCCAAGATGGCCCTTTAAATACTGGAAGAGCAAATGGGCATGTGCTCAAATGGGTAGAGCCCTATCTGTGTACCACAGGAGGTTGGTGGCACCCGGGCTCGTGGTAATAGATGAAGGGACTGCTTATCTTCCACTGCTCTTCTCTTTCCATCACCAGGACATTCCTATTACATTACACTACAACACCCACAACACCTGTGAACCTAGAACAACTTGTCAAAAGAGCCATGAAACAATCCAGAGGACCCAGCAACACACAGAGGCAGAGCAGCTGAAAGGTCAAACTACATGTATATTTCAGGGTGATTAGTGTGCATTCGTTGGTTATGAACATGAATCAGCTGGGAAAAAAAGATCTGTGAAGCACATACTCAGTCATACATACAGCACCATTAGTAGGCCTACAATAGAGGATGGAAGTGATTGTATATAATATTTTAACAAAACTGCAAGTGCTATGCTGGTGTGCTTATTTGTTGTAAAAAGTAAAATATGTGTGTAAAAATGTAAAGCAAATCACCTAACCCTAATGTGGAGGAGTTAAAGGAAAAATCCACTCAAAAAATCTATTTAGGAATTGTTTTCATTAGTCCACTGTTGATACAGTCCCAAAATGTTTTATATGTCAGCAGTCAAGTTTTCAGGATATAGTATTTTCAAGAAGCAAAGTGTCACTTGCCCCATCAACATGATGGTGTGTTCTTTTTATAAAAAATAAACACAATATCACTTACAGTTTTGTTAATATATTATATACAATCATTTATTTGGGAAAGGAGTAAAAAAACGGCCAATTCTTCACACATAGGTCACTAAACCTAATTAATTGAATGAAACGCAGCAGAGTGCTCAATTGGCCTGCAGGCCGTCTGATCCAGACAATAGCACTAGACCAAGTTGCCCCACAAGTTTGACGGGAGTATTGATTAGGCCTACCGTCTCAGTGTATAACACAGGAGAAGCATTCAGGTTAAGTCACCCTCAAATGACTGTCTCTTTTTAGCAGCACTTGTCCTTCGGAAGGTAATCGGTAGACAGTTCTTATTAAATCGGTATCGCTTACATCACCGAGCAGTGCACGAGAAAGAGTTGAATCATGATGACGTCATTGATCTTCAGGTCGTAGCTCTAGAAAGAGGCCCGTGTTTCTGACTTACAATTCCGAGTTGGATGACCGTTCAAAACGTATTTCCCTGCTGGAGCTCGTTTTTCCAGAATTCCCAGTTGTCTTGAACTCACTGAAGTCAAGTTTTTCACAGTTCTAAGTTAACAGTAGTCTTGAGCGAGGCACAAATAATGCTTCATTGACAGCATGGCCCATGTTGAATGTTTATAATTTTAAACTTGGAAAAGAGACACTTAATCCCAGGTTTGGGACCACACAGCCACTCCACTGAATAGCAGTTTGGAGATTGCTTTGCAATGCTTGCCGTTAGCCACTCTCACTGGTTCCTTCCAAACCACTCATTGTTGAATTTGCGATTTCCAACTTGTGTAATGTTTATGTCCAATGGTCGATGAGCACCGATACATTTTACCTATTACCTAAGGTAACGGAGCTAAATGACTACCGCCCCGTAGCACTCACTTCCGTCATCATGAAGTGCTTTGAGAGACTAGTCAAGGACCATATCACCTCCACCCTACCTGACATCCTAGACCCACTCCAATTTGCTTACCGCCCCAATAGGTCCACAGACGACGCAATCGCAATCACACTGCACACTGCTCTAACCCATCTGGACAAGAGGAATACATATGTAAGAATTCTGTTCATCGATTACAGCTCAGCATTTAACACCATAGTACCCTCCAAACTCGTAATTTAACTTGAGACCCTGGGTCTCGACCCCGCCCTGTGCAACTGGGTCCTGGACTTCCTGACGGGCCGCCCCCTCCACTTCGCTGATCCTCAACACTGGGGCCCCACAAGGGTGCATGCTCAGCCCCCTCCTGTACTCCCTGTTCACCCATGACTGCGTGGCCAAGCACTACTACAACTCAAATCATCAAGTTTGCAGACGACACAACAGTAGTAGGCTTGATTACCAACGATGACACGACAGCCTACAGGGAGGAGGTCAGGACTCTGGGTGTGTGGTGCCTGGAAAACACCTCTCACTCAACGTCAACAAAATGAAGGAGATGATCGTGGACTTCAGGAAACAGCAGAGGGTGCACCCCCCTGTCTACATCAACAGGACCGCAGTGGAGAAGGTGGAAAGCTTCAAGTTCCTTGGCGTACACATCACTGACAAATTGAAATGGACCACCCACACAGACAGTGTGGTGAAGAAGGCGCAACAGAGCCTCTTCAACCTCAGGAGGCTAAAGAAATGTGTCTTGTCACCTGAAACCCTCACAAATGTTTATAGATGCACAATCGGGCTGTATCACGGCAAGACAGTGGTGCGGTCTGCCCAACACATTACCGGGGGCAAACTACCTGCCCTCCAGGACACCTACAGCACCCGATGTCACAGGGAGACCAAAAAGATTATCAAGGACATCGACCACCTGAGCCACTGCCTGTTCACCCGCTATCATCCAGAAGGCAAAGTCAGTACAGGTGCATCAAAGCTGGGACAGAGAGACTGAAAAACAGCTTCTATCTCAAGGCCATCAGACTGTTAAACAGCCATCACTAGCACTAGCATTTAGAGGCTGCTGCCAATAGGTATAGACTAGGAATCACTAGCCACTTTAAGGAATGGAACACTAGTCACTTTAATAATGTTTACGTATCTGGCATTACTCCTCTCATATGTATCTACTGTATTCTATACTATTCTACAGTATCTTAGTCACTTAATAATGTTTACATATCTTGCATTACTCATCTCATATGTATATACTGTATTCTATACTATTCTACAGTATCTTAGTCACTTAATGTTTACATATCTGGCATTACTCATCTCATGTGTATATACGGTTTTCTAGACTAATCTATGGTATCTCATTCACTTAATAATGCTTACATATCTTGCATTACTCATCTCATATGTATATACTGTTTTTCTATACTATTCTGCTGTATCTTAGTCTGTTCTGCTCTGACATCGCTCGTCCATATTTAATTAATTCCTACTTAGATTTGTGTGTATTGGGTATATGTTGTGTAATTTGTTAGATATTACTGCACTGTCAAGGCTAGAAGCACAAGAATTTCACTACACCCCCAATAACACCCGCAATTTGATTTGATCTTCATTGCAGCCAATTGCTTTATGTGTCTTTCTGATCATTGAACCCTCAGTTGATATCAGTCTTTCAGATCATTGTACCCTCAGTTGATATCAGCCTTTCAGATCATTGTACCCTCAGTTGATATCAAAAAGCCATGGCAATCCAGAAAGTCAAATCACCACAATTTCTATAGTTCCAGGAACGGAATGATTTTAAAATGTAACTAGGCAAGTCAGTTAAGAACAAATACTTATTTACAAGGATGGCCTACCCCAGTCAAACCCGGACGACGCTGGGACAATTGTGCGCCACCCTATCCCTCTTGCACTGAGATGCAGTGCCTTAGACCGCTTGCAGCACTCTGGAGCCCTTGATGACAACACAATGAATACAATTCAAACAACTGATACGATTTTGCAGCATACGTTTTCAGGATCCTTTAATTGCGCTGTTGATTTATTTAAATTATGTTTGCATTGACGATGGAAGGTGAAAAGCAGATGCAGGTGTCTGGATCAACCGCAGGTTTAGTACAGCGTCGGAAATCGCGCACCGGCTATGCCCCACACAACAGTGCCAGACAGCGGATGCGTGGACGCGCGGGTGTACTCAGCCCCCGACCACCTCGCTGTATCCTATTTGTCTACTTGTTGTCATGGAGGAGCCAAGATGGCGGTCCTGGCCTATAGCCTAGGCAAACGGGAAATAAATCAGTATTTTTGCATTAAAAATGCTAAATTATTATCTCTCGTTGCCGTCATCCTACTCACCGTGTTTCACACAGTTTCTCGGTATTATGGAGGTAAGCGACTGGCTTAATTATGTTTGTTAGATAGCCAGGTAACGTTACGTTAGCTAACAGACACTTGACTCAACTGTGTTCGGGGAACTTGTAGCTAGCTAACGATAGCTTCCCTCTTTGCTCGCTGTTAGGGCGTTTACTAACACAATCTTACTAGTTACAACAATATGGTATTTGCAAATTGAGAAAACATAATAAAACCGCAAGGACTTAGCTACAGCCAAGCAATTGCAAGGAAGCATGAATACACTTGCAGGAGCCTGACTTAACTACCTAACGTTAGCTACATCGTTTTAGCACAGATAGAACAATGATATATATATATATATATATATATAACATATTTGGTGCATAGCTGTGATGCATTCAACCAAGAGACAGTCAAGCACAACGTATAAAGTATCCTAGTGGCATCGTCGCGAGCTAACCCATGTTTAATTACATCATTGTAGTAGCTAGCTAGTAACGTTAAGCTCTTACTGGCAAACTAGCCTACTGTATTAGCTGATTGCAACTAGCTTGTTAGTGAATATGTCTCTTATCTGTCATCAACCTAAGCAAACGTTAGTTAACTGGTCAGTTAACGTTAGCTAATGAGTTAACGTAAGTAACCTACTGCGCATGCGCATAACTAGCTAACGCTTTCTAGTTACTATAGAGCGTCATTTATTTTTTATTTTTACGGGAAGCTCAAATTTGACATTACTGTTGATTTGATAGTGGGGATAATAAAGTCATAGCTAAATGTGTAATCTAATGTATCTTGTGTCTTATGATTGTCAAGTATGCACATACAGCCACAGAGGAGGCAGGAGCCTAACTGGCCATTTATAAATTATTGTTTGTATCTGGCAGGCAAGCGCTCATCTCCGGGATGATGGCTTGCATACAGTGATCTTTGTTTATGGAAGGCATAGGACACAGTGGGCTCTCTGTGTGTAGACTGAGAACAGCTGCTGCTGTTGTCTGGCTGGTGTTGACATTGGCTGCTCTTGACGCCTTCTCTTGTCACCCCACATCTTTTGCTCGTTTGCATTGATTAATTGGCAGATGGTTCTATTCAATTAGAACACAAGTGAACGTCATGAGATGTGTGTGCTTTAGTGGAAAATGTCGATGGCTTAATTTGTACTGCAGGCTGCAATGGTGTCTTGGCTGAACCTTGCATTGCGCACACTGCTGCATTTGTATTCTTGAAAACCGTGTAGAGGCAGCAGGTTTCATTGTGTGCGTTTTTTTGTTATGGCTTACTGGAATGTTCTCTCTGTCTTCCCCTCAGGCGGAGACACATGTGAGTGGTTGCTGTCCAGTGGTCGGTTCTTAGGAGAAAACGTATGGCAGCCCTATGGCTGTATGATGCACAAATATAAAAGCATGTGAGTCACACCAATGGGGGGAATCTATGTATGTTGTGTGTGTGTGTGTGTGTGTAAAATGTGTTACATACTTTTGAGAGCATTTTAACCAAGCCCAAAACTACACAATTACCAAATTGTTTGTCAGTTGTTGTTACTATGTGCGAGTGAGTCATTAGTTGTTGTTTTTTCCCACAGTGAAGCAAAGACTTGCCTTGCTGAGAAAAGGGTGGCCTTCATTGGCGATTCCAGAATACGGCAGCTATTTTATTCATACATACAAATAATCGATCCTACACAAAAAGAGAATGGAAGAAAGGTAAGATAAATCCCCCTGGCATAAAGCACACACAAACCTGAATCTCTGAGCTTATGGCTGAATCTTAACTTGAGATCTCTGCCCTTAAGTGACTCTCAAAGCTCCCATTGACATCAATGCAGAATTCTTCAAAAGTCAGTTAAGCCAGGATTCACCTCTTAAGTGTGTAACTAATTACTCCTGGAGATTATTCTGGATAAGAGCGTATGCTGAATTGCTCAAATGTAAGTGTGTGTGTGTATATATATATATATATATATATACACACACACACACACACACACACAGTGGGGCAAAAAAGTATTTAGTCAGCCACCAATTGTGCAAGTTCTCCCACTTAAAAAAATGAGGCCTGTAATTTTCATCATAGGTACACTTCAACTATGACAGACAAAATGAGAAGAAAAAAATCCAGAAAATCACATTGTAGGATTTTTAATGAATTTATTTGCAAATTATGGTGGAAAATAAGTATTTGGTCATTAACAAAAGTTGATTTCAATACTTTGTTATATACCCTTTGTTGGCAATGACAGAAGTCTTTCTGTAAGTCTTCACAAGGTTTTCACACGCTGTTGCCCGGGCGGTGTGTTTGGGATCATTGTCATGCTGAAAGACCCAGCCAAGTTTAATTTTCAATGCCCTTGCTGATGGAAGGAGGTTTTCACTCAAAATCTCACGATACATGGCCCCATTCATTCTTTCCTTTACGGATCAGTCGTCCTGGTCCCTTTGCAGAAAAACAGCCCCAAAGCATGATGTTTCCACCCCCATGCTTCACAGTAGGTATGGTGTTCTTTGGATGCAACTCAGCATTCTTTGTCCTCCAAACACGACGAGTTGAGTTTTTACCAAAAAGTTATATTTTGGTTTCATCTGACCATATGACATTCTCCCAATCTTCTTCTGGATCATCCAAATGCTCTCTAGCAAACTTCAGACGGGCCTGGACATGTACTGGCTTAAGCAGGGAGACTGCAGGATTTGAGTCCCTGGCGGCGTAGTGTGTTACTGATGGTAGGCTTTGTTACTTTGGTCCCAGCTCTCTGCAGGTCATTCACTAGGTCAACCCGTGTGGTTCTGGAATTTTTGCTCACCGTTCTTGTGATAATTTTGACCCCACGGGGTGAGATCTTGCGTGGAGCCCCAGATCGAGGGAGATTATCAGTGGTCTTGTATGTCTTCCATTTCCTAATAATTGCTCCCGCAGTTGATTTCTTCAAACCAAGCTGCTTACCTATTGCAGATTCAGTCTTCCCAGCCTGGTGCAGGTCTACAATTTTGTTTCTGGTGTCCTTTGACAGCTCTTTGGTCTTGGCCATAGTGGAGTTTGGAGTGTGACTGTTTTAGGTTGTAGACAGGTGTCTTTTATACTGATAACAAGTTCAAGCAGGTGCCATTAATATAGGTAACTTGTGGAGGACAGAAGAGCCTCTTAAAGAAGAAGTTACAGGTCTGTGAGAGCCAGAAATATTGCTTGTTTGTAGGTGACCAAATACTTATTTTCCACCATAATTTGCAAATAAATTCATAAAAAATCCTACAATGTGATTTTCTGGATTAGTTGAAGTGTACCTATGATGATAAATTACAGGCCTCTCTCATCTTTTTAAGTGGGAGAACTTGCACAATTGGTGGCTGACTAAATATTTTTTCCCCCACTGTATATATATGATCTTTAGCCATGCTATTCCTAAAATAAGATGGGTAGTTGCTGCACTCAGTCAATGCTCTAATCTTGAGTAGAGAAATAGAGGGACAGTGACTGTTTTATCCCCTGTTGTGATGTCTGTCCTCCAGCACGAGAACATTCCCTTCGAAGATAGGAGCTCTTCAGTCAATGTGGTGAGCTATTTGTGTATCTCTCTCTCTTCACATCTCCTCTGTCTCAGTCAACAATAACAATGTCAAAGCCCAACAATTCCTTTTTTTAATTTGACGATGTAGATTCACCTCCCAATTATTATTTTTTTCTTCCTTCAAGGCAAACAGCATGTTTATTTTGGGGATTGTCCTGATAAGATCGATTGTTTTCTGTTTTGTTGTTAGGACTTCCTGTGGTATGCAGAGGTGAATAACTCTCTGAAGGAGCGCTTGATGTCATGGACAGAGGTAAAGGCAAGCACATGTACTGTACTGTGCCTTGCAAAAGTATTTTTTGCTATTTTGTTGCATTACAACCTGTAATTCAAATATATTTTTATTTAGATTTCATGTAATGGACATACACAAAATAGTAAATATTAGTGAAGTGAAATTAAATGAAAAAAATAACTTGTTTTAAAAAAAAATAATAATAATTGGAAAAGTGGTGCGTGCATATGTATTCACCCCCTTTGCTATGAAGTCCCTAAATAATATCTGGTGCAACCAATTACCTTCAGAGATCACATAATTAGTTAGATTGCACACAGGTAGACTTTATTTAAGTGTCTCATGAGCTGTCACATGATCTCAGTATACAGTTTAAGTCAGAAGTTTACATACACCATAGCCAAATACATTTAAACTCAGTTTTTCACAATTCCTGACATTTAATCCTAGTAAAAATTTCCTGTCTTAGGTTAGTTAGGATCACCACTTCATTTTAAGAACGTGAAATGTCAGAATAATAGTAGAGAGAATGTTTTATCACATTCCCAGTGGGTCAGAAGTTTACATTTACTCAATTACTATTTGGTAGCATTGCCTTTAAATTGTTTAACTTGGGTCAAACATTTTGGGTAGCCTTCCACAAGCTTCCCACAGTAAGTTGGGGGAATTTTGGCCCATTCCTCCTGACAGAGCTGGTGTAACCAAGTCAGGTTTGTAGGCCTCCTTGCTCGCACACGCTTTTTCAGTTCTGCCCTCACATTTTCTATAGGATTGAGGTCAGGGCTTCTCTGCGCTTTTAACGGACCTCTGAGACTATCACAGTGCAGGTGCATTTATACGGAGACTTGATTACACACAGGTGGATTGTATTTATCATCATTAGTCATTTAGGTCAACATTGGATCATTCAGAGATCCTCACTGAACTTCTGGAGAGAGTTTGCTGCACTGAAAGTAAAGGGGCTGAATAATTTTGCACGCCCAATTTTTCAGTTTTTGATTTGTTAAAAAAGTTTGAAATATCAAATAAATGTCGTTCCACTTCATGATTGTGTCCCACTTGTTGTTGATTCTTCACAAAAAAATACAGTTTTATATCTTTATGTTTGAAGCCTGAAATGTGGCAAAAGGTCGCAAAGTTCAAGGGGGCCGAATACTTTCGCAAGGCACTGTAGCAACAGTTTACTGTGATTTTAAAGATCATTCCAAAATAGTAACATGGCATGATTTAATATGACTTCTTGACTGTGTTTCAGGATCCTTCTGTAAAACCAGATGTCGTCATCATCGGAGCTGCCACTGTTAGTGAAATATGCTCACTCTCAAATCTGTTTACCACATATTTATCACATTTACTCCTGCATAGTTTAGATGGATTCATCATAGAGATTTCAATCTTTCCCATAGTGGTCCATCAAGTTGCGTAGTGGCAGCAGCGAGGCGCTGCAGCAGTACAGGGCCAACCTCACAGCCATCTCCTTGCCTCTGGAACAACTGGCTGAGGATGGGGAGGTCTACTGGGTTTTACAGGGTTAGTTCTTTACTGTTCATCTACCAGTCAATCAAAAGGAGACATGTTGATGAGTGCTTTGAAAATGAGGAATTTATATTAATTAAGCATTTCTCTCTCTCCCCTCCCCTCCATCTTTCTTTATTTTCTCTCTTCTTCCATCTCTTTCCAATCTCACTGTCCTCCTCCCCCTCCATCGCTCTCTTTCAACCCCCCCCCCCCCCCCCCCCCTCTCTCATGCCCCCTCTCACTCCCTTTCTCTCTCTCCTCCAGACCCTGTCCATGAGGAAGTTCTGAGTGATAACAGGAAGATGATTACTAACGAGCAGTTGGATCTGTACAACGAGGCGGCGCTCGGCACTCTGAACAGCAACAAGAAGAACGCCAAGGCCAGAGTCAAGTTCTTGGGCGCCACGCGCCAGGCTGCCATGGAAACCATTGCCCAATCAGCTGATGGCCTGCACCTGCCCGAGAACACCCGGAACGTGGTAGGCTTTTAGGTGGTCTGTCTGGCCTGGCACCTCTACCTGCATCTGTATGATCAAATAACAGCTGGCTTAAGACTAAAATAGAAACAAAAATTAAATATGTATGGTTTGAAACAGTTTAGTGCTGAAAAACTGTCCGGCTTTATGACTCTTAACCAGCACCATGTCAAATTACACTGTCCATCCTGTATACCTTGCACTTTAATTCATTGAACATTTGACAGCTTCTATGTTCATCTTCATTTGCCTAGTTAGTAGATTGGTGTGCTCCCCTTTATAGAAACAGAGTCTTTGAGGACAGGGTTCAAAGTACAAACAGAAATCAAATCCAAGTTTATTTGTCACCTGTGCCGAATTCAACCGGTGTAGACCTTACAGTGAAATGCCCTAACCAACAGTGTAATTATTTTTTTTTTTAAATATATATACAGTAGTGAGGCTGTATACAGGCACCGGTTAGACGGGCTAATTGAGCTAATATGTACATGTGGTTGAAGTGACTATGCATATATGGTTAACAGAGAGTAGCAGTAGCGTAAAATAGGGGGTGGTGGGTGGCGGGACACAATGCAGATAGTCCTGGTTGCCAATGTGCAGGTGCACCAGTTAGTTGGGCTAATTGAGGTAGTATGTACATGAAAGAGTAGTTAAAGTGACTATGCGTATATGATAGAGAGTAGCAGCAGTGTAAAAGAGGCGTTGGACACACAATGCAAATAGTCCGGGTAAAAGCTGTTGAAGCCTTTTGGTCCTAGACTTGGCACTCCGGTACCGCTTGCCATGTGGTAGTAGAGAGAACAGTCTATGACAGGGGTGGCTGGGGTCTTTGACACCTCCAGGTGAAGAGGTCCTGGATGGCAGGCAGCAGCTTAGCCCCAGTGATGTACTGGGCTGTACGTATAAGGTTACATACCTTAAGACTGCGGTAACCTGCGAGTCTGTTACAGCACGAGCCGCGCATGGCTCATTCTAACCTGCCCTGGGTATGAAGTTTCCCAAAGGTACAGGTCTAGGATCAGCTTCTCCTCCCCATAATCCTAACCGTTAGTGGGGAAAACGCAAAACTGACACAAGATCCATGTCTAAGGGCAACTTCACCCTATACCTGATAACCCTGTCACAGTAAACCTTTACCCTTAATCCGGAGCCAGGACAAGGCTTGCACTGTGCTGGAGTCTGGCGCTCAATAATAATGTTCCTCTACCCTCCACCAGGGTGCCATGATCCTGATGAACGCTGTGTGCAACAAGGTCCTGCGGCCCATCCACGGCTCCTGCTGCCAGGCCCTGCCGGCCCCCAGCCTCCTCCAGAAACTGACAGCCTGTGTCTTCCTGGGCTCAACACTGGTATTCCTGGTGCTTCATGCTCTGGGCCACAACAGGTACACGCTCCCTTGTGGTTCATGGGTTCTATTCCCGCTGGGGCCACATATACTGAAATATATACACCTAGACTATTTTGTGTTGTTCAGATCCAGGGCTCTAAATTAAAACATTTCCCTGGTGCTCCTAACGTAAACAATGTTAGGAGCACCCCATGAAATGTAGTAGCACCAGAAAGTGTTTTTATTGATTGAGATACAGCTTACATTGAGCCTATATGAATTCTAGCTGCTTTTGAAGCACATGTTTTGCCCTAGAAAATATGTAACACTGTAAACACATGAGTTTATTATAAAAACTCAGTTGTTGATACGAATCCCTGTCATTAAAATTTAAGTAATTTGTAGAATATTAGGTTTCTACATTGTGTAAAAGCACTCTTTTCCGATTGAGATGCATTACATTCAAATTTGTTCACTGTCTCTTTAAAAAAACGTCAGGTTTGTGATCGGGATGCACCGATATGACATTTTTGGCTGATACCGATATCCAATATTTGACTTGCCAAAAACAACAGATACAGATAGCGATATTTAAAAATGTATCAGCCTTTTAAGCATTCTAGTACAGCTAAATAGTTGAAACAAGGTGTCAAATGTTCATTTGTTCAGTTAGGAATAGATTGTTTACTAACTTGTAAATTAGAAAAATGACATCCATGAATGTATTTTAATAGCACAACAGTTATTCATGACACAATTATTTTAGCTGCCCCGTATTACAAAGATGGTTAAGTTGTTGGTGGCTCTTCTTACTATCCCATCTTGACTGTGTGGACAAACTTAAAAAATAAAATATTGGTTGAAACTAAAATACAGTTAATCAATTGCTTTAGGCTGTCATAAACTGCTATAACTTTTCAAATGTGCTTCACTGACTCGACTAGCAAATGCGAAATTTACAACACATCTCATCTTTCATTTAGGAAATTGTTATTTTTTACAAAAGAACAAAACTGCTTTGTTTTAAATTCAATAAAAATCTTGACCATACCAGCCATGAATGAACAACAGAAAAGCAACTGGGCTTAGTCAATTTTTTCCAGTGCCATTAGATGGCTGGGTTACAAAGTGACTGCCCATTTACAATTTTAACATTTGGGGGAGGTTTTTCTTCGCAAAGAGGACCTGCTCAGCTTTGTCACGAGAGTCTGTTTCTTTTTTCGTCTACAATGTGTGAAGCTGCACTGAAAAGGCGCTCACTGTCCACACTAGTACAAGGAGAACCAAGATACTTGTGCACAGCTTTAGCTAGGATGGGGAAACGGTGCTTGTTACTTCTCCAGTATCTAAGTGCATCTTCATTCCTGGGAATATTAGGTTCTGTCAGGTATCCTAGGATCTGCAAATAATGGGAAAGGGGGGGTTAGTACATGTAATACACCATATTGCATTATTCTTGCATTCCAACGGATCATTAGGCATATATAAAATGTTGGCTGATGTAGTAACAGAAAATGAAAATACAACGCATCTCTCTCACAGAGACAGACACACACACTGACCAAAAAGTTATTTTGTTGGCATTTACGTATGTCCCCATTACTAGTAAAACATAGTCAAAACCTATTTCTTTCACTTACTTGCTGCCGCGCCGTTTCGTTGTTCATTTGTTGAGTCGTTTCATTCTCACAAAGGATTTCATCATACATGTCAAGCAGTGAAGTTTAAACATGTTAACAGGCACTGGAAGTCCCGGCCCACTCCCCCCGACGTGGAGAGTGGCGAGGAGAAGCCGGCCACGGCGGCGTCGCCTCTCAGCCACAAGGCTCCGTTCCAGGCCCTGTGTAAGATGGGCCTCATCATGGCTTACTTCTACCTGTGTGACCGGGCCAACGTCTTCATGAAGGAGCAGAAGTTCTACACCCACTCCACCTTCTTCATCCCCCTCGTCTATATGTTTGTCCTGGGAATCTTCTACAGTGAGAACAGCAAGGAGGTGAGACGGTTTGGGATGGAATGTTTAAGGGAGTTGGGAAAAGTGGTATGTTTCTTGGAGGTGGAAGCCTAGGCCTACATGAATTCAGAGAGGTTTCTGTTTTAAATGAGTTGTCGTTGACTGCTAAACTCAATCGTCCATGTGTGACCTGATAGAAGGCTCTATCTCAGTGATTTTCTATTTCCCACTCAGACCAAGCTGCTGAACAGAGAGCAGACCGACGAGTGGAAGGGCTGGATGCAGCTGGTCATCCTCATCTACCACATATCTGGAGCCAGCGCCGTGAGTTTTACCATTACCTTTGATTTATATTGATGTGTTAACTGTCGCTTTTAATGTAAACTCATTGACCACATGTATAATTGCATTAGAAAGCATTTACAGCCTCCCGGGTGGCGCAGTGGTCTAGGGCACTGCATCGCAGCGCTAGCTGTGACCATGTAACCTATTTCATTATTATTTTTTTTTTTACTGTGATGTGTGATCAAGTGAAGGGGTGTGTGTTTTAAAAGTCAATCTTCCTTCCCAGTTCATCCCGGTGTACATGCATGTTCGGGTCCTGGTGGCAGCATACCTCTTCCAGACAGGATATGGACACTTCTCCTTCTTCTGGCTCAAAGGGGACTTTGGACTCTACAGAGTGTGCCAGGTAACTAATAGGTTTTATTAGAGTTAATAAAATGTTACTGTGATAATGATTCAAGCTGCTTAGTCCTAAGGGACTAAATGTAACGTAAAATACACAACTGCTGACATGTGGTGCCATAGAAACAATGACATTTTTTAAATCAAAAACCAAAACATGGATAGTTAGCAACAACTGTATTGATCACATATGTAGAGGTATTGATAAGGAACCCCTTGATAAGAGGAATCGGTATGGTCTGGCCCAAGCTTACTTCACACAGGTTGTACTTTGGTTATGCTGCAGTAGTAAGTAGTAAGTTCCTTATCTCAAGTCACCCTCTGTGTGTCATTGTTAAAAGCAATGTCTGTTCAACCATGCCAAACTATTTCTATTACATTTACATAAATATCATTCTTTTTTAAGCACGTTCCATGTCTGTTCTTTTAGAATGCTTTGTTAAAAGTGAGAATGGCCATTTCCTGTTTCCTGTATCTGTATCTCCGGGGTGAAGATTCCCCTAGGTACAGAACAAGGATTAGCTTCCCTTCCCCCAATCCTAACCTTTACCATTAGTGGGGGAAATTATTGGACCAGGTCTCTCTTGGAAAAGAGATATTATCTCAATGAGGAAAAAACCAGTATAAATAAAGGTAAAATAAATCATAAAAAATAAATGCAAAACTTACCACAGATCAGCGTTTAGGAGCAACTTCACCGTATTCCTGTCTGTTTCCAGGTCCTATTCCGTCTCAACTTCCTGGTCATAGTTTTGTGTCTGGTGATGGATCGGCCGTACCAGTTCTACTACTTTGTGCCTCTGGTCACTTTCTGGTTCGTCATAATCTACGCCACCATGGCCATGTGGCCCCAGATACTGCAGAAGAAAGCCAATGGTCCGTATGGGTCAACCATTGTACTGGACAAGTAGTGGTAGAAGTAAAGATAGTAAATAAACCAGTGTTTTAAAAGCTAAGAAATGCTTTGATTTTAAAAGTGATTAATTCAGAAGTGATTCATACTAGTGTTGAATTGTGAAGAACTTCTGTCCAGCACAGTGAGTGTTTAGCCATTTGTCTTTTTACAGGTAGTGGGATGTGGCACATTGGAATTCTAGTGAAGCTGCTTGGGCTACTCCTGTTCATCTGCTTCTTTGCGTATTCACAGGTGAGTTCATCATCCGGTTTATTCACTCATTTAGAGCCTTTAACTCTCTTGAGATTTTGAATGGAACTAAAAAGTTCTCAACTGGTATGGGTCAATGTTTAAGACCAATGGCTGTATTCATAAAGCGTCTCAGAGCAGGAATAGTGATCTAGGATCAGGGCCCCCATGTCCATGTAATCTGATCTTATTTTATCTAAAAGGCTAAACTGATCCTAAATCAGAGGATGTTTAACTGTCTATCTCTTCCAGGGGTTGTTTGAGAACATTTTCTCAGTCTGGCCCGTCTCCAAGCTCTTTGAGCTGAACGGAAGCATTCACGAGTGGTGGTTTAGGTGGAAGCTGGATCGATTTGTAAGTAGATATTTGAACATGTTTTTACACCCCTTAAGTGGCTCTCTCCTATCAGATTTTCTTGATAGGGTATCAAAATATCACAGTATCACATCTCTTTAGGAAGTTGCACCAATAACTTGTCAAATGTTTTTTTTATTGTCATATACACCTGATAGGTGCAGTGAAATGTGTTTTGTAGGGTCAGCCATAGTAGTACATTTCAACTTGGTGTTGCTGGTATTAGAACCAGCGACCTTTCGGTTACTGGCCAAACTCTCTAACCGCTAATCTAACTGCCGCCCTAGATTAATCTGTTGGTCGATGTTTAATGTTGGTGATCTAGATGGTTCTATTGGTTGGTCAGTGTGAGTAAGTGGTACTGTGTGGTTCAGTCGGTAGAGCAGGGTGCTTGTAACATCAAGAGTGTGGGTTTGATTCCCACTGGAGACACCCATACAAAAATGAATACACACACTACTAAGTTGTTTAGCATCAAAGCATCTGTGAAATTGCATTTTTTATTGTTATTATTGTATATATTTGTATCTGAATGTGTGTGTTTTGACTTTGTGTGTGTATGTGTCGTTCAGGCCATTATCCACGGGATGCTGTTTGCCTTTGTCTACCTGTTGCTGCAGAAGTACCAGGTCCTCTCTGAGGGGAAAGGAGAGTCTCTCTTCTCCACAAGAATCTCCAACATCCTACTCCTCATCTCTGTGGTCTCATTCATGGTAAGAAGACCATTTTTTATGTATTTATTTAACCATTACTAATACTACACTCTAAAACCATATTCTAGTATTTACTTTATTAGTCCGTCAATCTCCAAACCACTGTGCTTGTCAGCAGTCCACTTTTGAAGAGTAAAAAACTGTCATGATGATGTGTTTTTGTAGTTTTCATTTTAATCAGTCAGGTGAGTGTATTGAGCACCTATTCTCATAAAGTTAACCTCATCATTTATTTTTTATTTGTGAACATTCACACTCTGAGGTCAATGCAAATCTCAGATGGAAGATGTCCCTTCTATCCCTTTCTGGTGCACATTGTGCTCCTTGTTACTAACCTTAGCTTTTACCTTGTACTCCTTGAACAACACTTTCCTAACCTCTCCTTGTACATTGATCCTTGAACAACACTTTCCTAACCTCTCCTTGTACATTGATCCTTGAACAACACTTTCCTAACCTCTCCTTGTACATTGATCCTTGAACAACACTTTCCTAACCTCTCCTTGTACATTAATCCTTGAACAACACTTTCCTAACCTCTCCTTGTACATTGATCCTTGAACAACACTTTCCTAACCTCTCCTTGTACATTGTGATCCTTGAACAACACTTTCCTAACTTCTCCTTGTACATTGATCCTTGAACAACACTTTCCTAACCTCTCCTTGTACATTGATCCTTGAACAACACTTTCCTAACCTCTCCTTGTACATTGATCCTTGAACAACACTTTCCTAACCTCTCCTTGTACATTGATCCTTGAACAACACTTTCCTAACCTCTCCTTGTACATTGTGATCCTTGAACAACACTTTCCTAACTTCTCCTTGTACATTGATCCTTGAACAACACTTTCCTAACCTCTCCTTGTACATTGATCCTTGAACAACACTTTCCTAACCTCTCCTTGTACATTGATCCTTGAACAACACTTTCCTAACCTCTCCTTGTACATTGATCCTTGAACAACACTTTCCTAACCTCTCCTTGTACATTGTGATCCTTGAACAACACTTTCCTAACCTCTCCTTGTACATTGATCCTTGAACAACACTTTCCTAACCTCTCCTTGTACATTGATCCTTGAACAACACTTTCCTAACCTCTCCTTGTACATTGATCCTTGAACAACACTTTCCTAACCTCTCCTTGTACATTGATCCTTGAACAACACTTTCCTAACCTCTCCTTGTACATTGTGATCCTTGAACAACACTTTCCTAACCTCTCCTTGTACATTGTGATCCTTGAACAACACTTTCCTAACCTCGTTTCATCTGTTCCAGACCTACTCCATATGGGCCAGCAGCTGTAAAAACAAGACCGAGTGCAACGAGATGCATCCCTACATCTCAGGGCTCCAGGTAAATAGAGCAGGAAGTCAGGCTTTGCTTACTATTGGTCTCACAGACAAAGCCATGCTCACAGTAGTTTTCCCATACACATATTTAAGTTTTGTTACTTGTCAAGTAGTTACCCCGACGCTAAGGAGTTAGTGAACATCTTTAAACAGTTAATGCACACCTTCTACCTTTAAACAGTACGGAACGTACTGTAGTTGACACAGACATGGATTTCATTATTAATGATTTTATAAATCCTTAGCCCTTCTCTGAAGGCCCATTGTTCCCCACTGTGTTTGGGTTAGTAATCATTTGTAGAGGGGCTATATTTCCCCCCAGCATGCATTTATTCACTATTCTGAATGTCTAAAGAATCCAGATGTTGTTCTGAAATATGAACACAGAAATAATGAACATTTTCAACTCTTATGGTGGTGATTTGACAAAATTACAATCATGGTCTTGAATTGGACTTGCATTCTTCTGGTCTCGGTCTTGACTCGGGTCTCCCTCCCGGTCTTGCCTTGATTTGCGCTGGTATTGAGCTTGTTTCGGTCTCGCTTTAGGTGGTCTGGAACACAACACTGTGATATAAACTCAGCAAAAAAAAAAAGAAATGTCAGTTTTTCAGGACCCTGTCTTTCAAAGATAATTTGTAAAAATCTAAATAACTTCACAGATCTTCATTGTAAAGGGTTAAAACATTGTTTCCCATGAACCATAAACTATTAAGGAACATGCACCTGTGGCACAATCGCTAAGACACTAACAGCTTACAGACGGTAAGCAAATAAGGTCACAAAAGAGGACTCTAAAGAGTCCCCCCCCCCCCACACCCTTAATACAGTTGGTCCATGCCATGCACTGACTGGCTGGAATGTCTTTCTCCTCCTCTCAGATCCTAGCCTTCATCCTAATCAGAAACATTCCCGGATACGCCCGCTCTCTATACAGCTCATTCTTCGCATGGTTCGGGAAGATCTCCCTAGAGGTAAGATGGATGCCACTTGCAGGGATGCTGCACTCATTGTTCATCAGCAGAATCTCTGTATGATACTTGTGAATTTCATTTATTGCATCGTACTCCCTCCCTTTCCCTCTCTTTCCGACCCCCAGCTGTTCATCTGCCAGTACCACATCTGGCTGGCGGCGGACACCAAGGGCATCCTGGTGCTGATCCCAGGCAACCCCTCGCTTAACATCATCATCAGCACCTTCATCTTTGTGTGTGTGGCCCATGAGATCTCCCTGATCACCAACGACCTGGCCCAGGTGGCCATCCCCAAGGATGGGGCCGCCCTGCTCAAGAGGCTGCTGGCTGCCGGGGTCTTCACCCTGGGTCTACTTCTGATGTCCAAGAGCGCTGAAGGGAACCAGGGAGAAGGCCACTGAGATGAGGGGAGGGGGTACCACTGTGGGGGAGAGGTAGACTGATTTCTAGACTAATGAGAGTGACTGACTGGTTAGTCTTCCATAACCCCAGGGTCGTATTCATTTGGCACCAAACTGAAGAAAATTGACTGATAGATGTGTTCCATTGCAAACCTTTTAAAACTTTTTGCTACGGTTTGCATCAATGAATACGACAGAGTTGAACAGGCCAAGTCAAGGATATGGCACTGCTGTCTGTTTCTCTTGACTGCTCTGCTCTGAGTACTGGGGTGAAAGTCATACACTGAAGAGGACGAGGTCCCAACTTGGGCCCACACATCACTGAGCAGCACATTAATAAGGTACTGACTCCATACTATAGACGTTTACAATGGAAGAAGGGTGAGGTAGGGGTGGAGGATCGGGGGTAATGATGTGTGGATTTTTTTAACGAATTGCTCCCCAGATGACTTCCTATGCAGTGTACTAGCTTTGACTGGGCTCTGGTCTAAAGTAGTGCACTATATAGAGAAGGGTGCCATTTGGGATGCAGGTAGAAACAAATAAAGTTTGCCTTGTGCTGAAAAGTGAGGTCAGCAGTCACCTAGCTCTGAAATCTGTTTTATGCACATTATTTAATTATTTAAATGAAGCTTCTATTTTATACAGGGTTATTTTTGTTGTTGCTTTTGTTTTTCCATTTGTTGTGTGTGTGCCCATGACTGCTGTTTGTTTGTGAATGAAGTATTGCCTAGATATTTTCAGTTTCTTTTGTCACCACCTCAGACCACAGCCAGGCCATGGAGAAGATGCAGTAATGAATTTTCATTGCAGAATCCTGTTGCATTCTGGGTCTGACACGAGCCTATCCTATCGGGGTGAACAACCACTGGTGTGTGTGTGCATCCGTTTGCGCAGGTTCAGTTTCACCAATTTCTACTAGTATGTTAAATGAGAAGTGTGGATGTTGTTTCTGTGTTAGTCATCTTAAAGCAGGCTTCTCAGAGCTACAATAGAACAGGCACTGCTTTGTAAATACATCTAACATACCGTGGCAGGACATCCGTCAAAGCATACTTACCACTATAACGAAGCCACTGCTAATGAGTGGATGGATGATATGCACCTGACTTAATGCCTTCGTTCTACTCCCTACAGTTTTCTCTTCAGTTGTCACACGGCATCAGTGCCAAGTTTGCATTGAAATCTGACGCTTCGTGATCAAGGTTGGAACTTAAGGATTTTGGGCAGTGGCTTGCTGGGCTAGTAGACTGTAATTTCTACTATCCCGGTTGGTATTCTGTGCTATATTGTAAAACACCTAATTTCACTCGCCGCCGGGCTAGTTAAGCACGTTTTCTACTAGCCCAGTCTGAAAAGTGCTAACATCGGGGCTAGCTTAATTTCCATCCTTGGTCGTGATACTTCATGATGTATTTTAAAAGGGGGGGGTGAATGGGAATTATTGCTAAAGAAAAAAAGCAGTACTTCATGTTGAGCCTGTCATTTAAGCCTTCTTTCAGCCAACGAGTCAAACCCATGTTCTTTGTGTGTATTTTCCAATTATGCCATGTAAGGTTTTTACAAGGGAAGGTTATTTAATTAAACATTTTAAATGGCATAGTAAAACCAAGATGTTTGTATATCTGCTACTTCATCCATTTTGTACCTCACCTTGGCGGTAGCTTAAATACAACGGCCAAAATTGTATGGATTTAAGGAAACACTGAATCGCTTCATATCCAGTTGTTGAATCATTTAGATACCACTTTGATCCATTGGTTATAGTGCCCATTATTTAAAACCCTTCACAATGTGTAACTCACCTGCTTAAAGCTGGATGTTAAGGCAACTTAGCAGATATTGTAAGTGTACATTAAGAAGACTGCAAATTAGTTAGTTATTTTAGTTTAATCGCATATTAATTTTATCTGTATATTTTCTGTGCCGTGGAAAGGTAACTGAATGGGGTGTACACTTTAGAATTATTACAGGTTGATGTAGCTTCTCAATTAAATTAATTCAATACCATAGATTGGTCTGACAGGTCTTGGCACTATTCAGAAGTCTGTATCCCAAATGGCACCCTATTCCGTATGTAATGCAAACCTCTTAAACCTGAGCCCATAGGGCTCTGATCAAAAGTAGTACACTTTCCAGGGAATAGGGTACCATTTGTTTGTTACAATTTGCTTGAAAGTCAAAACATTACACATTTTGATCATTGGATTGATCAAGGAGATTGACGAAATTGCACCGACTGTAAATGGACGGCAATTGTTCTGAATTTGGTTGTCAGGAAAATGGTTATCTACCTTGATTTAAAGTATCTTACAGTATGTTATTCACAATTTTAGATTTTTCTGTTTAAATTAGTTTTGGTCAAATTAAAAGAAGCAACAACTATATATACCCAGAGAAGTTTTATGTAAATTATTTTGTCTTAAAAATGTGAAATGTACCCATTTTATTTATAAATGCCTTTATTCTGTTGTACATTGTCAATAATACATACCTTCATAAAAATATTGTCGGACTTCTTTGTCCCTTCCTTGTCAACACCGTGAGGTTAATCACTAGGCTTAATCTGTGTCCGGGAAGCCGGCCCCGAATGTTTCGTTTTTGGTCTTTATGTTAACACTACTAAAATTGCCCTCAGGTGGACACCAGCAAGAAAGTGGAAGCGAGGCAGACTAAAAACGCGATGGCAGCGGTGGCTGAACTTTAAGAGATGGGTCTCTCTTAGAGCGGGACAGTGGTGGATGAGCTGGAAGAGATGGGTCTCTCTTAGAGCAGGACAGTGGTGGCTGAGCTGGAAGAGATGGGCTTAGAGCGGGACAGTGGTGGCTGAGCTGGAAGAGACGGGTCTCTCTTAGAGCGGGACAGTGGTGGCTGAGCTGGAAGAGATGGGTCTCTCTTAGAGCGGGACAGTGGTGGCTGAGCTGGAAGAGATGGGTCTCTCTTAGAGCGGGACAGTGGTGGCTGAGCTGGAAGAGATGGGTCTCTCTTAGAGCGGGACAGTGGTGGCTGAGCTGGAAGAGATGGGTCTCTCTTAGAGCGGGACAGTGGTGGATGAGCTGGAAGAGATGGGTCTCTCTTAGAGCAGGACAGTGGTGGCTGAGCTGGAAGAGATGGGTCTCTCTTAGAGCGGGACAGTGGTGGCTGAGCTGGAAGAGACGGGTCTCTCTTAGAGCGGGACAGTGGTGGCTGAGCTGGAAGAGATGGGTCTCTCTTAGAGCGGGACAGTGGTGGCTGAGCTGGAAGAGATGGGTCTCTCTTAGAGCGGGACAGTGGTGGCTGAGCTGGAAGAGACGGGTCTCTCATAGAACAGGACACAAGCTGTGGCCAAAGACAGGCTCCAGTGCCTTATGTCCGACCCGGGACTAAGAGGATTAAGGAAGTACCTAATTCATACAACAGGCTGGAGAAAGATGAAGAGAGAGTGGGTCCTCCTGGCCTGCCACAGGCCTGGTTCTACAATTGACAGCAAACAGCACATTTAAATAAAATGTATTTTTACTGTTATGTGACAGAAAATGAACAGTTACACATACATGGTCAGACATTAAACATAAAAGCATCTCTGTCTCTTCATCTAAAGAGTGCAAGGCCAGTAAAAATACAGATATATCGTTAATGGCATATCATTTCTAGAACAATATTTAAATAAAATCCTATAAACATAGCATTTTAATATTTATTATTAAGCTTGAATACACACATTCATAAACTCATCAACATGTATAGTTGACTACTGATAAATGCAACTGCTTGGCATTGTGGTGAAAGTGTGCACAAAAATATGTATCGTAAAGTAGGGTCAAGTGCCTTATTCACGGGCACATCAACAGATTTTTCACCTTGACAGCTCAGGTATTTGACCCAGCAACCTTTCGGTTACTGGTCCCAACTCTCTAACTGATAGGCTACCTGCTGCCCCAAAGAGCATATAGTGCAAGATCTGAAGTGTAATTGTTTTTTCAGGCCCAATCAATTGGTCATCTTTTTAACCAATACTACGTGCACTTATCAGGAGTCTACTGTACTCTGCAACACTCGCTCACATAGATAAGTGCACACGGAAAGACAATAGCGTCGAGTATCAAAGCACTGCTTGGGCATGCAGATTGGCACAGATGTAGTGTTTGTTCCAAATGGCATTCTATTCCCTACATAGTGCACTACTCTATGGGCCCTGGTCAGAAGTGTGCACTATATAGGAAATAGTGTGCTATTTGGGACTTAGACATAGAAAAACTCTTGGCTAAAAAGGATAGAGACAGACAGACAGCAGCTCCAGCACTGGGGGTTTTCTCTCGTCACAAATTCACTGCTTCAGCCACTTTCCTCTCCTCAGGAATACCATTTACCTAGTGTGGAGAATAAAATGCATGAATCAATATATTGCATAATATAATGTATTGGGATATAAGGGAAATATAGACTGTTTACAGGTTCTGAGAGGGAATATTGTAACTGCATGGGAATATGGTCACTATATTGTAACTGTGGAAAGATGAGGGCACTCAACCTACTTGAGTCGAGGTGAAACCCAAAAATGTGATCATTGAGTGAAGGCCAGAACGTCCAACTCATAATAGTTGTTTAAGTAAAATAATATTATTTGAATGCTGAGCGAGCGTAGCACCTTCTCTTTTTCAACTAGTCTACTACTGTTATATTAAGTGCAAAATAAAATATTCTCTCCTATAGTTGAGAGATTCCTTTAAACAAAACCAGACCAGTATACTTGCCTCCAGTCTCCGAAATGTCGACATACAATAATTCTCTCTATCTCCTTTGTTAGCAGTAAAAAGAACAACAGAGTAGTGATTTACACAGAGTAGTGATTTAGACAGAGTAGTGATTAAGACAGAGCAGTGGTTTAGACAGAGCAGTTAGACAGAGCAGTGATTTAGAAAGAACAGATATTTAGACAGAACAGTGATTTAGATAGAGCAGTTAGACAGAGCAGTGATTTAGACAGAGTAGCTAGTTAGACAGAGCAGTGATTTAGACAGAGTAGCTAGTTAGACAGAGCAGTGATTTAGACAGAGCAGTTAGACAGATCAGTGATTTAGAAAGAACAGATATTTAGACAGAGCAGTTAGACAGAGCAGTGATTTAGACAGAGCAGTTAGACAGAGCAGTTAGACAGCAGTGATTTAGACAGAGCAGTTAGACAGAGCAGTGGTTTAGACAGAGCAGTTAAACAGAGCAGTGATTTAGAAATAACAGATATTTCGACAGAACAGATATTTAGACAGAGCAGTGGTTTAGACAGTGTAGCTAGTTAGACAGAGCAGTTAGACAGCAGTGATTTAGACAGAGTAGCTAGTTAGACAGAGCAGTGGTTTAGACCGAGTAGCTAGTTAGACAGAGCAGTTGTTTAGAAAGAGCAGTTATTTAGACAGCAGTGGTTTAGACAGAGTTGTTAGTTAGACAGAGCGATGATTTAGACAGAGCAGTTAGACAGCAGTTAGAGGGCCCTCTTGTAGTTCATTGACATGCACACAAGCGGGAGCCATATTCTAGTTAGACACAGTAACTACAGAACAGTAGGTGGGTGGAAGAATGTATTTGATTGAGGTGAATAAAAAGGAAAAATCAGGAAAGAAAACTATTGCAGTCAACATTAACTATGTTATCAGAAGTGAGCCTCCATGTTATTTAATATAAAATGTGATAGGTTAGATAATTGAGGATGACCATGATGAATCTATGTCCAAAGTAGTTATGTTACTTAGTGAGGGCTTTACTGTATACATTTTCATTGGTCCATGAGATAATAGACCAATCGTACTAAAGCAGAACTCAATACTAACCTGATGGCTGTTGCTGTGGTATCTGAATCTGGTTCTGCAGGTTTCTGAAATTAGAGGTCAACAGATTATAAGGACATTTGCGCCAAGTCTAGGACCAAAAGGCTCCTTAACAGCTTCTATCCCCAAGCCATAAGACTGCTGAACAACTAGTCAAATGGCCACTGGACTATTTATATTGACCCCCCCCCCTCAATTGTTTTTACTTTAGTTTATTTGGTAAATATTTTCTTAACTCTTCTTGAACTGCACTGTTGGTTAAGTGCTTGTATGTAAGTAAGCATTTCACGGTAAGGTCTACAGTCGTGGCCAAAAAATTTTCGAGAATGACACATATTCATTTTCACAAAGTTTGCTGTTTCAGTGTCTAGATATTTTTGTCAGATGTTACTATGGAATACTGAAGTATAATTACAAGCATTTCATGAGTGTCAAATGCTTTTATTTACAATTACATGAAGTTGATGCAAATAGTCAATATTTGCAGTGTTGACCCTTCTTTTTCAAGACCTCTGCAATCCGCCCTGGCATGCTGTCAATTAACTTCTGGGCCACATCCTGACTGATGGCAGCCCATTCTTGCATAATCAATGCTTGGAGTTTGTCAGAATTTGTGGGTTTTTGTTTGTCCACCCGCCTCTTGAGGATTGACCACAAGTTCTCAATGGGATTAAGGTCTGGGGAGTTTTCTGGCCATGGACCCAAAATATCGATGTTTTGTTCCCCAAGCCACTTAGTTATCACGTTTGCTTTATGGCAAGGTGCTCCATCATGCTGGAAAAGGCATTGTTCGTCACCAAACTGTTCCTGGATGGTTGGGAGAAGTTGCTCTCTGAGAATGTGTTGGTACCATTCTTTATTCATGGCTGTGTTCTTAGGCAAAAGTGAGTGTGAGTGAGTGAGCCCACTCCCTTGTCTGAGAAGCAACCCCACACATGAGTGGTCTCAGGATGCTTTACTGTTGGCATGACACAGGACTCTGATGGTAGCACTCACCTTGTCTTCTCTGGACAAGCTTTTTTCCGGATGCCCCAAACAATTGGAAAGGGGATTCATCAGAGAAAATTACTTTACCCCAGTCCTCAGCAGTCCAATCCCTTTACCTTTTGCAGAATATCAGTCTGTCCCTGATGTTTTTCCTGGAGAGAAGTGGCTTCTTTGCTGTTCTTCTTGACACCAGGCCATCCTCCAAAAGTCTTTGCCTCACACCTGCCTGCTGCCATTCCTGAGCAAGCTCTGTACTGGTGGTGCCCCAATCCCGCAGCTGAATCAATTTTAGGAGACGGTCCTGGTGCTTGCTGGACTTTCTTGGGCGCCCAGAAGCCTTCTTCACAACATTTGAACCGCTCTCCTTGAAGTTCTTGATGATCCGATAAATGGTTGATTTGGGTGCAATCTTACTGGCAGCAATATCCTTGCCTGTGAAGCCCTTTTTGTGCAAAGCAATGATGATTGCACGTGTTTCCTTGCAGGTAACCATGGTTGACAGAGGAAGAACAATGATTCCAAGCACCACCCTCCTTTTGAAGCTTCCAGTCTGTTATTCAAACTCAATCAGCATGACAGAGTGATCTCCAGCCTTGTCCTCGTCAACACTCACACCTGTGTTAACGAGAGAATCACTGACATGTTGTCAGCTGGTCCTTTTGTGGCAGGACTGAAATGCAGTGGAAATGTTTTTTGGGGGATTCAGTTCATTTGCATGGTAAAGAGGGACATAGCAATTAATTGCAATTCATCTGATCACTCTTCATAACATTCTGGAGTATATGCAAATTGCCATCATACAAACTGAGGCAGCAGACTTTGTGAAAATTAATATTTGTGTCATTCTCAAAACTTTGGCCACGACTGTACACCTGTTGTATTCAGCGCATGTGACAAATAAAGTTTGATTTGATTTGTATAGCTTGTGCGTTCTATAATTATCATAGGAAAGCATTTTTACTTGAAACTATTAACAGGACCCATTTGCTCTGGTTTTCCTGAGCCATGCCATTCTAGAAATCATATGACAGATTTAGCGTTTAGAGTTTAAACCAGTTTTACTCGGAGAGCTTCAACAAAAGTCTCACTATGCTGGTTGTAAACATGGTATTGCTCAATACATACTGTATTAGAACAACATTGTGAATGCATGTGTGTGTGCGCACGTGTATTGTTTGTGTATGTGTGTGTTTGAGAGAGAGATAGAGAGGTGCAGAGGAAATATAGTGTGTGTATCTGTCCTTGTATGTGAGTACCCCAGCCACTCTGTGTGCTTGGACGGACACCCCAGCCACTCGGTGTGCTTGGACACCCCAGCCACTCAGCCAGGACTCACGTCTGTGTCTGCATCAGTGGCATGCTTGTTGTCTCGTAGTTGTCTGGGTGTATGGGGGGCACCACCTCCCCACTTTGGCTGAAGACAGGCAGGGTGGAGAGGGGCCAGGAGATCTCCCTGTTCTTAGACATGCTCCGCAGCTCCTTGGTCGACTTCTGGATGGAGCTGTGATGCACTAACTGGATACTGAGGAGAGAAGAGACGGACAGAAAATAAATCAATCATATTTAAATAATACAGAAATATATCTTAAGTCTTAAAGTGGTACTTTGGCAGTCAGATGTAGTCATGGATACAATTTGTATGTCTTTGTGTCCAGTATGAAGGAAGTCAGAGGTAGTTTGTTAATGCAATGACTGGAAGTCTATGGGTATCTGATAGCATTCAGTAGGCACCCATATACTTCCAGTCTTTGTGCTAACACTAATTAGCGTTGGCTTGCAAAACTACCTCTAACTATGAGACACAGAGACATACAAATGGTATCCATGAGTTCATCTGACCCTGGGGAAGTAGATATCCGGACTCATTGCATCCCTAATATTGTTGAATCCTTAACATCGCAGTCAACACGCACACTCTAGTGTAATGTACACACATGCATTAAGGTATATATTATATAGGAAATATTTTGTAGACCAACAGCATAAAGAGTGTTTTTCTTTGACAGGAGGGAACTGTTTTGTTGTTACTATTGGTTATTTGGCTGCTGAGTCTAATGGAGTTTGTTTGAGAGTGTCTCCACTCCCTCTCATGCTGTCATACTCACTCTCTTTTCTCCCCCCTCTCTCTGTTTCTCTCTCCCCCTCTCCCGATCTCTGTCTCTCTCCCTTCCCCCTTCTCTCTCCACCCTCCCTATCTCTCTCCTCCTCTCTCTCCCCCTTTCCCCCTGTCTCTGTGTCTCTCCCACTCTCTGTCTCTGCCTCCCTCACCTCCTCTCTGTCTCTGTAAACAACACTGGTCTGATATTTCTCTGCTTCAGGTACAGAACTATATAAGTTCTCCTTAACCACAGATGTAGGATAAGATTACTGTATCTCCCAATCCTCCCCCATTAGAGGTGGTGAATCAATATCTGGCCCTGGATCAGTTAAGGTCGACTTCCATTCTAACACCTCCCTGCAGCTTTGAGCAGCTCATTGGATGACGGGATGTAAAACACACAGATGACAGTATGAATGGACATGAGGATGTCACCATGGCGATTCGAAAGCAGAAGGTGAAAGGGCAAATTATTTGAAGGGGGGATCCAAACTAAGAGGAACCAAAACTCAAAATAAAAACACAGGAGAGAATTAACACTTACTCTGGTGTTTGCATGTTTCTTTTATCCCTAGAAACAAAACAAATGAATGAATTAAATACTAATATTAATAGTTAAAAGACATTCACACAGACGCGAATGGAGAGCACGTGATGTTGGATGGATGAATGGTGCGGGCGAAGGAAAAAACAGTACTTCATGGACACACTGAGTGGTGGGTGGAGGGACACAGTCTCTGTCAGCCTGTAAATGAGGGTTGGAGAAGCAATATAATGGTTGATTGACCATCAATGTCATAATGATTATGCTAATAACCATCAAGATGAATATGAGAAATCAAAGCTGAGACAGAACAGTGTAACGTATGGAGAACATACATCGACCATAAGACTGGATGGTCATTGACAAGCTGTGCTTCCAGAATATTAAACCTCTTGACGTCCATCTATAGTGACTAAGTAGCACAACTAAACATCCCTTAACTGACTGGGCCTGTGACACTGCACTCAGAGTAATCAGTCTATCCCTCAGGATCTGAGAACCCCTACGTGACAACTAGAAAGAAAAGTGTCTGTGTGTGTCAGAAGTGAAAGCAGCACACTTACACCCCTTCCCGCCGGCAGCACATGGAGTAACCCAGGACGCTGAAGAGGACCATGGCCACAGCCGAGGGCACCGCCAACGTGATGAGGAAGTCGGCAAAGAAGTCCCTGCTCTTCAGAGACTCTGGCGGGGGGTTGTACCCCCCGATGTCAGGCAGGACCCCCGTCCCTGGGTCCGGACGGTTACTGTGGATCATGATCATCTTGGTGATGTCCACCTGGAGAAGACAGAGGTTCAATCAGCACTTCATTTACTATAGATATTAGGGTGGTAAATTCTGGTCATTTCCCCCAAATTGAGACGTTTTCCAGAAATCCCAGTTTGAGGATTCCCATTTCCTTCTTATTCCCTCCAGATTTCAGCCAAATACATGTTCAAATATACCTAACTGTCATTTTTCTTATGGCGAATGTGGAATGGCTTGTCCAAATACATGATGCTACTGTCAATGTAAAAAAGCACATGAACAACAATCAACAACACCTCAGAATCTCTGATCTATAAAAATGTGTGTGTGTGTGTGTGTTTGTCTGTTTGGCATAGTTTTGTGTGGGTTTGTGTGTGTGTGTGTGCATATGACACTACAAAAACACACTACAATTTTTGAAAGGCATGGTCAGAGAACAGGTCAAGAGGTCACACCATGGTTCCAGGGTCCTGTCCAGTCCTCACCAGATTGATCTTACACCAGTCGATGTCGAACTGGGCTCTGAACTTCTTGTCACAGCTGATGACAGGCTCCATCTCCTGGCTGCAGCGGAGCTGGTTCTGGGAGTTCTCCACCTCCCTCAGGCAGGAAGAGAACTGCACGTCAGCTCCCACCATCACATACACACTGGAGAGGGAGGCAGTGACTTAGACACTGTCTTATAATACAGGTGGCTGGTGGCCCCTTAATTGAGGAGGACAGGTTCATTTTAATGGCTGGAACGGAATAAATGCAAGGGTACCAAGCAAATCAAGAATGTGGTTTCCAGGTGTTTGATAACATTCCATTGACTCCAATCCAGGTATTATTATAAGCCGTCCTATCCTCAGCAGCCTCCTGTGGTTTACAGGTATAATGACAGACAGACAGTTAGTGGTATATCTGATAATACAGGTATAATGACAGACAGACAGTTAGTGGTATATCTGATAATACAGGTATAATGACAGACAGACAGTGGTATATCTGATAATACAGGTATAATGACAGACAGACAGTTAGTGGTATATCTGATAATACAGGTAGAAAGACAGACAGACAGTGGTATATCTGATAATACAGGTATAATGACAGACAGACAGTTAGTGGTATATCTGATAATACAGGTATAATGACAGACAGACAGTGGTATATCTAATAATAAAGGTATAATGACAGACAGACAGTGGTATATCTGATAATACAGGTATAATGACAGACAGACAGTGGTATACCTGATAATACAGGTATAATGACAGACAGACAGTGTTATATCTGATAATACAGGTATAATGACAGACAGTTAGTGTTATATCTGATAATACAGGTATAATGACAGATTGACAGTGGTCTATCTGATAATACAGGTATAATGACAGACAGACAGTTAGTGTTATATCTTATAATACAGGTATAATGACAGACAGTTAGTGTTATATCTGATAATACAGGTATAATGACAGACAGACAGTGGCATATCTGATAATACAGGTATAATGACAGACAGACAGTGGTATATCTGATAATAAATGTATAATGACAGACAGACAGACAGTGGTATATCTAATAATAAAGGTATAATGACAGACAGACAGTGGTATATCTGATAATACAGGTATAATGACAGACAGTGGTATATCTGATAATAAAGGTATAATGACAGATTGGCAGTGGTCTATCTGATAATACAGGTATAATGACAGACAGACAGTGGTATATCTGATAATACAGGTATAATGACAGACAGTTAGTGTTATATGTGATAATACAGGTATAATGCCAGACAGACAGTGGTATATCTGATAATAAAGGTATAATGACAGACAGACAGACAGACAGTGGAAATATCTGATAATACAGGTATAATGACAGACAGACAGTGTTATATCTGATAATACAGGTATAATGACAGACAGTTAGTGTTATATCTGATAATACAGGTATAATGACAAACAGACAGTTAGTGGTATATCTGATAATACAGGTATAATGACAGACACACAGTGGTATATCTGATAATACAGGTATAATGACAGACACACAGTGGTATATCTGATAATACAGGTATAATGACAGACAGACAGTGTTATATCTGATAATACAGGTATAATGACAGACAGACAGTTAGTGTTATATCTGATAATACAGGTATAATGCCAGACAGACAGTTAGTGTTATATCTGATAATACAGGTATAATGACAGACAGACAGTGGTATATCTGATAATACAGGTATAATGACAGACAGTTAGTGTTATATCTGATAATACAGGTATAATGCCAGACACACAGTGGTATATCTGATAATACGGGTATAATGACAGACAGTTAGTGTTATATCTGATAATACAGGTATAATGACAGACAGACAGTGGTATATCTGATAATACAGGTATAATGACAGACAGTTAGTGTTATATCTGATAATACAGGTATAATGACAGATAATGACAGACAGACAATGTATAATGACAGACAGACAGTCTATCTGATAATACAGGTATAATGACAGACAGACAGTTAGTGGTATATCTGATAATACAGGTATAATGACAGACAGTTAGTGTTATATCTGATAATACAGGTATAATGACAGACAGACAGTGGTATATCTGATAATAAAGGTATATAATGGATCAGACAGACAGACAGTGGTATATCTGATAATACAGGTATAATGACAGACAGAGTGTTATAGTTACAGTATAATGTTGACATATCTGATAATACAGGTATAATGACAGACAGACAGTTAGTGTTATATCTGATAATACAGGTATAATGACAGACAGTTATTGTTATATCTGAAAATACAGGTATAATGACAGACAGACAGTGGTATATCTGATAATAAAGGTATAATGACAGACAGACAGACAGTGGTATATCTGATAATACAGGTATAATGACAGAAAGTTAGTGTTATATCTGATAATACAGGTATAATGACAGACAGTGGTATATCTGATAATACAGGTATAATGACAGACAGACAGTGGTCTATCTGATAATACAGGTATAATGACAGACAGACAATTCGTGTTATAACTGATAATACAGGTATAATGACAGACAGACAGTGGTATATCTGATAATACAGGTATAATGACAGACAGTTAGTGTTATATCTGATAATACAGGTATAATGCCAGACAGACAGTGGTATATCTGATAATAAAGGTATAATGACAGACAGACAGACAGTGGATATATCTGATAATACAGGTATAATGACAGACAGTTAGTGGTATATCTGATAATACAGGTATAATGACAGACAGTTAGTGGTATATCTGATAATACAGGTATAATGACAGACAGACAGTGGTATATCTGATAATACAGGTATAATGACAGACACACAGTGGTATATCTGATAATACAGGTATAATGACAGACAGTTAGTGTTATATCTGATAATACAGGTATAATGACAGACAGACAGTTAGTGTTATATCTGATAATACAGGTATAATGACAGACAGTTAGTGTTATATCTGATAATACAGGTATAATGACAGACAGACAGTTAGTGGTATATCTGATAATACAGGTATAATGACAGACACACATAATGACATGACAGACAGTGGTATATCTGATAATACAGGTATAATGACAGACAGTTAGTGTTATATCTGATAATACAGGTATAATGACAGACAGACAGTGGTATATCTGATAATACAGGTATAATGACAGACAGTTAGTGTTATATCTGATAATACAGGTATAATGCCAGACAGACAGTTAGTGTTATATCTGATAATACAGGTATAATGACAGACAGACAGTGGTATATCGGGTATAATGACAGACAGTTAATATCTGATAATACAGGTATAATGACAGACAGTTAGTGTTATATCTGTAATACAGGTATAATGACAGACAGACAGTGGTATATCTGATAATACAGGTATAATGACAGACAGTTAGTGTTATATCTGATAATACAGGTATAATGCCAGACAGACAGTGGTATATCTGATAATAAAGGTATAATGACAGACAGACAGACAGTGGAAATATCTGATAATACAGGTATAATGACAGACAGACAGTGGTATATCTGATAATACAGGTATAATGACAGACAGACAGTGGCATATCTGATAATACAGGTAAAATGACAGTTAGTGGTATATCTGATAATATTGTTATGACTAGGTGAATCTTAAGGCCAAGATGTAGATGTACAGTGCATGCACACTCACATGTGCACACACGTGCAGTCACACACACACTGGGGAGGAAGGATTTTAACGCCTTAATCTACACACAAACACGCAAGCGCATTAGAGGTAGATGAGAGGACGATTTAACAGCTAGGTTACACAGTCATATCTTGCTAACCACTCACATACACTTTCACAATCCCACTATGAACCACATAGTGTTTTCCCCCTCCTGTCTCAGTCAGCATGGAGAGCTTCCTGATATTGTACTTACAGGGAATCTTAGCCCTGCTGGCCAAGTCTTTCTATGGGGCTCTCCTCTACCTTTATCTTCCCAAATGGGGCCCATGCATGTTACAATATATGAACAACATGACAATTCATGTGGGGATTCATTCTCTCTGACTGCTACAAACAGCCTGCCAGTGTCTCTCTGAGGCTGTAATGTCTAATACACTCAGTGTGTTGATCTGGATCGCTCCCTCTGTCTCCCTCTTCCTCTCTCTCTCTCTCTGCCTCTCTTTGCCTCTCACTCTCCCCCTTTCACTCTCCCTCTCCCTCTCTGCCTCTCCCTCTCTCACTCTCCATCTCACACACACACTCTCTGCATTCCAATTAAAGGAAACCTCAGCAGGATGCGACAGTGAGACAGGCTGTAAAGTGAGAAGAAAGGATGGGAGTTTTTACATTAAGGTCATAAGCATATTTAAGTGCATGTTTGTTGCAACTGATGCGCAAAATGTTATGAAGGTGCTTATTCAAAATACAAGACTTAGATCATGACTGTAGACAAGGCATTCTAAAGCTGCTATAGTACTTTCTGAGGATGAATATTTAGGTAACAAACCATCCTGTTATGTCTTACATCTACCAGGCAATATTTAAATTAATCATCAACCTCTCTCTTGTTTCTGTAAGGGCTGAAGATAATGTACTTGAAGTCATCATCTGCTTTCAACTGAAGATACTTGAATTAATCATCCTCTATCAACTGAAGATACTTGAATGAATCATCCTCTACCAACTGAAGATACTTGAATGAATCATCCTCTATCAACTGAAGATGCTTGAATTCATCATCCTCTTTCAACTAAAGATACTTGAATTCATCAATTCATCAAACTATGTATCAAACTGCTCTGGTCCTGTAAGGGCTGCAGAGGGTGACCCTGTCCCTCACCCCTCTGAGGTTGTTGATGGGCAGGGGAACGTGTCGGCGCTGTCCAGGGCTGAGGTGATGTTGATATGTAAATTCATCCTCATACTCGGTTAAACCATGTTTTGAACTGTGCTAAAGAGGGTCACTCTCACCCATAGAGAGATGTGTTTCTGTTTCTATTTCTATGCCCTCACCCCTCTTTGAGGTTGTTTATGGGCAGGGGAACACGTCCGCCCCTGTCCAGGGCTGAGGTGATGTTGACGGCGTTGAGGCGTTCGGGCTGCCACACGTTCTTCACTGCTCCTAGGAAGTCTCCCAGAACCTCGCTTGCCAACATCTCCTCCACATTCATGTTCTTTATGTAGAACTCTGCCTGGTACGGCAGTGGGTACTCTGAGAGAGGGAGGGCGAAAGGGAGGGAGTAAGGGAGCGAGGGACGGAGGGAGACAGAGAGAGCGAGGGAGAGAGGGGAAGAGAGAGATT
This sequence comes from Oncorhynchus clarkii lewisi, assembly GCF_045791955.1. Lineage (NCBI taxonomy): Eukaryota > Metazoa > Chordata > Actinopteri > Salmoniformes > Salmonidae > Oncorhynchus > Oncorhynchus clarkii. Next base: position 15,831,833 of record NC_092178.1, on the reverse strand, counting down.
ACAGATACAGAATCTGTTCATTTTCAGATGTGTGTTTATTAATTTACACAGATGTGAGTACCGTATTATAAGGTGTTGACTTGATTTAGAAATTGTCGGTTTGGTTGAGTGTGTTGTGTTGCCCTTTTAGGGGATGTCATTGTGGATATGTGAATGATATTCAGCCACTCTTGAAAGAAATTGAAATAGGAGCTTTTGGGCCTTTTAGTCTTTATCAGGAATTTAGGACTGTGGCGGTCATGAAATGTTGTCAGCTGGTGATTGTCAAGCAAATAACTGCCGGTCTCACATAAACACATTTAGCATTTACTGGCTTCCACGCATAGCCTACAAGCCACGGATACAGACCTCTACATTTTAAAATGTCTAATAAATCCATGTAATATAGCCTATACCATCACAATAAATCCATTATTTATTTTAGACAGGTCTAAAGAAACATGATATAAAGAAAATGTAGTCTATTTCAGAAGAAAAGAATTGCATACTTTGAGTTGTCTTTACTCTGATGTAGTCCCATGTAGCTCAGTTGGTAGAGCATGGTGCTTACAATGCCGGGGTTGTGGGTTCAATTCCCACGGATGACCAATATGACTTTTTTTTTTTTATGTATGCACTCACTCTGGATAGGAGTGTTATCTAAAATGTAGATGTTAGACCCTGATATAGCTGTAGACTACACAAGTTAATTTAGCAGACAAGATTTGCCTAGAATTCCATGGCATTCATTTATAGTATGAAGAATACAATTGAACAGAGCTGAATAAAATAGAAAGAATATTTTCTCCAAATGATTTGAGGTGTCACATGTGGTTATTCTGTGTTGAGTGGTTAACAAAGAAGCAGGTCCTCCTTATTGCTTCATTTAGGGTTATTTATGCAACTTTAGTTGTGATACAAACATTGGGCTGTATGTTTTGATGTTTAATACATTCCAAGGCTGCATGATGCGACTCTAATGATGATTTGAAAACAGTTGCATGAAAGGCATGAGCTCTGCTTTGTTTCTTGTGCAGGCTTCACACACTTAAGGACTCGAATTTCCCAGTGGCATCCCCTTTCTGTGGCCACAATGCCCCCTAAAATAATCCATGCCTTTTGAGGCCAGTAGCCGTTGTGCACTTTGGCTGAATATAATAATTATAATTCCCTTATCCCGGCTGCATGCTCCGAAGCACTCACATGGCTCTCTCAGAAATCTAAGTTCTTATTAACCAATGCCCGTCGCGTGATTGGGTCCTTCTCACAGGCTACAAGTGAAGACAGACATATCGGGGACGTGTGCGTCCTTATCGAATTCCGAGGTGCATATTGAAGATGTTGGAAGAACTGTCCACGTTTACTTTCCGTCAGCCAACAAGATGAGTAAGCCTAACGAACAGCAAAAGCTTGAGCCTGTCAATCTACTATCCCCCACGGTACAAAAGTTCACCTATTCTATTCTGTGCAAGAAATAAATATTCCAAACATAGTCTGGGACAGTTGTGGGATGCGATAGATCCCAAATTAATACAACCACTAGCATAAAAAAACCCCGGTTAAAATCAATTAGGTTGACGCAACATGTCAGAACGTTTAGATTAAAATGTTGCTAAACTATTAGACTATTTCCTCACATTATAAGCGCAGCAATGCACACACGGCAGCAGGCTATAAGCACAAATGTTCCAAAATGCAATCAATTAACACCATTCTCAAAAGTGACTGCAAATCTGATTATGCATGTAATGCTTTTATTAAAAAGGTGCATTTTTATGGTGAAAATGATCTTCACCAAACTTGAAACTCACGTGCTGCTTATGTATACTAGTTAGGCTCTACACTCGTTGTAAAGCGGATTAATGTGCTTAATTTTACGATTTTTTTGGTTGTGATACAAACCTTATCAAAACATATAGGCCTATTGGCTAGGCTACATGAGGTGTGCAACTATGGTAGCCTAGGCGGCAGGTAGCCTAGTGGTTAGAGCGTTGGACCAGTAACCGAAAGGTCTCTGTATTGAATCCCTGAGCTGACAAGTTAAAAAACTGTTCTGCTCCTGAGCAAGGCAGTTAACCCTCTGTCTGCCGAAGACGTGGATGTCGATTATGGCAGCCCCCATCACCTCCCTGATTCAGAGGGGTCGGGTTAAATGTGGAAGACACATTTCAGTTGAATGCATTCAGTTGTACAACTGACTAGGTATCCCCCTTTCCCTATGATGTGAAAAAGTTGTAAAAAAAAAAGGCATGCGATATTTCTTGCCTTACTGCACACAAGCTGGGCATCATTCACAAGTGATGAATTAATATTGTCACCCATCAGACTATTCTTGATTTAATCTTGTCTTAACATATATTAAATAGTATATGTTTGGAATTTGTTTTGATTTAGAATGGACTGTTATCATGCACCAGTCTCGGAACAAGGACAGGGGAAAATACATGTTATCTATGCACTTAAATAGGGAATGGAGGACATTCATGCCAGCCAGGTAGGCTATACTGCTGTTGTAAAGAGAAGCAACGTGCATACTGTTAGGAAAGTTGACAAATACATATAGTTGATCTAGCCTAAACAAAGCTGATGCGCTCCTCCTCTTTTTAATCGAGGCCATCGAAACTCTGTTTTTTTGTCACGCAATTGCATAGCCTTTAGAAATTTTGCACAACATGAACTCATGGCTCTAATGAAGTGTTTGATTAGATTTTTTACTATATTTGCATCAATGTCAGAGTGATTAGAGGGACAATAGAGTGCTGAGTATCAGGCAGTTAGCAAGTTTGGTAGAGCTTGGAGAAGCCTGATTACTGTGACTAAACGGTCACGTGGAATTTGACTGCCATCATGACTCGTGACCGCCGGTGTGGCAGTAATACGGTCACCGTAACAACCCTAATCAGGATTCATGGGGGTGTCATCATTGAAGGTGACCCTTTAGATTTCAATAAAGAACATCCTGCTTAATCATCTCCTCACTAAGCCTGTCCTTTGTCTCTCTCTCTCTTTCTTACCTTCTGTGGACATGATGTTTATGACCAAGTTGTGCCGGGCCGTTTCGAAAGTGCGTCTGTTATAGGCAATAATCTGGAACACATAAGGGGAAAAGTTTAAGCCCAGATCAGTGCAGCTTACGCCCCAGGCTGAGGCTCGCTGGCGAGGTCTGAGCCAGATGCAAACATATACCATAGTAGAAGGCTCAGAGGAAAGCGGGACTTGGGGAACTGCCATCCTATACGAACATTCCTACAAGGAACATAAAGCCTTTGGGAATATGCTACAGTAGGTTAGGTACAGATAAGCCTGAAACACATAATGGTCTAAGGGGATTTCCAGGTGCCTTGGTGGAAGAGTGGGATAACATCTCACAGCAATAACTGGCAAATCTGCTGCAGTCCTTGAGGAGGAGATGCACTGCAGTACTTAATGCAGCTGGTGGCCATACCAGATACTGACAGTAACTTTTGATTTTGACCTCCTCTTTGTTCAGGGCCACATTATTCCATTTCTGTTAGTCACATGTTTGTGGAACATGTTCAGTTTATGTCTCAGTTGTTGAATCTTGTCATGTTCATACAAATATTGACACATGTTAAGTTTGCTGAAAATAAACACAGTTGACAGAGAGAGGACGTTTCATCGTTTGCTGAGTTTATATTCTATATTTGATTCTCCAAAGTAGCCACCCTTTGCCTTGATGACAGCTTTGCGCACTCTTGGCATCATTACAACACTGTATAGACATATGACATTTGAAATGTCTTTATTCTTTTGGAATTTTTGACATTTTTGTAAGTGTAATGTTTACTGTACATTTTTTGTTGTTTATTTCACTTTTGTTTATTATCTACTTCACTCTCTTTGGCAATGTAAACATACAGTTGAAGTCGGAAGTTTACATACACCTTAGCCAAATACATTTAAACTCCGTTTTCACAATTCCTGACATTTAATCCTAGTAAAAATTCCCTGTATTAGGTTAGTTAGGAACATCACTTTATTTTAAGAATGTGAAATGTCAGAATAATAGTAGAGAGAATGATTTATATGAGCTTTTATTTCTTTCATCACATTCCCAGTGGGTCAGAAGTTTACATACACTCAATTAGTATTTAGTAGCAATGCCTTTAAAATGTTTAACTTGGGTCAAACGTTTCAGGTAGCCTTCCACAAGCTTCCACAATAAGTTGGGTGAATTTTGGCCCATTCCTGACAGAGCTGGTGTAACTGAGTCAGGTTTGTAGGCCTCCTTGCTCGCACACGCTTTTTCAGGTCTGCCCAAAAATTTTCTATAGAATTGAGGTCAGGGCTTTTGTTGTCCTTAAGCCATTTTGCCACAACTTTGGAAGTATGCTTGGGGTCATTGTCCATTTGGAATACCCATTTGTGACCAAGCTTTAACTTCCCGACTGATGTCTTGAGATGTTGCTTCAATATATCCTTATCATTTTGGCTTGGCTTTCTTCTTGCCACTCTTCCATAAAGGCCAGATTTGTGCAATATACGACTGATTGTTGTCCTATGGACAGAGTCTCCCACCTCAGCTGTAGATCTCTGCAGTTCATCCAGAGTGATCATGGGCCTCTTGGCTGCATCTCTGATCAGTCTTCTCCTTGTATGAGTTGAAAGTTTAGAGGGACGGCCAGGTCTTGGTAGATTTGCAGTGGTCTGATACTACTTCCATTTCAATATTATCGCTTGCACAGTGCTCCTTGGGATGCTTAAAGCTTGGGAAATCTTTTTGTATCCAAATCCGGCTTTAAACTTCTTCACAACAGTATCTCGGACCTGCCTGGTGTGTTCTTTGTTCTTCATGATGCTCTCTGCGCTTTTAACGGACCTCTGAGACTATCACAGTGCAGGTGCATTTATACGGAGACTTGATTACACACAGGTGGATTGTATTTATCATCATTAGTCATTTAGGTCAACATTGGATCATTCAGAGATCCTCACTGAACTTCTGGAGAGAGTTTGCTGCACTGAAAGTAAAGGGGCTGAATAATTTTGCACGCCCAATTTTTCAGTTTTTGATTTGTTAAAAAAGTTTGAAACATCCAATAAATGTTGTTCCACTTCATGATTGTGTCCCACTTGTTGTTGATTCTTCACAAAAAAAAAACAGTTTTATATCTTTATGTTTGAAGCCTGAAATGTGGCAAAAGGTCGCAAAGTTCAAGGGGGCCGAATACTTTCGCAAGGCACTGTAACGATGGTCATTATGGCCAAACATTTCTATTTTTGTTTCCTCAGACCAGAGGACATTTCTCCAAAAAGTACAATCTTCATTCCCATGTGCAGTTGCAAACCTTAGTCTGGCTTTTTTATGGCGGTTTTGGAGCAGTGGCTTCTTCCATGTTATGTCTTTGTTTTACTGTGGATATAGATACTTTTGTACCTGTTGCATCCAGCATCTTCACAAGGTCCTTTGCTGTTGTTCTGGGATTGATTTGCACTTTTCACACCAAAGTACTTTCATCTCTAGGAGACAGAGCAGGTCTCCTTCCTGAGTGGTATGACGGCTGCATGGTCCCATGGTACTGAGTTTTTTTTAATGTACCTTTATTTAGCCAGGCAAGTCAGTTAAGAACAAATTCTTATTTTCAATGACGGCCTAGTGGGTTAACTGCCTGTTCAGGGGCAGAACGACAGATTTGTACCTTGTCAGCTCGGGGGTTTGGACTTGCAACCTTCCGGTTACTAGTCCAACGCTCTAACCACCCCGCAGTTTGAAGGTAGGCCTTGAAATACATCCACAGGTACACCTCCAATTGACTCAAATGATGTCAATTAGCCTATCAGAAGCTTCTAAAGCCATGACATCATTTTATGGAATTTTCCAAGCTGTTTAAAGGCACAGTCAACTTAGTGTATGTAAACTTCTGACCCGCTGGAATTGTGATACAGTGAATTATTGTCACGCCTTGACCTTAAAAAGCCTGTTTATTTCTCTATTTGGTTAGGTCAGGGTGTGATTTGGGTGGGCATTCTAGTTTTCTATTTCTTTGTTGGCCGGGTAGGGTTCCCAATCAGAGTCTGTCGTTGTCTCTGATTGGGAATCATACTTAGAAAGCCTGTTTTCCACCCTAGTTTGTGGGAATTTGTCTTTGTATAGTTGCTGTTTAGCACTACAGAGCTTTACGGTCGTTTATATTTTGTTGTTTTTTGGTGTTCATTTAATGAAGTATGATGAACACTTTCCACGCTGCGCTTTGGTCTCTCATTCAACGACGGACATAACAATTATAAGTGAAATAATCTGTAAACAGTTGTTGGAAAAACTGATTGTGTCATCCACAAAGTAGATGTCCTAACTGACTTGCCAAAACTATAGTTTGTTAACAAGAAATTTGTGGAGTGGTATAAAAAACGAGTTTTAATGACTTCAACCTAAGTCTATGTAAACTTCCGACTTCAACTGTATGTTTCCCATGCTAATACAGCCCCTTCAATTGAATTGAAATTGAGAGAGAGCTCTGCAGACAATATACTCCAGCTGCATTAGCAGTAAATGGAGCCACACACCTCTATGATGGTGGCCTTGCCCACGTGTTCGGCAGTGGGGGATCCGTAGAGCACCCCATCGCTGTGGGAGGTTCTCTGGATGTAACGCAGCCAGCCTGGCCGGTCTGGGTAGCCCATCAGGTTGGTGTTGAAAGTGATGGGGTCGTTGCTGGAATCCCCTGTACGGACAGACGTTGGTACATGTACAATAAACGCACCCAGCCTAGTAGTTAGTCAACTAGACCCTGATAGTGTGAGATGTAAATGCTACTCTGACACTGACATTTATGCATTTACTGTATTGTAGCTTAGATAAATATATGTTATTACCGAATAGATTAGTATTTATTATTAGTATTAATAATAACTAGGTACTAGTAGTAATAGTAAAATAAGTAATCTGGTTATTATTATCTGGTTATTATTATTATTGAATTGAGTGATCCAATAAGGAACACAGACCAGGTTTGGGATAGGGGGGAAACTCTCCTTTGAAGTGCTCTCTCTCCAGGACGTGGACAAACAGCACACCTGCAGACGGGTAGACGTTCCGGTCGGCGTGCAACGTCGACAGGATGGTGACCACTGTAGCACAGAGAGAGGACACCGAGGTAATTAGCTGGGGGTCCTGTGTGTGGGGGAGGCAATGCGTGTGTGCGTGTGTGTCTTCATCATTACAGCCCCTACCAACGGCATTCAGGAGGGAGAAAATGTCCCTTTCCTAGGTGAAAATCTCCATCATGTGTACATTGTTCAAGTTCTTTGTTTCTGGCCATATTGAGCCTGTAATCGAACCCACAAATGCTGATGCTCCAGATACTCAACTAGTCTAAAGAAGGTCAGTTTTATTGCTTCTTTAATCATAACAACAGTTTTCAGCTGTGCTAACATAATTGCAAAAGGGTTGTCTCATGATTAATTAGCCTTTTAAAATTATAAACTTGGATTAGCTAACACAACGTGTCATTGGAACACAGGAGTGATGGTTGCTGATAATGGGCCATTGTACACCTATGTAGATATTCCATTAAAAATCAGCCATTTCCTTCTACAATAGTAATTTACAACATTAACAATGTCTACACTGTATTTCTGATGAATTTGATGTTATTTTAATGGACAAAAAAAAATAAACATCTTTCAAAAACAAGGAAATGTCTAAGTGACCCCAAACCTTTGAACGGTAGTGTATGAGCTTAGTTCAACTATCGTACCCCATCAGAACCCACATTTTTGTCAACAATGTACATGGTTAAAAGTATAATCTTAGTGTAATGGATGGTCAGTCCTTTCATCCATACCTCTGTCTATTCATTTGAGAGTGGTTATATTTCACAAGCCCCATTCCTCAGCTTTTTTGTTGTTTCAACCCGATTCCCACTTTAATTGATCTAGAAATCTATTTGGAGGCTGCTGGCTAAATTGGGAGAGCTGGTACATACGTTTTGTTTCCTTGCCAAACAAGGCCAGTAGTATATAGCCAGAGAAGTTTAAGCTATTCAGTCTGGTCTTTGATATAGGCCGAGCCTAGTGGTGATGAGTGCAGGAACAGTCAGCCAGGCACCCAGGCTACAGTTGACTTGTCAGTAGTTATTAAAGGCCTATGATATCAGGAACCAGAGTGCCAGAGCAGTGAATGGTTGTCAACAGCAGTAGGGAGCTGCAGTACTGGGACTCAGTCAGCCTCTTAAAGATACAGTCTGGGATTCCAACAACCAAACAGCCGCCACGCCCCGCCTCTTATTTTGGTAAACAGCTGTCGGATGGGGGTTCTGAAAGGGTAAGACAGTTTTGCTCAGCTCATTTATAAGTTATGTTCCACAATAATGAATGGCTATATATAATTAATTTAAAAGTTTTAAAAAATGATCCCAATCCCAGACTGTTCTGGAACCTAGCGTACCTTCTTCTCTGTCTCATACTCCCTGAATCCATTATACCACAACCTACTGTTTAGACCCTCTCCACTTAGAACACAAACACACATATTCTTTATTCAGGAAGTGTTGCAGAGGCAAATGGAAGCTCTTAAGATGGTTTATGCAAGAGAGAGCTGGAGGTGTTGTGTGCCATTACTCTCTTTCTCCCCCTCCTCTCTCCTCCCCCTCTTCTTCTCTGGTTTGACAGTGTTTCTCTTTCTCTACCTCTTCTACCTCCCCCTCCTCCCCCTCTTCTTCTCTGGTTTGACAGAGCGTTTCTCTTTCTCTATTTTTCCCCTCCCTCCTCCAGTGGAGCTACGTCTTTTATCACTATGGGAAAGGGAGGGCGCTGGGAAGGGAGGGAGGGGGTAGAACTGCAGTACAGTGTGTGTGTGCGTGTGCGTGTGTGTGTGCGAGAGAGAGACAGCTCCACTGTTCATGACTGCAGACAAATAACTTAAATTCCATTAGCAGGAAATAGAGCCTGGAAGAGATGAACATATACTACATGACCAAAGGTATGTGGACACCTGCTTGTCAAACATCTCATTCCAAAATCATGGGCATTAATATGGATTTGGTCCCTCACTTTGCTGCTATAACAGCCTTCACTCTTCTGAAGGCTTTCCACTAGATGTTGGAACATTGCTGCGGGGACTTGCTTACATTCAGCCACAAGAGCGTTAGTGAGGTTGGGCACTGATGTTGGGCGATTAGACCTGGCTCGCAGTCAACGTTCCAATTCAAATCAAATCAAATTGTATTTGTCACATACACATAGTTAGCAGATGTTAATGCGAGTGTAGCGAAATGCTTGTGCTTCTAGTTCCGACAATGCAGTAATAAACCAACGAGTAATCTAACCTAACAATTCCACAATAACTACCTTATACACACAAGTGTAAAGGGATGAAGAATATGTACATACAAATATATAAATGAGTGATGGTACATAACAGCATAGGCAAGATGCAGTAGATGGTATAGAGTACAGTATATACATATGAGATGAGTAATGTAGGGTATGTAAACATTACATTAAGTAGCATTGTTTAAAGTGGCTAGTGATACATTTTTCCATACATTTTTCCATTATTAAAGTTGCTGGAGTTGAGTCAGTATGTTGGCAGCAGCCACTCAATCTTAGTGGTGGCTGTTTAACAGTTTGATGGCCTTGATATAGAAGCTGTTTTTCAGTCTCTCGGCCCCTGCTTTGATGCACCTGTACCGACCTCGCCTTCTGGATGATAGCGGGGTGAACAGGTAGTGGCTCGGGTGGTTGTTGTCCTTGATGATCTTTACGGCCTTCCTGTGACATCGGGTGGTGTAGGTGTCCTGGAGGGCAGGTAGTTTGCCCCCGGTAATGCGTTGTGCAGACCTCACTACCCTCTGGAGAGCCTTGCGGTTGTGGGCGGAGCAGTTGCCGTACCAGGCGGTGATACAGCCCGACAGGATGCTCTCGATTGTGCATCTGTAAAAGTTTGTGAGTGCTTTTGGTGACAAGCCAAATTTCTTCAGCCTCCTGAGGTTGAAGAGGCGCTGCTGCGCCTTCTTCACCATGCTGTCTGTGTGGGTGGACCAATTCAGTTTGTCTGTGATGTGTACGCCGAGGAACTTAAAACTTACTACCCTCTCCCCTACTGTCCCGTCGATGTGGATAGGGGGGTGCTCCCTCTGCTGTTGTTTGATGGAGTTGAGGTCAGGGCTCTGTGCAGGCCAGTCAAGTTCTTCCACACCGATCTCGACAAATCATTTCTGTATGGATCTCACTGTGTGCACGGGGGCATTGTCAAGCTGAAACTGGAAAGGGCCTTCCCCAGACTGTTTCCACAAAGTTGGAAGCAAAGAATCATCTAGAATGTTATTGTACTGTATGCTGTAGCATTATGATTTCCCTTCACTGGAACTAAGGGGCCTAGCCCGAACCATGAAAAACAGCCCCAGACCATTATTCCTCCTCCACCAAACTTTACAGTTGGCACTATGCATTTGGGCAGGTAGCGTTCTCCTGGCATCTGCCTTACCCAGATCTGTCCGTCGGACTGCCAGATGGTTAAGCATGATTCATCCTTCCAGAGAACCCGTTTCCACTGCTCCAGAGTCCAATGGTGGCGATTTATGCCAAACCAGCCGACGCTTGACATTGTGCATGGTGATCTTAGTCTTGTGTGAGGCTGCTCTGCCATGGAAACCCATTTCATGACACTCCTGACGAACAGTTATTGTGCTGACGTTGTTTCAGAGGCAGTTTGGAACTTGGTAGAGAGTGTTGCAACCGAGGACAGATGATTTTTAAGCGCTTCAGCACTTGCTTGACGGTCCCATTCTGTGAGCTTGTGTTGCCTACAACTTTGTGGCTGAGCCGTTGTTGCTCCTAGACGTTTCCACTTCACAATAACAGAACTTATAGTTGCCCGGGGAAGCTCTAGCAGGTAAGAAATTTGACGAACTTGTTGGAAAGGTGGAATCCTATGATGGTGCCATGTTGAAAGTCACTGAGCTCTTCAGTGCAGGCCATTCTGCTGCCAATGTTTGTCTATGGGGATTGCATGGCTGTGTGCGCGATTTTATATACAGTGGGGAGAACAAGTATTTGATACACTGCCGATTTTGCAGGTTTTCCTACTTACAAAGCATGTAGAGGTCTGTAATTTATATCATACGTACACTTCAACTGTGAGAGACGGAATCTAAAACAAAAATCCAGAAAATCACATTGTATGATTTTTAAGTCATTCATTTGCATTTTATTGCATTACATAAGTATTTGATCACCTACCAACCAGTAAGAATTCCAGCTCTCACAGACCTGTTAGTTTTTCTTTAAGAAGCCCTCCTGTTCTCCACTCATTACCTGTATTAACTGCACCTGTTTGAACTTGTTACATGGATAAAAGACACCTGTACACACACTCAATCAAACAGACTCCAACCTCTCCACAATGGCCAAGACCAGAGAGCTGTGTAAGGACATCAGGGTTAAATTGTAGACCTGCACAAGGCTGGGATGGGCTACAGGACAATAGCAAGCAGCTTGGTGAGAAGGCAACAACTGTTGGCGCAATTATTAGAAAATGGAAGAAGTTCAAGATGACGGTCAATTATCCTCGGTCTGGGGCTCCATGCAAGATCTCACCTCGTGGGGCATCAATGATCATGAGGAAGGTGAGGGATCAGCCCAGAACTACACGGGCGTACCTGGTCAATTACCTGAAGAGAGCTGGGACCACAGTCTCAAAGAAAACCATTAGTAACACATTATTCCGTCATGGATTAAAATCCTGCAGCGCACGCAAGGTCCCCCTGCTCAAGCCAGCGCATGTCCAGGCCCGTCTGAAGTTTGCCAATGACCATCTGGATGATCCAGAGGAGGAATGGGAGAAGGTCATGTGGTCTGATGAGACAAAATTAGAGCTTTTTGGTCTAAACTCCACTCGCCGTGTTTGGAGGAAGTAGAATGATGAGTACAACCCCAAGAACACCATCCCAACCGCGAAGCACGGAGGTGGCAACATCATTCTTTGGGGATGCTTTTCTGCAAAGGGGACAGGACGACTGCACCCTATTGAGGGGAGGATGGATGGGACCATGTATCGCAAGATCTTGGCCAACAATCTCCTTCCCTCAGTAAGAGCATTGAAGATGGGTCGTGGCTTGGACTTCCAGCATGACATCGACCCGAAACACACAGCCAGGGCAACTAAAGAGTGGCTCCGTAAGAAGAATCTCAAGGTCCTGGAGTGGCCTAGCCAGTCTCCAGACCTGAACCCAATAGAACATCTTTGGAGAGGGCTGAAAGTCCGTATTGCCCAGCGAAAGCCCTGAAACCTGAAGGATCTGGAGAAGGTCTGTATGGAGGAGTGGGCCAAAATCCCTGCTGCAGTGTGTGCAAACCTGGTCAAGAACTACAGGAAACGTATGGTCTCTGTAATTGCAAACAAAAGTTTCTGTACCAAATATTAAGTTCTGCTTTTCTGATGTATCAAATACTTATGTCATGCAATAAAATGCAAATTAATTACTTAAAAATCATACAATGTGATTTTCTGGATTTTTGTTTTAGATTCCGTCTCTCACAGTTGAAGTGTACCTATGATAAAAATTACAGACCTATACATGCTTTGTAAGTAGGAAAACCTGCAAAATCGGCAGTGTATTAAATACTTGTTCTTCCCACTGTACCTGTCAGCAACGGGTGTGGCTGAAATAGCCTAATCCACTAATTTGTAGGGGTGTCCACATTAGAGGTCGACCGATTATGATTTTTCAACGGCGATACCGATTATTGAAGGACCAAAAAAAGCCAATACCGATTAATCGCCCGTTTTTTAAAATGTATTTGTAATAATGACAATTACAGCAATACTGAATTAACACTTATTTTAACTTAATATAATACATTAATAAAAATCAATTTAGCCTCAAATAAATAATTAAACTTGTTCAATTTGGTTTAAATAATGCAAAAACAAAGTGTTGGAGAAGAAAGTAAAAGTGCAATATGTCATGTAAAAAAGCTAACGTTTAAGTTCCTTGCTCAGAACATATGAAAGTTGGTGATTCCTTTTAACATGAGACTTCAATATTCCAAGGTAAGAGGTTTTAGGTTATAGTTAATATAGTATTTATAGGACTACTTCTCTCTATACCATTTCTATTTCATATACCTTTGACTATTGGATGTTCTTATAGGCACTTTAGTATTGCCAGTGTAACATTATAGCTTCTGTCCCTCTCCTCCCCCCTACCTGGGCTTGAACCAGGAACACATCGACAACAACCACCCTCGAAGCAGCGTTACCCATCGCTCCACAAAAGCCGCGGCCCTTGTAGAGCAAGGGGAACAACCACTCCAAGTCTCAGAGCCAGTGACGTTTGAAACGCTATTAGCGCGCACCCCGCTAACTAGCTAGCCATTTCACATCGGTTACACCAGCCTAATCTCGGGAGTTTATAGACTTGAAGTCATAAACAGCGCAATGCTAAAAGCACAGCGAAGAGCTGCTGGCAAAATGCACTAAAGTGCTGTTTGAATGAATCCTTACGAACCTGCTGCTGCCTACAGTCAGACTGCTCTATCAAATATCAAATGATAGACTTAATTATAACATAATAACACACAGAAATACGAGCCTTTAGTCATTAATATGGTCGAATCTGGAAACTATCATTTTGAAAACAAAACGGTTATTATTTCAGTGAAATACGGAACCGTTCCATATTTTATCTAACGGGTGGCATCCCTAAATCTAAATATTCCTGTTACATTGTACAACCTTCAATGTTATGTCATAATTACGTAAAATTCTGGCAAATTAGTTCGCAATGAGCCAGGTGGCCCAAACTGTTGCATATACCCTGACTCTGCGTGCAATGAACGCAAGAGAAGTGACACAATTTCACCTGGTTAATATTGCCTACTAACCTGGATTTATTTTAGCTAAATATGCAGGTTTAAAAATATATACTTCTGTATATTGATTTTAAGAAAGGCATTGGTGTTTATGATTAGGTACAGTCGTGCAACGATTGTGCTTTTTTCGCAAATTAGCTTTTGTTAAATCATCCCCCTGCGTAGCATCGATTATAGCAGGACACGCTAGATAAACTAGTAATATCATCAACCATGTGTAGTTAACTAGTGATTATGATTGATTGATTGTTTTTTATAAAATAAGTTTAATGCTAGCTAGCAACTTACCTTGGCTTCTACTGCATTCGTGTAACAGGCAGGCTCCTCGTGGAGTGCAATGAGAGGCAGGTGGTTAGAGCGTTGGACTAGTTAACCGTAAGGTTGCAAGAATCCTGGAGCTGGCAAGGTAAAAATCTGTCATTCTGCCCCTGAACAAGGCAGTTAACCCACCATTCCTAGGCCGTCATTGAAAATAAGAATGTGTTCTTAACTGACTTGCCTAGTTAAATAAAGGTGTAAAAAAAATAAATATCTGTGTCCAAAAATACCGATTTCCGATTGTTATGAAAACTTGAAATCGGCCCTAATTAATCGGCCATTCCGATTAATCGGTCGACCTCTAGTCCACATACTTTTGTAAATATAGTGTAGGTCCCTACTCCCTACTGGAAAACATGTTACCATCATCATCTTCCTTCTTCATCATCGTTATGACATACTGGGAGATTTGGGCTGCTTTCCCGGACACAGATTAGGCCTAGTCCTAATTGGACTAAAAATCACTTTCAATGGAGAATGAACATACTTCTAGTCCAGTACTAGACTTAATCTGAGTCTGGGAAACTGGAGAAAAATAAACACAAGAGTCCACATAAAGGGTTAAACCACTCTGGGACAGAAGAGATTACAGACAGCACAGTCAGATTACGCTAGCCTACATCCTATCCAGTACACACAGTTGTCTGAAGCCCATTCAAAATCAGACTGTGAACAAATGTCTCAATGGACTTTGACTACTTTAACCAAACAGATCTAGGATCCCCTTCTGAATCAAAACACTAAACATTAAAGTGTCCCAGATGTCCTTTGTCCCCGGGGACCTGGTCACAGAAAAAGGCGGTCAATGATCTAAACGGTTGTATAGATGTGAAATAATCACACGCTTGGGATCAGTGGACTGTGACGAAGCCATAGAAATAGAACCGGCCCAGCAACCGCTAACCTGCCCGGCAACCACTACTGCACATTGAGCTATGATCTAGGCTACTCCTATAGTTGGCTAAATGTTCCAATGTCAGTACACCATAAAACTAATGTTGCATCCCAAATGGCACCATATTCCTTACATAGTGTGCTGTCCCTATGGCCCCTGGTCAACTGTAGTTCATTATATAGGGTATAGGGTGACATTTTGGGAAGCAGCCCAGGTCTGTCAGTGACCTTCTCTTAAATCACACTTAAGTATATTATTCTATTAGGCGTCACACTACAAACCCCATGGTGGTCACAGCCGCAGCCAAGGTCAAGCATCGACCCTTCCTTTCAGAGATGCTTGATGCGGTTTAATTAACACACATTGCCCACAGACATGTCAGCCCATAGAATGAGACTTACTAGAATGGAAATCCCCATTCAAGTCAACATTCCAAATTAAATTTCTATGTGTCAGCCCAGATGGCCTTTCCCAGGTCGCCGTCAGTCTATTTCTTAGAGGCTCCAAGAAGGCTGCATCCTAACTTGCACCATATTCCCTACATAATGCAATACACTCTTAGAAAAAAAGGTGCTATCTAGAACATAAAAGGGTTCTTAGCTGTCCCCATAGGAGAACCATTTTGGTTCCATGTAGACCTGGAACCCAAAAGGATTCTACTTCGGGAACAGCCAAATAACCATTTTGAAACCCTTTTTTCTGAGAGAATACTTTTGACCAGAGCCACATGTGCCCTGGTAAAATGTAGTGCAGTAGCCTATATTGGTAATAGGGTGGCATTTGAAACGCATTTGAGAGACTCCAGCCAAAGAAAGCAGATATAATTTGCTAATTTAATGACAGGCCGTGCTAATAGCATCAGATCTGCTTACACCTGGATCTGTGGGCACAGCAAGTCCTTCTGGAGATGATGAACCAACAGCCTACTCTAATACATCACCCATTAATTGTTAATGCTAAACTCCCTAACCACGAGATAATCCCGCGGGAGCCATCACACGCACACACATACAAACATACTAACACACACACACACACTCACATGCATATAGGCTAGTGTACACACACACACAACACACACACACCTTGCCATGTTCCCTTGCTGCAGATCACTAACAGAATGGATAACCCTTCTTTTATGCATTTATGGACCAACCCGACCTTGGGCACACAGCAGCCTTAGCCAAAAATAGTCTTTATTAATGTCATTGGCCACACATAGAAAAAAGAGCTTGTCTCCTGAAAGGCTGGCTAGGCAGCAAGGGGATGTCCTCTGTCCTGTTATTCTTTCCAATCAGCAGTGTAAGGTGGAGGAAGGTGGATCAGTCTGTAATTTCCGGTCAGGGGTAATGCATGTGCATTTAGTTCTCATTAAAACTACACAGACTTATGGGAGCGCTATTAGATTTGATCTAGCCTTTGGTCTCTCTCTCTAGACTGGAGTGATCCTACATGGAAGTGAAACTGTGCTCTGTGTCTGCCTCTATAGGCAGTGATCCTACCTGGAAGTGAAACTGTGCTCTGTGTCTGCCTCTATAGGCAGTGGTCGCTAGCAGGGGAAACTGTGCTCTGTGTCTGCCTCGATAGGCAGTGGTCGCTAGCAGGGGAAACTGTGCTCTGTGTCTGCCTCTATAGGCAGTGATCGCTAGCAGGGGAAACTGAGCTCTGTGTCTGCCTCGATAGGCAGTGGTCGCTAGCAGGGGAAACTGTGCTCTGTGTCTGCCTCTATAGGCAGTGATCGCTAGCAGGGAGGACCACAGCAAACTCAGACGTCCCTACTGTACCTAACCTAAACTTGGAGCACAGCCATTCTGGACTAAGGTAACAATGGGCATATTTTTTTCGTTCCAGGGAATGGGGTCTTTTGGAGAAGTTAAGAAAGAAGAAGTAGGCTATTGTCTGGGATTTTCAAAATGTTATTATTTTCTTGGTCTCTTGATAGGCGGGCTCTATAGGTTGACAATAGCATTGCATTAAAAACTGTGAGCATCAACATTTTAACCATCAACTGAAAGTCTCTTAACAATACAAAGGTTATAGTAGTTAGGTAACCAAGCAAAGGCTAATTTACAGTAAACTTTAATTTACAGCCTCTCTAAATAATACAGTTATGGCTAGTCAGGATTAGACTGTGACTCAAGAAATCGAAAACAACCGAAGAGAACAGATTACAAACAAAGCATAAGAGGTTACACCACAGTCTGTTACATTCAAGACAAATGTGTCCATTAATGGGGAACTATTTGAGCATATCTTCATGTTATGATGAGCAGCTGGGCTCAGTGGGGAGTCACAAGATATGCACCACTGCAAATGCCCACTCACCGTCTTGAGGGCAGTTCTCTGCTTTAAACCCAGATTATCCTGTAGTTGGCTATTTTTTCCAATCACATCATAATAATGTGTGACACGGGAGACAAGCACAATGAAAACTTAATAGGCCAACAAACACAAACAAAAGTAATATTTTAAACCTTTTCTCAAACTGATTAGAATATGTTTGCAAAACAATTACTATTCACATTAAATTAAAATATTATAATTTTAATTCAAACACTGAACGCCTCCCTCTAATGTCTAGCACATCTAGCTAGATACGATGCACAATTCATCAATTCCCAACGTTGCAGCTGTGATTAAATAATATTCACGTGGTGAGGAAAGATGTTTTCACACGTGATTACTATAGTATTCAATATGGCTTTTGTAGCCTAGGCTACATATAGCAGACTAAACTCCACTCCAGGCTACATGTCATGCAAAAATATGAGAAATGCATATGAGAAATATGAGAAATGCAAGATGAAGAGTAACATCTTCTCATGAATTGCAGGACTGATGACATACTGTAGCATAGACGTACTAGGTGTAATAATATTGGTAGTTTATTATACATGTGTAACACCTGGGCTAAATAAGGTGATACGTTGTGTCAGTGAAACAGAATGTTGGAGGAACATGCTAACCAACAACACATCCTTGGAGGAATAGCAACATTGTTGCAAAATAACGTTAATAGTAAAATAGTTATATTGTAGCTACTAATAACTAACAATACCATATCCTAAATAGCTCGTTTTCTATCTAGATAAATACAAGTAGATTTAAACGACAAGGCACCTTTTCCCTGAATAACTTGATAGCAAGTTAACGTTAGCTATTTGTTCCATGACAGTGTGAAGAAATGACCAGCCCACCAACCACATAGCTGTACCATGCTAGCTTGCTACTAGCTAAAATTCATAACATGAAAAGGCGTGCCTATTTCTCAATATTTCCATTTTAAATCTATACATACCCATATAAATCCATACAGGAACAACCTTTGTGTCCATTTTTCATTGGAGTCGGGTGAATTTTACATGGAAAAATATGTTTTTCTCATCGCTAGTGGTTGGACAGCCATAACAAGCATCCCTGAAATTCCAGCCTCCGCCTCCTCCTTCCCGAGCGCTTACATTGGTTGGAACATCTGGCGCAGAAACTGGAAAATAAAATGAGCAGTCAAATGATAATCTATAGCAAATTATGCAAATCAGTGGGGCAACTCCTATCATAAAAATGGGAATGATGCAATTTTATCTAAATTAAAAAGCATCACAATTTCAATTTACATAATCGAGTCACTAAAACAACGATCTGCCCGTCTGTGTTTCTGTCTGTCTGTCTGTCTCTCTCTCTCTCTCTCTTTCTCTCACTCACTCCCTCCCCCTCTCTCTCCCTCTCTCAATTCAATTTCAATTTAAGGGGCATGGGAAACATATGTTATTGGCATGGAAAACATATGTTTACATTGCCAACCAAGTGAAATGGATAATAAACAGAAGTGAAATAAACAATAAAAAAATAACATTAAACATTACACTCTCAAAAGTTCAAAAATAATAAAGATATTTCAAGTGTCATATTATGTCTATATACAAATAGTTAAAGTACAAAGGGGAAAATAAATAAACATACATTTCGGTTCTATTTAGAATGGTTTTGGTTCTTCACTGGTGGCCCTTTTCTTGTGGCAAAAGGTCACAAATCTTTCTGCTGTGATTTCACATTGTGGTATTTCACTCAGTAGATATGGAAGTCTATCAACATTTTATTTGTTTTCAAATTCTTTGTGGGTCTGTGTAATCTGAGGGAAATATGTGTCTCTAATAGGGTCACACATTTAGCAGGAGGTTAGGAAGTGTAGCTCAGTTTCCACCTAATTTTGTGTGCAGTGGGCAAAAAAGTAGGTGGAAACTGAGATGCACTTCCTAACTGCCTCTCTCGCTCTGTGCCTTGCTTCTAAAATTATGTAGATGTGATATTGACCCTGCGTGACCAACACAACCCCTCCATCCCTACCACCCCTCCTTGCAATGTGTAAGTCCAGCTGTAAAGAGGGCAGTGAGATGTCTGAGAAGTCTATTAAAATCTGTTCTCCCCCTGTGGTGAACCAGAGCAGACAGATGGCCATGCTCAGCCCCTCAGCCCCCTTTCCTCTTTGGGCTATTCAGCTCAGACAAGGGTCCTGAAGAAGGAAGAAAGGGTCAGTCACTCTTAAAGGCCCAGTACAGTTAAAATTAATGTTTTTCTGTGTTTTGGATCATATTATGAGCTGATGTAACTAACACTGTCTGAAAATATTTGATCAGTGTTATTTTCTGGTTGAAAATCCAATCTTCACAGGACCGTCTAATTAGCAGGTTTGCATGGGCGGGGGTTTCGGCTATCCATGGTGACATCATCATGCAGTAAATTAGTTAATAGTCAAATATAAAACGTAGTTCCAAACCTTTCTACCAATGACAGAACGTTTTCAGCCCCCCCCCCCCCCCCCCCCCCCCCCCCCCCACTCAGATCAGTCCAACAAAATTATTTTCTGCCCATTTTAATGGAAATCTATTACAGTAAGGTACTTAATTGTTACCCAGAAATGATTTGATATTGATATAGAAACAGCTGCGTTGGGCCTTTAAGTCTCCATCTTGCTCCCTTGGAGTTTATTATGCTGGGCACAGATACAGCAGGACACACTGGTAATGCTTTTTCCACCACAAGTCTTTAGAAAGGTTCTGTTCCGGCATATATGATCAACGAGTGTGATCAACGATACGGTAGTATATTAAATGTGTAGAGATTTTTTATAATGATTTTGATTGGGTGCATTCAATGCACTGTGAAGAATAGCATAGCATCTCCTGTTCTCTGCAGTTCCGGGATGTTTTTCTTTCTCAAATTCCAATAAAAAAAATTGGTTGCTTAGCAACATGTAGAGATTTGAGGTGCTAGTAATTGTGGGTGGAGATGGTGAGTGTATTTCATAATATAGCCTATATACTGTAGTCTATATGGGGATTCCCATTCATTGGCCAGTTGAGGACTAAACACTGTAGTCAGTGGGGGAAACCATGTTGGTCAATACAAGCCTTCTAGAATTGTGCTGTATTAGCGCATGCCTTTACTCTGCCCGGGATCTCATTTTCTAAACAGACAAGCCTTTGATCCAGGTGATCATCATGCCAATGTGAAATCTATTTATCTCATAATGAACTGCATCAAATCTGATCCTCTCCCCTTTCTTCATTGCATCCCCAATATGATCATGTCAAGTGAATAGTGTACTAAATACAAAATATGACTATAATAATACCACAGTGAGAACTTGTTGTGATAGTGAAGTGTCCATGATGTTGACATTAGTAAAACGGCATCCCCACATTAAAAATGGAATAATGAGCCCCTTTCAGATCCCAAAGATCCCTAGGTTCTTAATCACATGGCCCAGTCAGCTGCATATGCTATAAGCTGGCTCCTTTGACGCAATACTTTTATTCTAATATGTTGTGTTCTTAGATTCATATGGTGTGTGGTGGTACATGTAACCCATTAGGTACTGTAAATGGTAGGATAAGTAAGTTTAACCTAACACTAACCCTAACCTTAACCACACTGCTAACCTTAAGCCTAACCCTAACCTTAAATGAAGACCAAAAAGCACATTTTTGTTTTCATAAATTTGTATGATCATGTCAATTTTGACTTTGCGGCTGTGGTAACTAGTGACAACCATAGTAAAGCCAGTGAAGTTATTTGTGGTGGTATTTTTGCCAGACTGCACTTTACTGGACCAAACCATTACTGCGATAAGGTTAAACACCTGCCACATGTGTATGCCATTTGCAAAACATCATATTTCCTAAATGTAAAATATGTTTTTGTTACTAGTTGATTAAGATATATAAGATGTTTTCACCTTAGAAAACATCCAGTTGCGCACCCTTCATTGAGATGGAATATTTAATAGCGTCGGCTCCCACATTGTGCACACGGCAGCATCACCCATTGCCTGCAATGGCGTTGTTTAGCGGTGTGTAGACCACGGCTTGTGTGTCAAAGTGTCAATAGGGCGACATAATACTGGACTATCGACGGGCTTGAATGGAAATGTCGTATTGGAGGGGATTTATAACGATAGCAGAGTATTTCATGTGAATTTTTACTGGACTATTTTATGTCGGGGTCATTCATCACATGAATCAATGAACGAACGTAAGTCACTCTTTTGTTTTGTGCTTTGTGAAACATCGAGAGTAGCCTGGTGGAAACAGTTAACTTCTGCTTTTTCTATACATGATAAACAACACTATGCAGTAGCCCTATCGTTTTCCTTTACATGGGCTACTGAAATTAAATAATGTATTATAATATATAGAGTTCAAGTGGAGCTGACAACCATGCCTGTGTGGGTGATGCGCGTCTATCTGTTCGACGTAGGATAAAGCTCGAGCGGGCGGAAACAATGTTACACGTTCGAGTTTTATCTTCTGCATCTAGAAGTTTACCATTTATGTCCGACGTTGATAAAATGGCTGGGCGGATAGGCTACTGCTTTCCGAAAAAGATTCTAGCACGTTTATCTTGTTTATCATAGCAGCAACGGGTGCATTTGCAGAACGTTGCGATTTTGCATTTTTGTTGACCAGCTGATGATGAAAACATTTTGTCAAATTTATCCGATATCTTTTCACTTTGCAACATTTAAAAATGTATCTTTGTTCTCGTGTATCCTAGTGTTTTCCACCTGATACCCTACATAGCCCATGTGGGATTTTTTTTATTAGCAAATGTGAATTTCACAAACAGGGTGGTATGATGAAATTACATTAATATAATAGTAATAACACATACAAACACATTTGAAATAAGGGCATTTTATATTGAAATGAAAATTGCGTTGTTCATACTAAATTATATAAACATTATGTAAACAAATGGAATCCACAGTGTATTTGGATCGTTTTTATCAATGGATTATATCACAGTTATGTGTGTGGTGTGTAAACAACTCCCCCTTGCACCCTTTCCCAAAAACCCTCCGTCTAGCCTGCATTTTTCTGCCTGCCTGTCTTTATGAGCTGAACTGTCCTTCAGTCCTTGACTTAATCGAGATGATCATGCAGAATGCCTCGGGCCGGGGCGGTGGGGAGACAGTAAACTACATGGTCAGACCTCAGGTTTAGGATAGGCTTCTATCCTACACGGAAAATATTAACATTAGCTACATAATGGAGAGAAGGCATGTCTCTATCACACAAACATTGAATTTATGTTACAAGATGCTATAGTTCACATTTGTTCATGTATTCAACAAGGTTCAAGATGTTTCATGTTTAGTTGAGTCTCTATCTTCAGATGGCCCACACATGATTTCAATCACCCATATTGATCAGTGCTTGTTTTAGCTTACACGTGAGGAAGTGAGTATTGATTCGATAAATGGGTCAACTCACTGCTTTCTAAACAGAGGCATCATTACCATCAGAATGTGTTTTAGTATTGATGGGTATAAATCCATACAGTTGAATATCGGGATATTCTTTTTGACAATATTTCGTATTGTATCGTTTTGACAATATTGCAATATTTTTTGGGGCACTAGTAAAACTCCAGTACTTTTCCTTCATAGATTGTTCTCCATCTTCTTTTTAAATAGGGAGCCAATTTGTTTTCAGCACTTTTATTTCCATGACTGATCAAAAAGAGTTTTCTCATGGCTCTCTCTTGTTCCTCTGCAGCA
Source organism: Oncorhynchus clarkii lewisi (assembly GCF_045791955.1). Classification (NCBI taxonomy): domain Eukaryota; kingdom Metazoa; phylum Chordata; class Actinopteri; order Salmoniformes; family Salmonidae; genus Oncorhynchus; species Oncorhynchus clarkii. Next base: position 15,808,746 of record NC_092178.1, on the reverse strand, counting down.
AACATATGGTGATCAATATGTTTGGACTACGGAATCACAATAAAATCACAGTATTGAATCGCAATACATATAGAATCGTGATAATCTCAATAAATATCGTATTGGCACCTAAGGATCACGATAATAACGTATCGTAAGGTCCCTGGCAATTCCCAGCCCTAGCTTTTAGAGGGCAAATATAATTTATATTCAGTGCATTTCTTGTGCTAAGAGCTTTTAACAGATAGAGCATCGTCTATGATTACGTTGATTACGTTAATTCATGCTAGGAATGGTGTTTATGAAATGTTCTGATGCTTGATTGCAATTGATCTTCACCTCATATTGTAGTGTAAAGCATAATTATGACAGTTTGGTTGGTATCTCTTGTATCTAACAGGCATCGCCTTTTCTCTCCCAGGTGTCCATGGCCCCTAATGAAGTGTGAAATCAAATCACAGTGATAATCACACAGGCAGGAAACTCGCTGGATACTACAGTAGTATATGTGAGATGAAGGCCCAGCGATGCTGCTGAGATCCCCTCCGCCTCCTCATCTCTGACGCCATCATGCTGAAGACGGAGGCCTCAGGGGAGAGGAGCAATCTCCGGAGCGCCTCTCCCCACCGCAACGCCTACAGGACAGAGTTCCAGGCCCTAAAGAAGGCCTTCGACCAGCCAACCCGGCAGGACATCAAGGAGCCCCAGCTCAAGGACACTGAGCGGGTCACCCAGCGCCGGGGACGACAGTATGGTGCCCACGTTAGCCGCATCAAAGACATGTTCATGCAGATGCAGGGCACAGAGAGCTCCGGTACTTCCACCAGGCGGGAAGACCCGTCACCTCAGAAGATGACCAAGCCCACCAACTTCATCAACAAGGTTGATGGCTCAGTCATCAAGCTCACGCAACACCCTATAACGGACCGGACCAGCGCAGGGTCAAAGGTCGTAGAGGCCAGGAAGTTGTTTGAGCAGCAGTCACGTGATGCGTCCCAATCGCCTGTCTACTCCTATGGCCGGGAGAAGAGGGGTTCCCATGAGCACCTGGATGACTGGCGAGGGTCGCGCTCCAACAGGGGCAGCACAGACTCCCTGGACTCACAGTGTTCCAGGACGGAAGCCCAGTCGCCCACCGTGAGCCAGCTGAGCGCTGTGTTTGAGAATGTCGACCACCAGGGAGGGGGAGGAGGGGGCCCATTCCGGCGAGGACGGGCACTCTACTCCCCTGATAACTTCCACCGGCACGGCGACCTCAGCGAAGATGACTCGCGCCAATCCCCGGTGCTTGGTGGAGGGTACAGGAACCGCGTGGGGGGCAAACTTCCCGTGTCCTCATCTTCAGAAGACCTCCTCAGCCCTAGCCCGCTGTTGGAGACGGTGGAGCTAAAACCCTTCCTGCATAAGGAGGAGCCCCAGGAGAGAGAGGAGACAGCAGGGGAGTTAGGACAGAGGGACAGAGAGAGACATCCCGTAAGGGCCACCACCAACGGAGGGGAAGTGAACAGATCGTATGAGGAGAAGCAGGCGGAGGAAACCGACAGCTCCAGAGAGACGTCGGGAGTCTGCACAGACTCAAGGCCCCCAAATGATGCCACCGCCGGGGACAAGACTTCCGAGGACACCTATGATACCCCAGCTACCCCAGCCCAGGATGAAGCCCAGGATGAGGCAGAAGCCCGTGGGGAGGAGGTGGAGGTGGAGAATGCCTCCTCCAGGCCCAGGGTCTTTCCAGAGGACCAGGCAGAAGAGCCCAATGAGGAATACAGTGGGAACGAGAGGGTGATTTTTAACGCGGACGGAGACGCTTGCTACCAGGGATGGGGGGAGAGCTGTACTGACCCTGAGGATGACCTTTACGGTGATGATGACGTCATCTATGACCCTGGGAATGATCTTACTGAGATCCCTGGTCTACCAGAGGAAGAGAAGGAGGATATCCCTCCGAAGAGGAAACTACGCTTCAGCACCAAACCCATGATGGTAAGTCTGTTTTTTCATGTTGTGGCCTTTGACCTCATCAGTGTTGGGTAATATTTCTGGGTGTAAGGTGCTGGGTCAGTTTCATATTTCCCCCACTAATGCTTAAGGTTAGGATTGATGGAGGAAAATGTGACCCAAGATCTGTTAACATTTAATGTTTTTCGGGTCATATAATTATGATGAGATAATCTGAGTTTAGCCGACTCCCTTCATGTCCCAAAATACCATTTATAATACCATTAGTCAGGTAATACCATCAGTCAGATGATACCATTAGTCAAGTGATACTATTTGTCAGGTGATACCATCAGTCAGGTGATACCATCAGTCAAGTGATACCATTAGTCAAGTGATACCATTAGTCAGGTGATACCATCAGTCAGGTGATACCATTAGTCAGGTGATACCATTTGTCAGGTAATACCATTAGTCAAGTGATACCATCAGTCAGGTGATACCATTAGTCAGGTGATACCATCAGTCAAGTGATACCATCAGTCAGGTGATACCATTAGTCAAGTGATACCATCAGTCAGGTGATACCATCAGTCAGGTGATACCATCAGTCAGGTGATACCATTAGTCAAGTGATACCATCAGTCAGGTGATACCATTAGTCAGGTGATACCATCAGTCAGGTGATACCATCAGTCAGGTGATACCATTAGTCAAGTGATACCATCAGTCAGGTAATACCATTAGTCAGGTAACTTGTATTTGGAGATTTGAAAATAGAACACTCCTCAACCTACAGCACCAATGGTAGCTATGCCTCTCTGATGAAGAGGATTATGATGATGATGAGCAGTAGAGCGTAACAGCCATAAACTTATTTAACTATCTAGACAAAGCCTGGGGGTCTGATAGCAATGTGGTATTCGGGGTCACACTGCTGCCTTCTGGGTAATGTGTGCATGAAAAGCTAACCGTATATTCGTCATCATTCTGGCTCAGCGGCCAGTCGGTCTTCACACCTGTAGAGACCTTGATGTGTTTTAACCTCCATTCCATGAGTCTGTCAGTCAGTTCATCAATGTTCTTGGTATTATTCACTAGCCACAAAACGGAAGCAAAGTGGCTGAAGTGGGCAGGGGCTACCTGAACTTGTTTTGGTTTAAGTTGTAAATGTTTTGCTACGGTGTGAACTAATGAATACGACCTAGGTCTCCAAGTGGGAAATGGTGTGGATTGATTGGGTAACATTGTGAGCTGTGCATTAGACGTGTGTATCCTGCTGAGTCATGTAAAGTACATTTCTCAGAATATGAAACAGGACAAGGAATTATGTTGATGTAGATTTTTAGAATATGTTTGCATCACATTTATCCATAGCAGGTCAGATGAATTCAGCAAATGTATTCTGAATATATAAAACTCTTTATGTTATTACAGTTCTTTTTTCAAGGGATTACATCCAGTTTATAATGGGTGCGTCTCGATTCAAATTCCTCCAGTTGGTTTATTTCCTTGTTCTTGAAGATCTGTTAACTCTCTGGGAAACAATGACTTCCCTGTCTGTGTTATTGCTACTGATATGAACAATAACACTGATCAAGAACTGTGTGTGTGTGAGAGAAGGGAGTGTGTGTTGTGTGTGAGTGTGTGTGCGTGTGCGTGTGCTAGTGTGTGTGTGTGAAGGGAGTGTCTATCAAGATCAGAGGCTAGCTAAGACAAACATTCCACAGGTTTGGGATCGATCCTATTAACATGCTGTAACGGAGTAGAACAATTACCCCAGTTATATGTGATGTTGGACCGCTAATCTTCCTCACACACTTACACACACACACACAGGAGCAGCCGGAACACACACTCATGGAGGCACTTAAACACACACACCAGCACACACACATATATACACACGTGTGTGCTGTTGCCTTTCCCTTACCGAAGAGGATAGGATCAGCGAGGTTTACTTTTTCGTACAGTATGAAGTATATCATATTCTTTGAATACCATTATCAGATCACATCCCCACGCTACGCAAAAAGGTTATTCTCAGATAAGCCAGCTGATCGTAAACGTGATACTGTATATAGGTCTGCCAGCCGTGCTGCCCAATGTATTATAATGATGCAAATAAACCATAACCAGCCATCACAATATGTAACAGTGACTGCTTTTAAAACATGAATATTGGGTTAAGAGTTCAACCATTTCGTCCCACTGCTCCTATTAATATACAATATAAGAACTCAAAACATTTCCAAAGAGCTATAAAGAGGTTATTGTTCCAAGACAGTCTGTGTTTGTGCATGTGTGTGATACAATAATAGAAAATACAAAAACTACACATTGTGGACCATTCAAATTGAGTTTTGAGACTCTAAAATCAATCATGGTCAAATGTGTGTGTGTGAGTGTAAATGTTAAGCAGCTCCAGACATCTGTTCTCCCAGAGAAGGTATTACCTCTTGCTCTTTAATCACATATAATATTAAACCGAGGCAGTGTTTCTTTCTCCTTCTCTCTCTCTCTCTCCTCTCCTTCTCTATCTCTCTCCCCTCTCTCTCTCCTCTCCTTCTCTATCTCTCCCCTCTCCTTCTCTATCTCTCTCCCCTCTCTCTCTCCTCTCCTTCTCTATCTCTCCCCTCTCTCTCCCCTCTCCTTCTCTATCTCTCTCCCCTCTCTCTCTCCTCTCCTTCTCTATCTCTCCCCTCTCCTTCTCTATCTCTCTCTCTCTCTCCCTCTCCTCCCCTCTCCTTCTCTCTCTCTCCTCTCCTTCTCTATCTCTCTCCCCTCTCTCTCCCCTCTCCTTCTCTATCTCTCTCTATCCTCTCTCTCTCTCCTCTCCTTCTCTATCTCTCTCCCTCTCTCTCTCCCTCTCTCTCCCCTCTCCTTCTCTATCTCTCTCTCTCCTTCTCTCTCTCCCCTCTCCTTCTCTATCTCTCTCCCCTCTCTCTCCCCTCTCCTTCTCTATCTCTCTCTATCTCCCTTCTCTCTCTCCTCTCCTTCTCTATCTCTCCCCTCTCCTTCTCTATCTCTCTCCCCTCTCTCTCCCCTCTCCCCTCTATCTCTCTCCCCTCTCTCTCCCCTCTCCTTCTCTCTCTATCTCTCTCCCTTCTCTCTCTTCCCTCTCCTCTCTCTCCCCTCTCTATCTCTCTCCTCTCCTTCTCTATCTCTCTCTCCTTCTCTCTCTCTCTCTCCCCTCTCCTTCTCTATCTCTCTCTCCCTCTCTCTCTCCTCTCCTTCTCTATCTCTCTCCCCTCTCTCTCCCCTCTCTCTCCCCTCTCCTTCTCTATCTCTCTCCCCTCTCTCTCCCCTCTCCTTCTCTATCTCCCCTCTCTTCCCTCTCTCTCTCTCCTCTCCTTCTCTCTCTCTCCCCTCTCCTTCTCTATCTCTCCCCTCTCCTTCTCTATCTCTCCCCTCTCCTTCTCTATCTCTCCCCTCTCCTTCTCTATCTCTCCCCTCTCCTTCTCTATCTCTCTCCCTTCTCTCTCTTCCCTCTCCTCTCTCTCCCCTCTCCTTCTCTATCTCTCTCCTCTCCTTCTCTATCTCTCTCCTCTCCTTCTCTATCTCTCTCCTCTCCTTCTCTATCTCTCTCTTCTCCTTCTCTATCTCTCCCCTCTCCTTCTCTATCTCTCCCCTCTCCTTCTCTATCTCTCTCCCCTCTCTCTCCCCTCTCCTTCTCTATCTCTCTCCCCTCTCTCTCTCCTCTCCTTCTCTCTCTCTCCCCTCTCCTTCTCTATCTCTCCCCTCTCCTTCTCTATCTCTCCCCTCTCCTTCTCTATCTCTCCCCTCTCCTTCTCTATCTCTCCCCTCTCCTTCTCTATCTCTCTCCCTTCTCTCTCTTCCCTCTCCTCTCTCTCCCCTCTCCTTCTCTATCTCTCTCCTCTCCTTCTCTATCTCTCTCCTCTCCTTCTCTATCTCTCTCCTCTCCTTCTCTATCTCTCTCTTCTCCTTCTCTATCTCTCCCCTCTCCTTCTCTCTCTCCCCTCTCCTTCTCTATCTCTCTCCCCTCTCTCTCCCCTCTCCTTCTCTATCTCTCCCCTCTCCTTCTCTATCTCTCTCCCTCTCTCTCCCCTCTCCTCTCTCCTCTCCTTCTCTCTCCCTCTCCTTCTCTATCTCTCTCCCCCTCTCTCTCCTTCTCTCTCTCTCTCTCCCCCTCTCCTCCTTCTCTATCTCTCTCCCCTCTCTCTCCCCTCTCCTTCTCTATCTCTCCCCTCTCCTTCTCTATCTCTCTCCCCTCTCCTTCTCTATCTCTCTCCTTCTCTCTCTCCCCTCTCCTTCTCTATCTCTCTCCCTCTCTCTCTCCCCTCTCCTTCTCTATCTCTCTCCCCTCTCCTTCTCTCTCTCCCTCTCCTTCTCTATCTCTCTCCCCTCTCTCTCTCCTCTCCTTCTCTATCTCTCTCCCCTCTCTCTCTCCCCTCTCCTTCTCTATCTCTCTCCCCTCTCTCTCTCCTCTCCTTCTCTATCTCTCTCCCCTCTCCTTCTCTATCTCTCTCCCCTCTCTCTCTCCCCTCTCTCTCTCCTCTCCTTCTCTATCTCTCTCCCCTCTCCTTCTCTATCTCTCTCCCCTCTCTCTCTCCCCTCTCCTTCTCTATCTCTCTCCCCTCTCTCTCTCCTCTCCTTCTCTATCTCTCTCCCCTCTCTCTCTCCTCTCCTTCTCTATCTCTCTCCCCTCTCTCTCTCCTCTCCTTCTCTATCTCTCTCCCCTCTCTCTCTCCTCTCCTTCTCTATCTCTCTCCCCTCTCTCTCTCCTCTCCTTCTCTATCTCTCTCCCCTCTCTCTCTCCCCTCTCCTTCTCTATCTATCTCCCCTCTCTCTCCCCTCTCCTTCTCTATCTATCTCCCCTCTCTCTCTCCCCTCTCCTTCTCTCTCTTCCCTCTCCTCTCTCTCTCCCCTCTCCTCTCTCTCTTCCCTCTCCTCTCTCTCTCCCCTCTCCTTCTCTATCTCTCTCCCCTCTCTCTCTCCTCTCCTTCTCTATCTCTTTCCCCTCTCCTTCTCTCTCTCTCCCCTCTCTCTCTCCTCTCCTTCTCTATCTCTCTCCCCTCTCCTTCTCTATCTCTCTCCCTTCTCTCTCTTCCCTCTCCTCTCTCTCTCCCTCTCCTTCTCTATCTCTCTCCCTTCTCTCCCTTCCCTCTCCTCTCTCTCTCCCCTCTCATCTCTCTCTTCCCTCTCCTCTCTCTCTCCCCTCTCCTTCTCTATCTCTCTCCCTTCTCTCTCTTCCCTCTCCTCTCTCTCCCCCCTCTCCTCTCTCTCTCCCCTTTCCTTCTCTATCTCTCTCCCCTCTCTCTCTCCCATCTCCTTTTCTCTCTCTCCCACAGCGAACAAACAGTGTTCTGTCTTTTGTTCCGGCTCATGAAAGAGACCGAGATATTTCTCTCTGAGCTTGGCCCTTCACTGGGGCTGACCAAGCAGGAGACCCGCTTGACCCCGAGGCAGGCAAACTTACAATGAAGAACATTGAAAAGAATAGATGTAGTCAGTTAATCTTACTTAAAAAATATATGTAATATGTCTTGGTGCCTCTCAAAGCGGATAAAATGATCTTGACATCCCGTTTCTAAACCTGCAGTTGCTACATACATTTTTTGAGTTAAAAAATGAATTATATTTACCTATTGATTCTTGAAGAATTTAACTTATGAATAACTCATGAGTTTAAAGTACTACTTGATATTGGTATTTTGTTAGGATCCCCATTAGCTGTTGCGAAAGCAGCTATTCTTCCTGGGGTCCACACAAAACATATCATACCGCATCAGAACCCAAAATGTTTACTCCAATGTTTGTAAACAAAGTAAATGTAAACACGCACTATATAGACTATAAACATGATTAAAACTATAATCTTGATATAATGGATGGTCAGTTATTTCATTCACTCTCAGTCCTTTTCATGTCTATTCATTTGAGAGTGGTTACATTTCTCGTGCTCCAGTCCTCAGCTTTTCTGTTGTTTCAACCTCTGATTCCTGCTTTAATAGATCTGAGAATCTATTTGGAGGCTGCTGGTGGCTTGGGGAAAACTGGTACATAAGCTTGTGGCGGTTGGCGATATAAAAACACACTTTGTTTATTCCTTTCTGCATTGATGCACACAGATGCAGAAATATCTATTTATGCCGATATACGTCTCTATACAAACAGAATGCTTGTTTAACTAACTGATTTTTATTGTATATGTCTAGGCACCAGATGATCTCCATACACCCATTTATCTGTCAGTGTGTGGAGGGACATTGCTCGGCTCGTCTGAGGCAGAGCCAGCTTCTTTTCATGGAAGGTCTGGGTCTGACACATAGGACATCAGTCTTACTGGTCATTGGAGCCACTCAGCTTATCCTTGGCATCATGGCCTCCTCAGCCAGTCTTTGGTTGCATCAAAAAAGGCATCCTTTTGCCTACTTAGTGCACTACTTATGACCAGGGCCCATTGGGCTGTAAAGAGATTAGGGTGCCATTTAGGGCGCATACATGGCCAGGCTATGTCGCATCTCAAGACTCTGCTGTGCTGCTGTGTTACTGTGCAGCTCCCTCTGTAGCTTCCAGGTTCTACAGTCACAGTTCATATCATACAGGATTAGAATGGTCAATCCAGAACATGAGAAATGGGATGCTTTAGGATTATTTGATCTATATAGCTCACCCTTAATCCACATTGAATCATTCTGGGGAATAGCAGAATACTTACACAGAGAACTACAGTACTGTGTGCCTTTGCACCAAGGACTTTTCAACATTACCCTTAGTAACTAACTGTCTGTTCTAATTGAATGGTCATTTGCTCTTGTTCAGGATACTGGTAATCCAAACAAGGGCCTCTACCACCTCTTTCTGAGATTCTCTCCCTGTCACTGTCCCTTCTCCTCTTCATTGCCTTTAGTAAATACTGGCTCTTGTGACAGCTTCCTTGCCTGAGACCTAGAAACCTATGTGAGCTCTCCAAGCTATCACAGAGGCTTTAGCTCAATGGGCTACCACAGTCATGTGGTCTGAAGGAGACTCTGGTTCAAACCCAGTGGGTCACACCTACTGATGTGTGGGACATATAGTCCCTTGCTTTCTCTGATTCCTTTCCTATCTTCCTCCACTTGAATGGTGTTTATAGCAGCTGTAATGAAATGTTTGTGTCTAATATGGAAAAGTTGTTTTTGCCTCAGCTGTGACATCTTGATTTCCTAATGGAATGAAGCACATGTGAAGGACTGACTGCTAGGCAGATGCACTAGTGAATGAACATTGAAGTGATTGTGTAATTGTATCCTCTCTGTGCTGCACTTACATCAAATAGGCTAGTGTTTAGTCCGTTAGGGTTTTTGCTCACCGTTTAGCCTACTGTACTCAATCAGTTACATGCTGAGTAGTGAAGAATGTAGCTCTGAAGAACCAAAGGCATATTAAATCAATGTGGAGAGGAGTAGGTCTATTCTGAGAGGGGCTGAATTTATTGAACAGTCAGCATTACGGAGAAAGTATGGACAGTTTTATGTTGTACTCTACCTTTGTTTTCATTTGACTCTGATAAAGGGTTGGGATTGTCTAGTTCAGGGTGTTAGTGTGCATTCCTATACAAATGAATCCAACCACTATCTCTCTATCTCTCTACATGATTTGACAGTCCATGAAATAACATCATCATCTGAAAAGCCTTTTCCCCATTTTAAAAAACAAAAATGTTTATGGTATGCAATTAATTGGCAGTTACAGTCTTGTTCCATCGCTGCAACTCCCATATGGAGGTCAAGAGCTGTGCATCCTCCATAACACAACCAAGCCACACTGCCCACATAACCCGGAAGGTAGCCGCATCAATGTGTCAGAGGAAACACCATATACCTGGCGACTGTGTCAGCATGCATTGCACCTGGCCCACCACATGAGTTGCTAGAGCGTGATGGCACAGGAACATCCCTGCCAGCCAAACCCTCCCCTTACCTGGATGATGCTGGGCCATTTGTGGGTCTCCTGGGAACAGACCGCTGCGACAGAGCCTGGACTCGAACCAGGATCTCTAGTGGCACAGCTAGCACTGCGATGCACTCGGGAGGCCCCTTCATGTTAGCCTCCTAACAGGATTAGGTCCTCTAGCCTGGTTACAGATCTGTTTGTACTTGAGCCTACAATGCAGACTATCAAAGGTAGTCAGAGGATTAATTGTCTAAAGCACATCTGGACAAGGCTATAGCATAGGGGCTAAAGAGCCTCCGGAAGAGGCTGATATTCAGTGGGACAGAGAGACTGAGGATTTTGTTCATATACAGTTGAGAGGTTGTTTTCCCTTCTAAATATTCAGAGAGAATTTGGTGGTATTCTTGTGTGAACAAAACCACAGGTCTATGACAATGTCTCTCTCTCTCCATCCCCACCCTCCCTCTGACTGAACTCAGCGAAGCAGTGTGACTCCCTCCCGTCAGACTGAACAATCTGTAATCTGTGTTGGTCTGTAATGAGACCGACCATGTAATCTGTGTTGGTCTGTAATGAGACTGAATATGTAATCTGTGTTAGTCTGTGATGGTACTGAATATGTAATCTGTGTTGGTCTGTAATGATACTGAATATGTTATCTGTGTTGGTCTGTAATGAGACCGACCATGTAATCTGTGTTGGGCTGTAGTGAGACGAAACATGTAATTAGTGATGGGCTGTAAGGAGACCGATCATGTAATCTGTGTTGTGCTGTAATGAGACTGAATTTGTAATATGTGTTGGTCTGTAATGAGGCTGAATTTGTAATATGTGTTGGTCTGTAATGAGGCTGAATTTGTAATATGTGTTGGGCTGTAATGAGACTGAATATGTCATCTGTGTTGGTCTGTAATGAGGCTGAATTTGTAATATGTGTTGGGCTGTAATGAGGCTGAATTTGTAATATGTGTTGGGCTGTAATGAGGCTGAATTTGTAATATGTGTTGGGCTGTAATGAGGCTGAATTTGTAATATGTGTTGGTCTGTAATGAGGCTGAATTTGTAATATGTGTTGGGCTGTAATGTAATCTGTATTCTTCCACATTTTGTTACATTACAGCCTTATTTTACAATGGATTAAATTAACAAATGATCCTCAGCAATCTACAAACAATACCCCTTAATGACAAAGCAAAAACAGATTTTTAGAAATTTGAGCAAATGTATCAAATATTTTAAACAGAAATACCTTATTTGAATAACTATTCAGACCCTTTGCTATGAGACTCGAAATTGAGCTCAGATGCATCCTGTTTCCATTGATCGTCCTTGAGATGTTTCTACAACTTGACTGGAGTCCACCTGTGGTAAATTAAATTGATTGGACATGATTTGTAAAGGCACACACCTGTCTATATAAGGTCCCACAGTTGACAGTGCATGTCAGACCAAAAACCAAGCCATGAGATCGAAGGAATTTTCCGTAGAGCGCCAAGACAGGATTGTGTCGATGCACAGATCTGGGGAAGGGTACCAATTTTTTTTTTCAACATTGAAGGTGAACACGGTGGTCTCCATCATTCTTAAATGGAAGAAGCTTGGAACCACCAAACTTAGCAATCGGGGGAGAAGGGCCTTGGTCAGGGAGGTGACCAAGAACCCGATGGTCACTTTGATAGAGCTCTAGAGTTCCTCTGTGGAGATGGGAGAACCTTCCAGAAAGGTCCAACTCTGAAGCACAACACCAATCAGGCCTTTATGGTAGAGTGGCCAGACGGAAGGCACTCCTCAGTAAAAGGCACATGACAGCCCGCTTGGAGTTTGTCAAAATGCACCTAAAGACTCAGACCATGAGAAACAAGATTCTCTGGTATGATGAAACCAAGATTGAACTCTTGGCCTGAATGCCAAGCGTCACGTCTGGAGGAAACCTGGCACCATCCCTACGGTGAAGCATTGTGTTGGCAGAATCTTGGGGATGTTGGGGATGTGTTTCAGTGGCAAGGACTGGGAGACTAGTCAGGATCGAGGCAAAGATGAATGGGTCAAAGTACAGAGAGATCCTTGATGAAAACTTGTTCCAGAGCGCTCAGGACCTGAGACTGGGGCAAAGGTTCACCTTCCAACAGAAAAACAACCCTAAGCACACAGTCAAGACAACGCAAGAGTGGCTTCAGGACAGGTCTCTGAATTTCCTTGAGTAGCCTAGCCAGAGCCCAGACTTAAACCTGATTGATCATCTCTGGAGAGACCTGAAAATAGCTGTGCAGCAACGCTCCCCATCCAACCTGACAGAGCTTGAGAGGATTTCAGAGAGGAATGGGAGAAACTCCCCAAATACAGGTGTTCCAAGCTTGTAGCGTCATACCCAAGAAGACTTGAGGCTGTAATCACTGCCAAAGGTGCTCCAACAAAGTACTGAGTAAAGGGTCTGAACACTTATGTAAATGTTTTAATTTTTAATAAATTAGCGGACATTTCTGAGGTATTGTGTGTAGATTGATGAGGGGGAAAAATCAATTGAATAAGTTTCAGAATAAGGCTGTAACTTAACAAAATGAGGAAAAAGTCAAGGGGTCTGAATACTTTCCGACTGCACTGTTTATCCCTCTGTGTGTATTATTCATGATGTGGTGTTTTTGTTTGCTTGTTTCGGTGACACCCAACCCTTTGGGGTTACATTTGTAATGATCCAGGAAACCTGAGCCGAGGCCTGTGGTTATGGAGGCCTCCTGCCCAGTCCGTCGTCAGTTGTTGGTCGATGATGTGTAGAGAGGTCCGTGTCAGTCGCCTCTCGTCCCCTCCTGTGACTTCACTGTCCTCTCACAGAGGCAGAGCGCGTCGTATTGTCCCGATGCCCTGTTCTTACAGAACACCAGAGGAACATCCCAAATTGCACCCTATTCCCTAGTGCACTACGTAGGGAATGGGGTGCTGTTTGGGACTGAACCTAGGAGGCCTCTTAACAGTGACACAGTGTTCAGTGTTGTGCAGAGCCACCAAGGCAAGAGTGTTATTGCCATCTCACTCCGTGTTCTCGCCCGTTGTGGGTCAGACACTAATGCTTCAGAGATTCTCTGAGGCCAACACGTGGAAAGTTAAAAACACATACAATACAGTATGTTGCACTGTATACAATGTTCAAGTGAGCTACTGTCATCAACCGAGTGAAGGAATGATGGAATGGTTGAAATTCTCTATGACAGTTTCCGTGATATTGTCAGTGTAGCTCACAATCTATCAGGCAACCAACCCAGTCATTCTAAGTCATTCTAACTAGCCTAATGAATAACATGGGATTTGAGAGGGCGTATGGATTGAAGAGACACATTATAGTAGTTAGTGCCTTAACAACCATGGTGCTTTTGTTAGCATGGAGAATGTATGCCCCTCCTGCCCACACATTGAATGCATTCCAAATGGCACTCTATTCCCTATATTGAGCCCTATGGGCCCTGGTCAAAAGTAGTGCACTACAAAGGGAATAGGGTGCCATTTGGGATGTTACCATTGTATGTGAAGGAGGCGAATGCATGTCAATGAAAGAGACAATTATTGACTTCCCATTCAGGGTCTGTCATTCTTTCTTGGGCAGATAAGCTGCCAACAGGGTCAGCGATTTGGTTCATGTCAAGTAACAAGCCAAGCAAGAAAAAGTAACCTGGATGGATTTATAGGCCTGTATGCAAACATTTCTGGATGGGTTGTCTTTATAGAAATGTCTACCGCTGTGCTTGTCAAGCTGGAGATCTGTTGTTGTGTGTCCCAAATGGCACCCTATTCATGATGTAGTGCACTACTTTTGACCAGGCCCCATAGTTCTGACTCATCACATTCTGTCTCCACAACAACATGCTCTTTTCACAGAGGCCAATGTTACTCTGCTCTGCTCTGCCTGCAGGTTTTGGAAAAGACTGAGGAGGAAACATCTCCCTTCTCTTTCTCTCTTCCTTAGTTTCTCTCTCTCTCTCTCCATTCTCTGTTTCTCTCTAACCCCCCTTCTCTCTCTCTCGCTCTCTCTCACTCTCTCTCTCTAATGACGAGTAGGCCATCATTGTAAATAAGAATTTGCTCTTAACTGACTTGCCTTGTTAAAAAAGGTTAAATAAAAAATGAAAATAAATAAAATCTCTCTCTCTCTCTCTTTCTCTCTCTCTCTCTCTATCAAATCAAAGGACTTTATTGGCATGGGAAACATATGTTTAGATTGCCAAAGCAAGTGAAATAGATATAAACAAAAGTGAAATAAACAATACAAAATTAACAGAAAACATTACACTCACATATATTCCAATGGAATAGACAAGAAACAAAATCTAAATAAACAAGGGAAATATTAGTAAACATTAAACTCACAAAGGTTTTAAAAGAATATTGACATTTCAAATGTACAGTGTTGTATCAATGTGCAAATAGTTGGAGTATGATCAGATCAGTGTGATCTGTGGAAAATGTGTGTCTCTAATGTGGTCATACATTTGGCAGGAAGTTAGGAAGTGTAGCTTAGTTTCCACCTCATTTTGTGAGAAGTGTGCATAGACTGTAGCCTGTCATCTCTTGAGAGCCAGGTCTGCCTACGGTGGCCTCTCAATGGAAAGGCTATGTTCACTGAGTCTGTACATACAGTAGTCAAGGATGTTCTTCATTTAGGGTCAGTCACAGTGGTCAGGTATTCTGCCACTGTGTACTCTCTGTTTAGGGGCAAATAGCATTCCAATTTGCTCTGTTTTCTGTGTTTTTGCTTTCTCATATTTTGGTTGGGTCTAATTGTGTTGCTATCCTGGGGCTCTGTGGGGTTTGTTTGTATTTGTGAACAGAGCCCCAGAACCAGCTGGCTGAAGGGACGTCTCTTGGTTCGTCTCTCTCTAGGTGAGGGCTTTGTGGTAGAATGTGTGGGCATTGCTTCCTTTTAGGTGGTTGTAGAATTGAACTACTCCTTTCTGGATTTTGATAACTAGTGGGTACATTCCTAATTATACACTGCATGCATTGTTAGGGGTTTTGCATTGTTCACAAAGTATGTTTTTGCAGAATTTTGCATGCAGTCTTCATTTGGTGTTTGTTCCATTTTGTGAATTCTTGGTTGGTGAGTGGACACCAGACCTCACAACCATGGAGGGCAATGGGCTCTATGACTGATTCAAGTATTTTTAGCCAGATCCTAATTAGGATGTTGAGTTCAATGTTCCTTTTGATGGCATAGAAGGCCTTTCTTGCCTTGTCTCTTAGATCGTTCACAGCCTTGTGGCTGTTACCTGTGGTGTTGATGTTTAGGCCGAGGTAGGTATTCTTTGTGTGCTCTAGGGCCACAGTGTCTTGATAATTTTTACTTTTTTTTTCTTGGCTACTGGACCTTTTTTGGAACACCATTATTTTGGTCTTACTGAGATTTACTGTCAGGGCCCAGGTCTGACATAATCTGTGCAGAAGATCTAGGTGCTGCTGTAGGCCCTCCTTGGTTGGGGACAGAAGCACCAGGTAATCTGCAAACAGTAGACATTTGACTTTGGATTATAGTAGGGTGAGGCCTGGTGCTGCAGACTGTTCTAGTGCCCTCACCAATTCATTGATATAAATGTTGATGTCTCACCCCACGGCCCTGAGGAAAGAAATCTGTGTGTTTATTGCCAATTTTAACTGCACACTTGTTGTTTGTGTATATTGATTTTATGTCATATGCTTTCCCCCCTAACACCACTTTCCATCAATTTGTATAGCAGACCCTCGTGCCAAATTGAGACATAAAGCTTTTTTGAAATCAATTAAAACATTAGAAGACTTTGCTTTTGTTTGTGTAATGGTTTTCTTCCGTCGAAGGAGAGGAGGACCAAAATGCAGCGTAGTTCGTGTTCAACATGTTTAATGAAAGACGATAACGTGAACACTACACAAATACAAAATAACAACCGTGGCAAAACCCAAAACAGTCCTATCTGGTGCAGAGAACACAAAGACAGGAAACAACCACCCACAAAGTACCCACAGAATATGGCTGCCTAAATATGGTTCCCAATGAGAGACAACGATAGACAGCTGCCTCTAATTGAGAACCAATCTAGGCAACCATAGACCTAGAAATGACCTAGAAATTAAACAGCCCCATAAACATACAAAAACCCCTAGACAAGACAAAACACATAAATCCCCCATGTCACACCCTGACCTAACCAAAATAATAAAGAAAACAAAGATAGCTAAGGCCAGGGCGTGACAGTTTGTTTGTCAATAAGGGTGTGCAGGGTGTATACATGGTCTGTCAGACGGTATTTTGGTAAGAAGCCAATTTGACATTTGCTCAGGACATCGTTTTCACAGAGGAAATGTTGGAGTCTGCTGTTGATGATACTGCAGAGGATTTTTCAGAGATTGTGCTGACTCATATGACTCTGTATTGGTTTCAAGTGGATTGGGGTGATCAGGCCTTGGTTCCAAATATTAGGAAGATGCCAGAGCTGAAGATGATGCTGAAGAGTTTAAAAATAGCCATTTTGTGGTCTGTGTATTTTATAATTTTGTTTAGAAAAACATCAACACCACAGGCCTTTTTGGGTTGGAGGGTTTGTATTTTGTAATTGGAGAATCCAGTGGGTTCTGGTAGTCTTTAATAGTTGGTTTAGTATATGATCATGGGTTTTTGCTCTTGGTTCTTTGTTAAATAGTTGAAAAGGTTGGAGAAGTGGTTTATCTGATTATAGGAATTCTTCAATCACAATGAGCTGTTCTGTCATGCTGTTCCTTCTTTTTTTTTGTGTATTTCTGTATTGTTTTAGTGTTTCACCTACTATAGGAGTTCCCTTGAAGCCTACCATTGACTATGTACAGTTGAAGTTGGAAATTTACATACACCTTAGCCAAATACATTTAATACAGTTTTTCACAACTCCTGACACTTAATCCTAGTAAAAAATTACCTTTCTTAGGTCAGTTAGATCACCACGTTATTTTAAGAATGTGAAATGTCAGAATAATAGTAGAGAGTATGATTTATTTCAGCTTTTATTTCTTTCATCACATTCCCAGTGGGTCAGAAGTTTACATGCACTCAATTAGTATTTGGTAGCAATGCCTTTAAATTGTTTAACTTTGGTCAAACGTTTCAGGTAGCCTTCCACAAGCTTCCCACAATAAGTTGGGTGAATTTTTGTCCATTCCTCCTGACAGAGCTGGTGTAACTGAGTCAGGTTTGTAGGCCTCCTTGCACGCACATGCTTTTTCAGTTCTTCCCACAAAATTTGAATAGGCTTGATTTCAGGGATTTGTGATGGCCACTCCAATACCTTGACTTTGTTGTCCTTAAGCCATTTTGCCACAACTTTGGAAGTATGCTTGGGGTCATTGTCCATTTGGAAGACCCATTTGTGACCAAGCTTTAACTACCTTACTGATGTCTTGAGATGTTGCTTCAATATATCCTTATCATTTTCCTGCCTCATGAAGCCATCTATTTTGTGAAGTGCACCAGTCCCTCCTGTAGCAAAGCACCCCCACAACATGATGCTGCCACCCCCGTGCTTCACGGTTGGGATGGTGTTCTTCGGCTTGCAAGCCTCCCCCTTTTTCCTCCAAACATAATGATGGTCGTTATGACCATACAGCTCTATTTCTATTTCCTCAGACCAGAGGACATTTCTCCAAAAAGTACGATCTTTGTCCACATGTGCAGTTGCAAACCGTAGTCTGGATTTTTTATGGCGGTTTTGGAGCAGTGGCTTCTTCCTTGCTGAGCGGCCTTTCAGGTTATAAGTCGATATAGGACTCGTTTTACTGTGGATACTTTACTGTGGATACTTTTGTACCTGTTTCCTCCAGCATCTTCACAATGTTATTTGCTGTTGTTCTGGGATTGATTTGCACTTTTTGCACCAAAGTATGTTCATCTCTTAGAGACAGAACACGTCTCCTTCCTGAGCGGTATGATGGCTGCGTGGTCCCATGGTGTTTATACTTGCGTACTATTGTTTGTACAGATGAACGTGGTACCTTCAGGCGTTTGGAAATTGCTTCCAAGGATAAACCAGACTTGATGAGGTCTGCAAATTTTTTTCTGAGGTCTTGGATGATTACTTTTGATTTTCCCATGATGTCAAGCAGAGAGGCACTGAGTTTGAAGGTATGCCTTGAAATACATCCACAGGTACACCTCCAATTGACTCAAATGATGTCAATTAGCCTATCAGAAGCTTCTAAAGCCTTGACATAATTTTCTGGAATTTTCCAAGCTGTTTAAAGGCACAGTCAACTTAGTGTATGTAAACTTCTGATCCACTGGAATTGTGATATAGTGAATTATAAGTTAAATAATCTGTCTGTAAACAATTGTTGGAAAAATGACTTGTGTCATGCACAAAGTAGATGTCCTAACCGACTTGCCAAAACTATAGTTTGTTAACAAGACATTTGTGGAGTGGTTGAAAAACTAGTTTTAATGACTCCAACCTAAGTGTACGTAAACTTCCGACTTCAACTGTACATACCCAGCGTGCAACAGAGCTGCAGGAGTTGCGACCTGTTTTTGTTGGTTATGTTGTCGTAGTTGTGCCTAGGGGGGGCATATGTGGGAGGGAATGCTGTCACCTCCAGGTAGGTGTTTGGCCCCCTGTGTGCTGAGGGTGTCAGGTTCTTGTCCAGTTCTGGCATTTAGATCATCCCAGAATAGTACATGCCCCTCGGCCTGGAAATGATTGCTCTCCCCCTCTAGGATGGAGAAGCTGTTTTCATTAAAGTACTGTATGGGGATTCTAGTGGGGGTATATACAGTAGGTAGACCACAGGAGGACATGTTTCTCTGTTGAGATCATTTCCTTTTGAATTTCTAGCCAAATGTAAAATGTTCCTGTTTTGATTAATTTAATAGATTGAATTAGGTCTACCTTATACCAAATGAGCATACCCCCTGAGTCCCTTCCCTGTTTCACTCCTGGTAGTTTGGTGGATGGGACTACCAGGCCTCTGTAACCTTGAGGGCAACCAGTGGGCCCATCACCTCTATACCATGTTTCTTGTAGGATGACAACGTCTGTATTTATTTTGTGAAGTCCAGGTTCCTGCTCTTTAGGCCAAAGGCAGATGACCTCAGGCCTCAGGATGAGATGGTGAAGGCTTGGTGTTCTATAAAGGGTCCAGTGTTGTTAGTGGTGTTGTTTGGCCTCAGACCAGTAAGTGTGAGTGGTGCCTGCTGAGCATCTGGTACATTCTATTGGCTTGGGCTAGTGTAAGAGTGGGGGTTTGGCATGTTTGCCTGCTCACGGCCTGGGCTTATGTGTAACTTTCATGTTGAGGCCCTTTTTGCAGGAGTTGGGAGCATGGGGTGGGCAGGAGGGGCAAATGTCAGATCTGAGGGGGCCTATATGGGGTGTGGGCATGGTTGGTTTGGGGGGAGGTATTGATTGGTGGGGGTGTGGATGGGGATGTGGCTGGTGGTGCTGTGGTCTGGGTTTACAGTAGGTCCTCTAGGTGTAGGTTTGTGGGGGGGGGGGGGGGGGGGGTCTGGTGGCGTTGTGGCCTGGATATACAGTAGGTCCTCTAGGTGTAGGTCTGTGGGGTGGGGGGGTCTGGTGGTGCTGTGCTCTGGATGTACAGCAGGTCCTCTAGGTGTAGGTCTGTGGGGGGGTGGGGGGTGTGGGGGGGGGGCGGGGGTTCTGGTGGTGTTGTGGAGTGGATATACAGTTTTGCCAGCAGCTCTTCGTTGTGCATCAAGCATTGTGCTGTTTATGACTTCAAACCTATCAACTCCTGAGATGAGGCTGGTGTGACGGAAGTGAAATGGCTGGCTAGTTAGCGTGCGCTAATAGCGTTTCAAACTTCACTCACTCTGAGCCTTGGGGTGGTTGTTTCCCTTGCTCTGCATGGGTAACGCTGCTTCGATGTGGTGTCTGTTGTCATTGTGTTGCTGGTTCGAGCCCAGGGAGGAGCGAGGAGAGGGACGGAGGCTATACTGTTACAC
Organism: Oncorhynchus clarkii lewisi; assembly: GCF_045791955.1. Lineage (NCBI taxonomy): Eukaryota > Metazoa > Chordata > Actinopteri > Salmoniformes > Salmonidae > Oncorhynchus > Oncorhynchus clarkii. Next base: position 15,788,987 of record NC_092178.1, on the reverse strand, counting down.
TGGCAATACTAAAGTGCCTATAAGAACATCCAATAGTCAAAGGTTAATGAAATACAAATGGTATAGAGGGAAATAGTCCTATAATAACTACAACCTAAAACTTCTTACCTGGGAATATTGAAGACTCATGTTAAAAGGAACCACCAGCTTTCATATGTTCTCATGTTCTGAGCAAGGAACTGAAACGTTAGCTTTCTTACATGGCACATATTGCACTTTTACGTTCTTCTCCAACACTTTTTGTTTATGCATTATTTAAACCAAATTGAACATGTTTCATTATCTACTTGAGGCTAAATCGATTGTATGGATGTATTATATTAAGTTAAAATAAGTGTTAATTCAGTATTGTTGTAATTATCATTATTACAAATTTAAAAAAAATTTAATCGGCCGATTAATCGGCATCGACTTTTTTGGTCCTCCAATAATCGGTATCGGTATCGGCGTTGAAAAATCATAATCGGTCGACCTCTAGTGGCCACCCTTTGAGGTCGTTTGTGCCTACAGTGGGGCAAAAAAATATTTAGTCAGCCACCAATTGTGCAAGTTCTCCCACTTAAAAAGATGAGAGAGGCCTGTAATTTTCATCATAGGTACACTTCAACTATGACAGACAAAATGAGAAAGAAATCATGAGAAATCACATTGTAGGATTTAATGAATTTATTTGCAAATTATGGTGGAAAATAAGTATTTGCTCAATAACAAAAGTTTATCTCAATATTTTGTTACATACTCTTTGTTGGCAATGACAGAGGTCAAACGTTTTCTGTAAGTCTTCACAAGGTTTTCACACACTGTTGCTGGTATTTTGGCCCATTCCTCCATGCAGATCTCCTCTAGAGCAGTGATGTTTTGGGGATGTTGCTGGGCAACATGGACTTTCAACTCCCTCCAAAGATTTTCTATGGGGTTAAGATCTGGAGACTGGCTAGGCCAGTTTTTTGTTATTTCTGGACCTTTTTTGGAATATCATTATATTTGTTTTTTTTAGGTTAACGGTCAGAGCCCAGGTCTGACAGAACCTGTGAAGATGATCTAGGTGCTGCTGTAACCCATCTTTAGTGGGAGACAGCAGCACCAGGTCATCTGCGTACAGCAGACTTGATTTCAGTGTCGTGTAGGGTGGTACAAGGTGCTGCCGATTCTTCTAATGTTTTTGCCAATTAATTAATGTAGATGTTAAATAGTGTTGGACTTATTGGCCAGCCCTGTTTCACTCCCCGTCCCTGAGAGAAGTAGTCAGTTTGCTTGTTGACAATTTTAACCGCACATTTGTTTTTAGTGTACATTGATTTAATAAAATCATATGTTTTCCCTCCAATACCACTTTCTATTCGTTTATAAAAAAAAACCTTTGTGCCAAATTGAATCAAATGCTTTCTTGAAATCTACAAAACACGAATAGATTTTGCCATTGTTTTGGTTTACTTGTTTATCAATTAGAGTGTGGAGGGTGTAAATGTGGTCTGTTGTACGATAATGTTTTAGAAATCCAATCTGGCTTCTGCTCAGGACGTTGTGTTCGTCAAGGAAATTATGTAGTCTGCTATTTAAAATACTGCAGAGAATTTTCCCCAAGTTGCTGTTAACGCAAATTCCTCTGTAATTATTTGGGTCAAATTTGTCTCCATTTTTATAGATTGGTGTGATCAATCCCTGGTTCCAAATATTAGGGAAAATACCTGTAGTGAGGATAATGTTGAAGAGTTTGAATATAACCAATTTTAATTTGTGGTCTGTATATTTGATCATTTCATTTAAAATACCATCAGCACCACGGGCCTTTTTGGGTTGGAGAGTGCATAGTTTTACCCATAATTCTTCTTCTGTAATTGGGGTATCCACAGGATTCTGATAGTCTTTAACTGCTGATTCAAGGATTTGTCATGTTTCTTGTATATCTTTTTGTTCTGGGCTCTTTGTTATATTCCTGTAGAGGTTTGCAAAGTGATTTCTCCACATATCCCCATTTTGGATAGCCAATTCCTCATGATGAGGTTTGTTTCATTTATTCCAATTCTCCCAGAAGTGGTTTGATTCTATAGATTCCTCAATTCCATCCAGCTGATTTCTAATGTGCTGTTCCTTTTTTGTTCTTAGGGTGTGTTTGTATTGCTTCAGTGTTTCCCCATATTGAAGGAATATATTTTTGTTGTCTGGTTCTCTGTGTTTTTGATTAGATATATTTCTCAATGATTTTCTTAGATTTTTGCAATCATTATCAAACCATTTTTCAATATCTGTTATTTCTGGTTTGCTCTTATGCTTCTTTAAATTAGCCTAGGAGGCTAATTTGTCAAATATAAAGTGTGTGTTTCAAACAGCCAAATTTACACCTTCATTGCTGTAGGAGAATGTTAAGGCTAAAAAGTTGTCCAGGATAGATTGTATTTTTTGGCTACTAATTGCTTTTTGGTAGATGTCTGTACTGTTTACACTCCATCTATAGGCCTGTTTTGTACCATGTAATATATTGGGCTGTGATGCTTCATGGTTGGATTCTGCTCTTCTCAGATACACTGTGATTTTACTGGGGTCTGGGAGAGTGGGCTGACTGTGAAGGCTCTGAGAGACTCTGGGTTTAGGTCGGTGAGGAAGTAGTCTACAGTGCTGCTGCCAAGGGATGAGCTGTAGGTGTACCCACCAAAAGAGTCCCCTCTCAGCCTACCATTGACTATGTACAGACCCAGTGTTCGACAGAGCTTCACGAGCTGTACTCCGTTTTTGTTTTTCACTTTGTCATAGTTGTTTCTGTGGGGGTATATGGGGAGGGAAAGGTTGTTGCTTCCTGGTAGGTGTTTATCCCCATGACTGTTAATAGTGTCTTGTTCTTCTGCTGTTCTAGCATTCAGGTCTCCACAGACCAGTACGTTGCCTTGGGCCTGAAAGTGACTAATTCCCCCTCTAGAATGGAGAAACTCTCTTCATTGAAGTAGGGTGACTCTGAGGGGGGAATGTATGTGGCACAGAGGAAGACGTTTTTATCTGTCAAGATAGCCTCCTTGTTGATTTTTAACCATGTAAAGAATTCTCCTGTTTTGATCAATTCAATTGAATTCATTATTTCAGATTTATACCATATTAGCATTCCCCCTGAGTCTCTGCCCTGTTTGATTCCTTTTAATTTCGTGGATGGTATGATTATCTCCCTATAACCTTTTTATTTAATGTTTTAATAAATTTTTTATTTCACCTTTATTAAACCAGGTAGGCTAGTTGAGAAAGGCTAGTTGAGAACAAGTTCTCATTTACAACTGCGACCTGGCCAAGATAAAGCATAGCAGTGTGAACAGACAACAACACAAAGTTACACATGGAGTAAACAATAAACAAGTCAATAACACAGTAGAAAAAAGGAGTCTATATACATTGTGTGCAAAAGGCATGAGGAGGTAGGTGAATAATTACAATTTAGCAGATTAACACTGGAGTGATGAATGATCAAATGGTCATGTGCAGGTAGAGATACTGGTGTGCAAAGAGCAGAAAAGTAAATAAATAAAAACAGTATGGGGATGAGGTAGGTAAATTGGGTGGGCTATTTACCGATGGACTATATACAGCTGCAGAGATCGGTTAGCTGCTCAGATAGCAGATGTTTAAAGTTGGTGAGGGAGATAAAAGTCTCCAACTTCAGCGATTTTTGCAATTCGTTCCAGTCACAGGCAGCAGAGAACTGGAAGGAAAGGCAGCCAAATGAGATGTTGGCTTTAGGGATGGTCAGTGAGATACACCTGCTGGAGCGCGTGCTACGGGTGGGTGTTGCCATCGTGACCAGTGAACTGAGATAAGGCGGAGCTTTACCTAGCATGGACTTGTAGATGACCTGGAGCCAGTGGGTCTGGCGACGAATATGTAACGAGGACCAGCCGACTAGAGCATACAGGTCGCAGTGGTGGGTGGTATAAGGTGCTTTAGTAACAAAACGGATGGCACTGTGATAAACTGCATCCAGTTTGCTGAGTAGAGTATTGGAAGCTTTTTTGTAGATGACATCGCCGAAGTCGAGGATCGGTAGGATAGTCAGTTTTACTAGGGTAAGTTTGGCGGCGTGAGTGAAGGAGGCTTTGTTGCGGAATAGAAAGCTGACTCTAGATTTGATTTTAGATTGGAGATGTTTGATATGAGTCTGGAAGGAGAGTTTACAGTCTAGCCAGACACCTAGGTACTTATAGATGTCCACATATTCTAGGTCGGAACCATCCAGGGTGGTGATGCTAGTCGGGCGTGCGGGTGCAGGCAGCGAACGGTTGAAAAGCATGCATTTGGTTTTACTAGCGTTTAAGAGCAGTTGGAGGCCACGGAAGGAGTGTTGTATGGCATTGAAGCTCGTTTGGAGGTTAGATAGCACAGTGTCAAAGGAATGGCCAGAAGTATACAGAATGGTGTCGTCTGCGTAGAGGTGGATCAGGGAATCGCCAGCAGCAAGAGCAACATCATTGATATATACAGAGAAAAGAGTCGGCCCGAGAATTGAACCCTGTGGCACCCCAATAGAGATTACCAGAGGACCGGACAACATGCCCTCCGATTTGACACACTGAACTCTGTCTGCAAAGTAGTTGGTGAACCAGGCAAGGCAGTCATTAGAAAAAACGAGGCTACTGAGTCTGCCAATAGGAATATGGTGATGGGCATTGAGGTTGGTGGTGCTGTGGTCGTGGCTGGGGGTTCCAGGGTGCTGGTCCGGGGTGTTGTCTCTGTGATCTTGGCGGGGTGGAGATTGCTCCGCTGTTCCTGGGTGGAGAGGTCGGACTGCGGTTTAAAGCGACGTCCTTGAGAGTCTTGGCAAGGATGGCAAGGTCTCCCTGTACAAGTGAACATGGTCATAGAGACAGTCTTCTCAATCACTCCCCGTAGTGAAGTCGCCACCCTCTCCTGCTGAGCACGCAGGTCGTTGCTTCCGGTGTGTATGATTATGTGGCTTGGCGACCCGAGATGGGCCTTATCAAGCAGCTCCATGGCACTCTGCATTGTTGGGCACCACACCTTTCTCGTTTTGTGTCTAGGGAAAAGTTTATTCTCCTGAACAAACTCTCTCTCTCTTTCTCTCTCCTCCCCCCCCCCCCCTCTCTCTCTCTCTCGCTCTCTCTCTCTCTCTCTTGCTCTCAGACATGTATAGTTACTGTTTGTCTCTCTCTCTCTCTCTCTCTCTCTCAATTCAATTCAATGCAAGGTGTCACGTTCTGACCTTGATTTTTTTGTTATGTCTTTGTTTTAGTATGGTCAGGGCGTGAGTTGGGTGGGTAGTCTATGTTCTTTTTTCTATGTTGTGGTTTTGTGTTTGGCCTGGTATGGTTCTCAATCAGAGGCAGGTGTCGTTCGTTGTCTCTGATTGAGAATCATACTTAGGTAGCCTTTTCCCACCTGTGTGTGGGGTGGGTTATTGTTTTCTGTTATGTGTATGTCACCTTACAGAACTGTTTTGTTTCATTCTCCTTTGTTATTTTGTTTAGTGTTCTGTTGAATAAATATAATGAGGAACACTTACCACGCTGCTCTTTGGTCCTCACCTCATTCCAATGACGAGCGTTACACAAGGGGCTTTATTGGCATGGGAAACATTGCCAAAGCAAGTGAGGTAGATAATATACAAAAATGAATTAAACAATAAAAATTAACAGTAAACATTACGTTTCAAAACAATTAAGACATTACAAATGTCATTATGTATATATACAGTGTTGTAACAATGTACAAATGGTTAAAGTACACAAGGGAAAATAGATAAGCATAAATATGGGTTGTATTTACAATGGTGTTTGTTCTTCACTGGTGGCCCTTTTCTTGTGGCAACAGGTCACAAATGGCGTGATGGCGCACTGTGGTATTTCACCCAGTAGATATGGGAGTTTATCAAAATTGGATTTGTTTTCGAATTCTTTGTGGATCTGTGTAATCTGAGGGAAATATGTCTCTCTAATTTGGTCATACATTCAGCAGGAGGTTAGGAAGTGCAGCTCAGTTTCCACCTCATTTTGTGGCCAGTGAGCACATAGCCTGTCTTCTCTTGAGAGCCATGTCTGTCTACGGCAGCCTTTCTCAATAGCAAGGCTATGCTCACTAAGTCTGTACATAGTCAAAGCTTTCCTTAAGTTTGGGTCAGTCACAGTGGTCAGGTATTCTGCCACTGTGTAGTCTCTGTTTAGGGCCAAATAGCATTCTAGTTTGCTCTGTTTTTTGTTCATTCTTTCCAATATGTCAAGTAATTATCTTTTTGTTTTCTCATGATTTGGTTGGGTCTAATTATGCTGCTGTCCTGGGGCTCTATGGGGTGTGTTTGTGTTTGTGAACAGAGCCCCAGGACCAGCTTGCTTAGTTAAGGGACTCTTCTCCAGGTTCATCTCTCTGTAGGTGATGGCTTTGTTATGGAAGATTTGGGAATCGCTTCCTTTTAGATGGTTGTAGAATTTAACGTCTCTTTTCTGGATTTTGATAATTAGTGGGTATCGGCCTAATTCTGCTCTGCATGTATTATTTGGTGTTCTACGTTGTACACAGAGGATATTTTTGCAGAATTCTGCATGCAGAGTCTCAATTTGGTGTTTGGCCCATTTTGTGAAGTCTTGGTTGCTGAGCGGACCCCAGACCTCACAACCATAAAGGGAAATGGGCTCTATGACCGATTCAAGTATTTTTAGCCAGATCCTAATTGGTATGTTGAAATTTATGTTCCTTTTGATGGCATAGAATGCCCTTCTTGCCTTGTCTCTCAGATCGTTCACAGCTTTGTGGAAGTTACCTGTGGCGCTGATGTTTAGGCCAAGGTATGTATAGTTTTTTTGTGTGCTCTAGGGCAACAGTGTCTAGATGGAATTTGTATTTGTGGTCCTGGCGACTGGACCTTTTTTGGAACACCATTATTTTGGTCTTACTGAGATTTACTGTCAGGGCCCAGGTCTGACATAATCTGTGCAGAAGATATAGGTGCTGCTGTAGGCCCTCCTTGGTTGGTGACAGAAGCACCAGATCATCAGCAAACAGTAGACATTTGACTTCGGATTCTAGTAGGGTGAGGCCGGGTACTGCCGACTTTTCTAATGCCCGCGCCAATTCTCTCTCTCACAGACACGTATAGTTACTGTTTGTAATGCAGTGTCCCCTGAGCCGCCCTCCTTCTCATCACTAGTCAGCAGTAGCGGTGGTGGCGCTGTGTGTGTGTGTGTTGGTTGTGGTGTGTGAATGTGTTAGTTGTGGTGTGTACAGTGTTGGTGGTGTGTGCAGTGTGTGTGTGTGGTGTGTGTGTGCATAGCCACAGGTAGCTGTAATGGAATGCTAATGTGCTGAGCTGAACTTGTCTCTGCAGTGTTACTACACAACAGAACAGACAGGGACATGGTGCGTTGCGTTGCCACGGCTAATCTGCTACTGCAAGGCCTTCTGGGTGTGTGCCGTGGCCCTCTCCTCTCTCTTGGGAGACTGGTAAGGGGCTCTGTCCCAAATGGCACCCTATTCCCTTTATAGTGCACTACGTTTAACCCATAAGGCTTTGGTCAAAAGTAGTGGACTATATAGGGAATAGGGTGCAATGGGCCTTGGTCAGAAGTAGTTCTCTATAAAGGGAATAGGGGGCCATTTGGGACATAACCTCAGTCTGGTCTGGGTCTAACCTGGGTCTGGTCTGGATCTGGTCTGGGTCTAACCTGAGTCTGGTCTGGATCTGGTCTTGTTCTAACCTGGGTCTGGTCTGGGTCTAACCTGGGTCTGGTCTGGATCTGGTCTTGTTCTAACCTGGGTCTGGTCTGGTCTGGGTATAACCTGGGTCTGGTCTGGGTCTAACCTGGGTCTGGTCTGGGTCTAACCTGAGTCTGGTCTGGATCTGGTCTGGTTCTAACCTGGGTCTGGTCTGGTCAGGGTCTAACATGGGTCTGGTCTGGATCTGGTCTGGGTCTAAACTGAGTCTGCTCTGGATCTAGTCTTGGTCTAACCTGGGTCTGGTCTGGGTCTAACCTGGCAGGATCCACCCGTCTTCTGGCTGGGTGGTTAGTTGGCACTGTGTGGTCTCTGGCACCGCCACACCAAAGGGCCATTTAATGCGATCAGCGGCGGTTGGCCCCAGAGCGAACAGAACAGAACCCCTCCTCTCCTCCCTCTCTCCCTCTTCCATCTGATAACCCATCCTTCCTTCTTTCCCTCCTCCTTTTCATCCCTCCCTTGCTGCTTAGCGCCCCCCAGGCTAATCCCTCGACTGTGCCCTGGAGAAAAGGCAGTCTGACACAATTTGACTAAGAGGCTGTCGGCCTGGTCCCCTGTAGATGAATACTGAGCAGGCGAGACTCCAACACCCAATCTCTCTCTCTCTCTCTCTCTCTCTCTCTCTCTCTCTCTCTCTCACTTTCTCTTTCTCTTTCTCTCTCTCTGTTACTGGAATGAGATGAGAAGTGGACGGTGAATAGTGGGATCAAATCACATGCGCTGAATACAACAGGTAGACCTTACAGTGAAATGCTGACTTACGAGCCCCTAACCGACAGTGCAGTTTAAAAAAATACGGATAAGAATAAGAGATAAAAGTAACAAGTAATTAAAGAGCAGCAGTAAAATAACAATAGAGAGACTATATACAGATACCGAGTCAATGTGCGGGGGCACCGGTTAGTTGAGGTAGTATGTACATGTAGGTAGAGTTATTAAAGTGACTAGCGATAGATGACAGAGAGTAGCAGTGGTGTAAAGAGGGGGGGCATGGCAAATAGTCTGGGTAGCCATTTGACGAGATGTTCAGGAGTCTTATGGCTTAGAAGCCTCTTGGCCTTCGCTCCGGTACCGCTTGCCGTGCGGAAGCAGAGAGAACAGTCTATGACTAGGGTGGCTGGAGTCATTGGCAAATTTGTGTGTGTGTGTGTGTGTGTGTGTGTGTGTCGTCGTTCAGCCACGACTCCGTGAAGCATAAGATGTTACAGTTTTTAATGTCCCGTTGGTAGGTAGTTTAATCTTCCGCGTAACTCTGCGATGTTATTGTCCAAAGATTGCACGTTTGCAACTAGAATGGAGGCAAGTGGGGGTTTATTCGATCGCCTACGACTTCTCGGCCTCTCTTTTTCCGCCTCTTCTTCAACCAGATCACAGGGATTGGGGCCTGTTCCCGAGGAAGCAGTGTATCCTTCGCGTCGGGCTCATCAGAGTCGTGAAAGGGAAAAAAGGATTCTGCCAGTCTGTGGTGAGTAATCGCAGTCCTGATGTCTAGAAGTTATTTTCGGTCATAAGAGACGGTAGCGGCAACATAATATACAAAATAAGTAAAAAAACTAGTTACAAAAAATGCAAATAAACTAACAAAAAAACAGAATTGGCTGGGGGCACGTAAAACGTCTGCCATCTTCTCCGGCGCCATCTTAAATCAGAGGCGAGAGGAAGATGGGGAGATTGTGAAGGAGGTGTTATTTGTCCTACAAGCCCCATCTCTATCCAGTAGAGTAACATCATTCCTCCAGACACAGACACACATAGGTAAATACACACACATCTGCATTCACTCACACACCAGTAGAAGAAGTGAGCTGGGATATGAGAATCATAAAGAGATGGAGGTTCCATGAGCAGCAGATGAAATGTAATTTCCAATATGAAAAGCCATCCCCCAACAACCCTGGACTTTCATGTAGAACAGAACAGCACTGTGAACTTACAGCCCAACAGCAGCAGTAGTAACAGCTATAGGTCTGCAAGAGGACGTGGCCTTGAACATCCCATTTTGATTCCTCTCTACACTCTTAGAAAAAAAGGTGCTATCTAGAACCTTAAAGGTTCTTCGGCTGTCCCCATAGGAGAACCCTTTGAATAACCCTTTATGGTTGCAGGTAGAACCCTTTTGGGTTCCATGAAGAACCATTTCTACAGAGGGTTCTACATTGTACCCAAAAGGGTTCTACCTGGAACCAAAAAAGGCTCTCTTATGGGAACAGCGGAATAAAAACTTTTGGAATCCCTTTTTTCTAAGAGTGTACACTATCACAGAATACAGGCTAGCTTTATCTGGGGTAAAAGAAGGCTGGTTTATGAGGGAAACTTGGAAAGACAAAAGCGCTGTGCTGCATTGTGTTGTGTGGGGTGTCGCCTGACAGCTCTGTTGACTGGAGGATCCTGTGTTTGGATGAGAAATGGATAGCAGTGAGAGAGTGGAGGAAGAGGAAGCCGGACTGATAGAGCAAGAGAAGATGAAGAGAGAAACAATGAGAAAGGGAGCCATGCTGTTTCTGTTTTCCATCAACACACACACGCACACACACACACACACACACACACACACACACACACACACACACACACACACACACACACACACACACACACACACACACACACACACACACACACAATGAGCTCTGAGAGGCTTGTCTTGTTGAGGAGTAGTGAAAGTGTCTGAGTTTTTGTACAGATCCAATGATAGAGTACATAACTATACTTGTACCTGTTTGTCGCTCTTAAGTGTGATCATTATTTCCCCATAGGTCCTTTTCAAATAAAGCAGCATGGGTTGTCCTTGAAAGTGTGTGGGTCAGGGCAGACACCTGGGTTACGACCAGGACATAGACTTAGAAGTGATTACAGTTTTATTACGTAGAAAAATATATATAATTTACAGTATGGTAGGTCTTGAATGAGTAGGTCTTTTATAGGGGTTGACCAAGGGGCAGAGAGAGAGAGCCTCAACTCTCTGTCCTTGTCTTGTGTTAATATTGTTCTTTATTGTTGTTTTTAACAACTGTTTCATGTAGAGTACCAGTCAAACGTTTAGACACACCTACTCATTCAAGGGTTTTTCTTCATTTGATTCTATTTTCTACATTGTACAATAATACTGAAGACTATTTTGAAGACATCAAAACTATGAAATAACACATATGGAATTATGTAGTAACCAAAAAAGTGTTAAACAATTCAAAATATATTTTATATGAGATTCTTCAAAGTAGCCACCTTTTGCCTTGATGACAGCTTTGCACACTCTTGGCATTCTCTCAACCAGCTTCATGAGGTAGTCACCTGGAATGCATTTCAATTAACAGGTGTGCCTTGTTAAGTTCATTTGTGGAATTTCTTTCCTTCTTAACGCATTAAGAATCAATTTTAAAAATATATATTTTCATTTGTTTAATACTTTTTGTGTTACTACATGATTCCATATGTCTTATTTCATAGTTTTGATGCGTCCAAACTTTTGACTTGTACTGTAGGTATTTTCCCTGTAAAGATGGATGAATACAGCTGTAGAGCTGAAGAGTTTGTAGACAGCGGGTACACTGAAGGGCAGGCACCAGGTACCAGGCACCAGACACCAGATATCAGACACCAGACCTCAGAAACCAGATGCTTCTCTACCACTGTAGTGCTCCCCTTTGGACATTCCTCCGCGTGCGCACACGCACACACACACGCACACACACACACACACACACACACACATACACACACACACACACACAAAGCTCCTCTCGCTCTCTCTCTCCCTGCCACTTTCACCGCTCTTGTGCTTTCTGCTGTCTCACGCTCTCTCTGCCTGCCCATTCCTTTCTCTCTTTAGCTCCATCCATTTCTCTTTCTATGGTATATTATATATCTCTCTGGTCTGCCTTAGCCTAGGTCCCATGGACATAGTGCCTCTACTGTATGGCATCTTATTGTGCTAGTCCTCATGGACCTGTCAAAGCTTTGTCAAACACACAGCAAGCTGAGCAGGAGTTTATTAGGCTGAAAACAACAGGACACATTCAGGTTTGGCCATGTTTCATATCCCAATGATACACTGCCGTGCTCTGGCCTGGCCTCTGTCAAGGTTAAACAACACACTCACTCACAGTCTCTCTCTCTCTGTGTCTCTCTCTCTCTGTCTCTCTCTCTCTCTCTCTCTCTCACTCTCTGTCTCTCCTCTCAATCTCACTCTACATTTATCGCTCTCTAGCTCTTTTGCTTCCAACTCCTCTCTCCTTTTTATCTCTTTCTCTATTTCTCACCCTCCTTCTCCCTCTCTGTTCCTCCTCTCTCCCTCTTTGTTCCCCCCTCCTCTTCTGCCTCTAGTTATGTTGATGTTTTTCCATCCTCTCTCTTCCCACCTGTCCTTTCCCACACCCTCTCTCTCCCTCCCACTATCCCTCCTTCTCACTCCCTCTCCCTCCCTTCTACCGTGCCCTAGTCAGGTTGATGTGTGAATACAGAGGGTGACTGTGGAGAGGCCATTATGCGTTGTTACTGCCAGTCAGCTGTCCTGGCGTCTGACCAGTGGCGTGACCGTACACTTTAATAATGCAAGGCTGTTGATCACTCTAAATGATTGATGATGGAGAGGTCTCAGTGATAACACACACCGCAGAACACAACACTACTCATAGTATCACTCAACTTTTTCTCTCTCTCATGCTTTCATCCTCTTTTAAACGCTTTCCGCTCCACTCTCTCTTTGGTTTGATATCATCTTGCCAGTGAACTGTTGTGTGGTTGTGTGTAATGCACTGTAATATAGTCTACTGGACACACATCCAAACATGGCATAGGAGCTGGATAAGAAAGGTAGACAGATGTGTCTCACTCTGTCTCTCTATCTCTCTGTGTGGTGTCATCCTGCCAGTCAACCTTTGTGTGGTTGTGTTTATTGGTATAAAACGATGGAAAGAGTAGCCTATATGTGCACTGGCAGGCCTGATAAACGACGGCAATGACACTGCCTATAGGGAGGAGGTCAAAGACCTGGCAGTGTGGTGCCAGAACAACAACTTCTCCCTCAACGTCAGCAAGACAAAAGAGCTGATCGTGGACTACAGGAAACGGAGTAGCCAAGCACGCCGCCATTCAGGCTGTAGTAGAGCTGGTCGGAAGCTTCAAGTTCCTCGGTGTCCACATCACTAAGGATCTATCATGGTCCACACACACCAACACAGTCGTGAAAAAGGCACGACAATGCCTCTTCCCCTTCAGGAGGCTGAAAAGATTTGGCATGGGCCCTCAGATCCTCAAGAACTTCTACAGCTGCACCATTAAGAGCATCTTGACTGGCTGCATCATCGCTTGATGTGGCAACTGCTTGGCATCCGACCGAAAGGCGCTACAGAGGGTAGTGCGCACGGCCCAGTACATCACTGGGGCTGAGCTCCCTGCCATCCAGGACTTCTATACCAGGCGGTGTCAGAGGAATACCCCAAAAATTACTCCAGCCACCCAAGTCACAGACTGTTCTCTCTGCTACAGCACTGCAAGCAGTACCGATGCACCAAGTCTGGAACCAACAGGATCCTGAACAGCTTCTAACCCCAATGCATAACACTGCTAAATCGTTTGTTAAATAGTTAATCAAATAGCTTCCCGTACTGTCTGCATTGACCCTTTTTTACTGTTTTGACTCAACACATACGCTGCTGCTACTGTTTATTATCTATCCTGTTGCCTAGTCAATTTATTCCAAGTTATATGTACATATCTACCTCATTACCTCGTACCTCAGCACATCGACTCGGTACAGGTAACTCGTGTATATAGCCAAGTTATTACCTCGTACCTCAGCACATCGACTCGGTACAGGTACCTCGTGTGTATATAGCCAAGTTATTACCTCGTACCTCAGCACATCGACTCGGTACAGGTAACTCGTGTATATAGCCAAGTTATTACCTCGTACCTCAGCACATCGACTCGGTACAGGTAGCTCGTGTATATAGCCAAGTTATTACCTCGTGGCCCTGCACATCGACTCAGTACAGGTACCTTGTGTATATAGCCAAGTTATTACCTCGTACCCCTGCACATCGACTCGGTACAGGTACCTCGTGTATATAGCCAAGTTATTACCTCGTACCTCAGCACATCGACTCGGTACAGGTACCTCGTGTATATAGCCAAGTTATTACCTCGTACCTCAGCACATCGACTCGGTACAGGTAGCTCGTGTATATAGCCAAGTTATTACCTCGTACCCCTGCACATCGACTCGGTACAGGTACCTCGTGTATATAGCCAAGTTATTACCTCGTACCCCTGCACATCGACTCGGTACAGGTACCTCGTGTATATAGCCAAGTTATTACCTCGTACCTCAGCACATCGACTCGGTACAGGTACCTCGTGTATATAGCCAAGTTATTACCTCGTACCTCAGCACATCGACTCGGTACAGGTACCTCGTGTATATACCAAGTTATTACCTCGTACCCCTGCACATCGACTCGGTACAGGTACCTCGTGAATATAGCCAAGTTATTACCTCGTAGCCCTGCACATCGACTCAGTACAGGTACCTCGTGTATATAGCCAAGTTATTACCTCGTACCCCTGCACATCGACTCGGTACAGGTACCTCGTGTATATAGCCAAGTTATTGCCTTGTACCCCTGGACATCGACTCGGTACAGGTACCTCGTGTATATAGCCAAGTTATTACCTCGCACCCCTGCACATCGACTCGGTACAGGTACCTCGTGTATATAGCCAAGTTATTACCTCGTACCCCTGCACATCGACTCGGTACAGGTACCTCGTGTATATAGCCAAGTTATTACCTCGTACCCCTGCACATCGACTCGGTACAGGTACCTCGTGTATATAGCCAAGCTAATTGATTGCATTTTGGAACATTCGAACTTATAGCCTACGGCCATGTGCGCATTGCTGTGCTATAATGTATAATGTCAAGAAATTCCCTAATAGTTTATCAACATTACAGGCTAAACGATCAGCCTCGTTGCTTTAAAATGTTTTTGTATTCATTTCGGATCTATCGCATCCCACAACAGTCCCAGAGTACTATAGGACATAGTAGATTGACATATGCTAGAGTTGCGCTGTTGGCTGAAGTAAAGTATGCTGAATGTGGACAGTTCTAACATCTTTAATATGCGCCTGGGAATTCCATAACAGGGATGCGTGCAGTTGCATCCCCAATGTGTCTGTCTTCATTCACTTGTAGCCTACTTAGCTGAAATGCCTGTGAGAAGGACCCAATCACGTGATGGGCATTGGCTACATCTGAGAGAGCCATGTGAGTGAGAGGTGCTTTGGAGCACGTCAGCTGGGAGAAGGGAATTATAATTAGCCTATTATATTCAGCCCAAGGGCACAACAGTCACTTTGGCTGCAAAAGGCATGGATTTTTTAGGGGGTATTACGGCCACACAAGGGGGATGTCGCCGGGAAATCCGAGGCCTGGAGAGAATATTATCAATTGCTTGTCAAATTGTGAATGAGAGACTGATGAAGTGTATGCAGCTTGCTACTTTTTTTCAAATCCTCTTTAGAGTCCAATCATGCAGCCTTAGAATGTATTGAACATCAAAACATATAGCCACAGAATAGCCACACGTGCGCACTTCCTTTGAAATCGTTTATCCTTTCTATTTTATTAAGCATTAAGCTATGTTCAATTTTCTTCATCCTATAAAAATAATAAAATATAATGCCACAGAATTCTAAGCAAATCTTTAAGTTTGTTAAGTCTGTTAAGTGAACTAGTGTAGCCCACAGCAATATGTCATTGCCACATCTGGGCCTAACATAAGGACAACTCAGAGTATGCTATTATGTTCTTCTGAAATACATTTTCTTTATATCATGTTTTTTTTAGACCTGTCTAGAATAAATAACATATTTATTGTGATGGTGTAGGCTGTATGAAACGGATTTATTAGACATTTAAAAATATAGATGCTCCAAAGGTCTTCATCAGTGGCTTGTAGGCTATGCGTGGAAGCAAGGAGATGCTAAACGTGTTTATGCTAATTAAAGTTCAATTACTGTGAGACCGGCAGTTATTTGCTTGGCAGTTATTCGGTTGGCCGTAGGCTATAAGTGCGAATGTTCCAAAATGCAATCAATTAGCTTGGCTATATACACGAGGTACCTGTACCTGAACAGTGTTCTTGAAAGTGACGACAAATGTGATTATGCATGTATGGTGCTTTTTTATGGTGAAAATGATCTTCACTAAACTTTAAACTTACTCGCAGCCTATGTTTGCCATTTAGGCTCTACACCAGTTGTTAAGCAGATTAATGTGCTTAATTTTAACCTCTACAGGATCGTGGGTTTCCCGCGGGATGGTTGAGCTAAAGTAGGCTAATGTGATTAGCATGAGATTGTAAGTAACAAGAAAATAGACATATCTGATATTGGCAGAAAGCTTATATTCTTGTTAATCTAACTGCACTGTCCACTGTACAGTAGCTATTACAGTGAAAGAAAACATGCTATAGTTTGAGGAGAGTGCACAGTTATGAACTTGAAAATGTATTAATAAACCAATTAGGCACATTTGGGCAGTCTTGATACAACCTTTTGAACAGAAATTGAATGGTTCATTGGATCAGTCAAAAACTTTGCACAGTTAATTTTTGTATTTTATTTTTATTTCACCTTTATTTAACCAGGTAGACCTGGCCAAGATAAAGCAAAGCAGTTCGACACATATAACAACACAGAGTTACACGTGGAGTAAAACAAAAAAACATAAAAAAACACACAGTCAATAATACAGTAGAAAATAAGTATATATACAATGTGAGCAAATAAGGTGAGATAAGGGAGGTAAAGGCAAAAAATAGACCATGGTGGCGAAATGAATACAATATAGCAATTAAAACACTGGAATGGTAGATTTGACAATAGATGAGTGTGCAAAGTAGAAATACTGGGGTGCAAAGGAGCAAAATAAATAAATAAATACAGTAGGGGAAGTGTTACGTCCATCGTTGAATGAGTGAGACCAAAGCGCAGCGTGGAAAGTGTTTATGATAATTTAATTATGAAACACAGACAAAACATAAACAAACGTAAAGTTCTGCAGGGCTAGACAGCTACTGTGCAAAAACAAGATCCCACAAACTCAGGTGGAAAACGGGCTGCCTAAGTATGATTCCCAATCAGAGACAACGATAGACAGCTGCCTCTGATTGGCAACCATACTCGGGCAACAAAGAAATAGAAAACTAGAATGCCCACCCAAATCACACCCTGACCGAACCAAATAGAGAAATTAACAGGCTCTATAAGGTCAGGGCGTGACAGGAAGAGGTAGTTGTTTGGGCTATTTATAGATGGGCTATGTACAGGTGCAGTGATCTGTGACATACACTTACTATATCACATACATTATTATATTATATTATATATTATTACATTATATTATTATATCACATACACACACCGCTGTTATCTAGTGGCAAAAATAAACAAATTGCGCCTGGGCTGGAATAATACATTATGGCCTTTCTCTTGCATTTCAAACATGATGGTACAAAAAAATACAAAAAAATGCATGTTTTTTTCTTTGCATTTTCTTTTGTTGGTGGCAGAGTAGCCTAGTAGTTAGAGCGTTGGACTAACTGACTTGCCTAGTAAAATAAATATATATTTTTTAACCTGATCTAATGTGTTATATTCTCCTACGTTAATTTAACATTTCCAAAAAACTTCAAAGTGTTTCCTTCCAAATGGTATCAAGAATATGCATATCCTTGCTTCAGGTCCTGAACTACAGGCAGTTAGATTTGGGTATGTCATTTTAGACGAAAATTGAAATAAAGGGGCAGATCCTTAATTAAGAAGTTATTTTGCCGTTTTAGTGATACAAACCGTATCAAAACAATTAAGCCTATGGGCTAGGCTACAGCAGCTAATGGGGATCCATAATAAATACAAATACAAATAAATACTTGAGTTGCGCGACTATGATTGGAAAAATAAGGTATGTGCTGTTTCTTGCCTTAATGCACAAGCTGGGCATCATTCACAAGTGATAGGCTAATATTGTCACCCATCAGACTATTCTTAGTTTAATGTTGTCTTAACATATACTAAATAATATATGTGTGATATTAGTTTTTATTTAGAATGGACCATTATCATGCACCTGTCTTGAAACAGGGAGATACATCTATGCACTTAAATAGCGAATGGAGGATGCTTTTCCCATGGTTCATTTTCATGCCAGCCAGGTAGACTATACTCTTGTTATAAAATGAAGCAATGTGCTTAATTTTAGGAAAGTTGATAAATAAATATAGTAGATCTAGCCTGTAGAAAGCTGATGGGATCCTCCTCTTTTTAATAGAGGCCATCAAAACTCTGTTTTCTTACACAATCGCATAGCCTATAAAAATAGCGCAACATGATCTCATGGGCACTAATGAAGTGTTTGATTATATTTTCAATTAAATTTGCTTTGATGTCAGAGTGATTAGAGGGACAATAGAGTGCTAAGTACCAGGCATTTAGCAAGTTTGGTAGGCTGCTAATGACCATCAGCAGCATCAGAGCTTGGAGAAGCCTAATTACTGTGACTAAACATTGGACAGGAGCTGTCAATGCAGTCATCATGTTTGTTTGCGTACTGGGAGCATTAGAGAATGTGTGGACATTACTCTTACTTTAGTCTGTCATAAACTATTTCCTATTTGGTGAGCTGACCACGTATGTATTGTTATGGCCTGTCATGCTCATAGACTATATCATACTCATAGACTATATCATACTCATAGACCATATCATACTCATAGACTATATCATAGACTATATCATACTCATAGACTATATCATACTCATAGACCATATCATACTCATAGACTATATCATAGACTATATCATACGCATAGACTATATCATACTCATAGACTATATCATATGCATAGACTATATCATACTCATAAACTATATCATACTCATAGACTATATCATAGATTATATCATACTAATAGACTACATCATACTCATAGACTATATCATAGACTATATCATACTCATAGACTATATCATAGATTATATCATACTCATAGACTATATCATACTCATAGACTATATCATAGACTATATCATACTTGTAGACTATATCATACTCATAAACTATATCATAGACTAGATCATGCTCATAGGCTATATCATAGACTATATAATACTCATAGACTATATCATACTCATAGATTATATCATAGACTAAATCATACTCATAAACTATATCATAGACTTTATAATACTCATATATTATATCATACTCATGGACTATATCATAGACTATATCATACGCATAGACTATATCATACTCATAAACTATATCATACTCATAGACTATATCATACTAATAGACTACATCATACTCATAGACTATATCATAGACTATATAATACTCATAGACTATATCATACTCATGGACTATATCATAGACTATATCATACTCATAAACTATATCATAGACTATATAATACTTGTAGACTATATCATACTCATAAACTATATCATAGACTAGATCATGCTCGTAGGCTATACCATATATATAATCCAAGAAAAATCTCAAACCCGAGATGCAAAAACTTCCAAATGCAATTTCCCAATAAGGAAGTTCCCCTACCTAAATAATGCAAAAGTTACATGTTAACTTCATTCATGACGAGAGAGAATACAGGAGACAGTCATATAATAAAGCAGGCAGCAGACCATTTTGTGGTGCTGAAATGTAAAGCTGCAACCGCAGTGCAATCAATAGGAGGGGAACAGTGCCTGGTGCTGAAAATATAGCTAACTTGTTATGCAAGTGTTGCACAGCAACAGATGGAGAAAACCTATACCAGTCAAGTAATTCATTTCAACAATAAACTTCATTTTAATTTGACTTTACAAATAACAAGAGGGCTTTATTAGAGTCTATTTTTCCGAGCCTAGGCCTATATAAAATAACTTAACTGGCTGAGGTAGGCTATGAGGCTTAACAGCATCTTTTACAATAAAAAATATTTGTCCTAATATAAGTGTGATACTTCCATATAGGCCACTAAGTGACTTACTCAATGGGAAAGTTGCTTTTCCCCTCGGACACGATCTTGTGGATGTCGCGTGAGATGGATGTACAGGCTGTCCTCATTTGACTTATGTAAAAAGCCAGTTGCTGTCGTCAATCTACACTGCGTTCATAGAGGAAAATGCGGACTTGCAGGTGTAAGTCGATCCAAACATTGTTCGTACATGAAATGCAAGATTCTTTATTGTGCTGTATTTCCCTGAGCATGCCACCCAAAACGCACACAAGGACTCGGCACTCCTGAGTACATCCCTGAGATGACTCGATGTCTGGAATTCAATCAGCTCAGTTTGAATTATGGCCTCATCTGTGTTTCTTCCCCTGAAAAAGGCAGTTAACCTAGGTTGTCATTGAAAATAAGAATTTGTTTTTAATTGACTTGCCTAGTTAAATAACAATTCTGAACAAATGTTGAAAACAATAGTATAGGCTACATATACCTGTTTTTCCCCATCAATCAATGCACAGAGAAATAGACAAAAAAAAGTAATTGAATGGAGATGTTGATTTTATGAGTGTATTCAGATCGAATTTATTATGTTATTGTCACTGAGTTTATTATGTACTAATCTGATCATTTTAGTGTAGGCCACTTAATTGTGCTAATATTATACACTAATTATGTTCTGGCCCACCAACTATTAGCTCAGATTTTTTTTGTCCTGAGGCTAAACCTATTTGACAAACCCTGTCATAGACTATATCATACTCATAGACTATATCATAGACTATATCATACTCATAGACTATGTCATAGACTATATCATACTCATAGACTATATCATACTCATAGACTATATCATACTCATAGACTATATCATAGAATATATCATACTCATAGACTATATCATACTCATAGACTATATCATACTCATAGACTATATCATAAACTATATCATAGACTATATCATACTCATAGACTATATCATAGAATATATCATACTCATAGACTATATCATACTCATAGACTATATCATACTCATAGACTATATCATAGACTATATCATACTCATAGACTATGTCATAGACTATATCATACTCATAGACTATATCATAGACTATATCATACTCATAGACTATGTCATAGACTATATCATACTCATAGACTATGTCATAGACTATATCATACTCATAGACTATATCATAGACTATATCATACTCATAGACTGTCATAGACTATATCATACTCATAGACTATGTCATAGACTATATCATACTCATAGACTATATCATACTCATAGACTATATCATACTCATAGACTATATCATAGAATATATAATAATCATAGACTATATCATACTCATAGACTATATCATACTCATAGACTATATCATACTCATAGACTATATCATACTCATAGACTATATCATAGACTATATCATACTCATAGACTATATCATAGACTATATCATACTCATAGACTATATCATAGACTATATCATACTCATAGACTATGTCATAGACTATATCATACTCATAGACTATATCATAGACTATATCATAGACTATATTATACTCATAGACTATGTCATAGACTATATCATACTCATAGACTATGTCATAGACTATATCATACTCATAGACTATATCATACTCATAGACTTTATCATACTCATAGACTATATCATAGAATATATCATACTCATAGACTATATCATAGACCTCATCATACTCATAGACTATATCATAGACCTCATCAAGCTCATAGACTATATCATACTCATAGACTATATCATAGACTATATCATACTCAGACTATATCATAGACTATATCATACTCATAGACTATATCATAGACCATATCATACTCATTGACTATATCATACTCATAGACTACATCATACTCATAGACTGTATCCCACAGGGAATATGTTTTTGTGAGACAGACAGACATACTATCATGTTTCAGGAATGACCCAGATGCAGACAGTGTCAAAGAAACAAAAGTTTAATTCTAAAACAGAGGCAGGCAAATGACAGGTCAAAGGGAGGCAGGGGTCAATAATCCAGAGAGGGTGTAAAGGGTCCAGAACGGCAGGCAGGCTCAGGGTCAGGGCAGGCAGGGGTGGGTCAGGGTATAGAACGGCAGGCAGTCTCAGGGTCAGGGCAGGCAGGGGTGGGTCAGGGTATAGAACGGCAGGCAGTCTCAGGGTCAGGGCAGGCAGGGGTCAATAATCCAGTGAGGTGGGTCAGGGTATAGAACGGCAGGCTCAGGGTCATTGCAGGCAGCAAGGTCAAAACCGGGAAGGACTAGAAAACAGGAGCAAGAAACCAGCAGGATCAGGGGAACAAATGCTGGTAGGTTTCACAAACAAAACATACTGGCAACAGACAAACAGAGAACACGGGTGTAAATACATAGGGGATAATGGGGAAGATGGGCGGCACCTGGACGGGGGTAGAGACAAGCATAAAGACAGGTGAAACAGATCAGGGTGTGACACAGACAGCATCTTTCTGTTATTGTGGCTTTCTGTTAATGGCTGTCTTCATCAGCCACTTCTGTTCTGTTCTGATGAATGTGTTCTTCACAGATGAGATATTCTGGAATATTAATCATGACATATTATCATTAATCATGACGCGTTGTCATTCTCCTGATGTTGCTTATTATGGAGAGTCGAAGACTGACACAGAGACACAGACACGGCTGAATCTGCTAAATCTGACATGTCTTGTCACTGCTTGTCTGCAAACAAATGACAACAATCAACACACAACACCTGTAACCTGTTCTGCAGAAGCCGGGCCACTTGGATGAAGCCAGGTGTGTGTTCAGTTAGAAATGCGTTATGTAGAACAGATATGACAGTCTGTCGTGTTGAATAGGGGATCCTGTGAGGCTATTTCCACTGTTCCTTTCACCTTACTGGTTAACCCTACTGAATACACCATGCCATGTGTTTGTTAGTTTGTCACCAGGATGGGTGTTGGCAGTGCAGAGCTCAGAGTAGGAATGCTGACCTAGGATCAGTTTAGCCTTTTAGATAATAATGAATAAGATCACATAGGCGGGCACTCCTACTCTGAGAAGCTGTGTGGGCCTAGGTGTGTGTTTGTCACCCGGCTGGGTGTTGGCGGTTCAGAACTGAGCTGACACAGAGACCTGAGACCTGACACAGACATCAGTCTGGGATGTGGTCCGCGGTCAGTGACAGGAGTGCGTGCATCAGCCCCCTCACACCAGAGTGAGCAACAGAATCTCTCAGGCTGAAGGGGAGTGGAAGTGACTGGTAGTGTTACAGAAGATGACCATCACTATGCCCACGCTCAAGGACGAAAACTCTGCCCCTTTTCTCCTCTGTCTCTATGGACCTTATACTCCTCCAGGGTGATGATGTGTTAGTGCTAATGTAATATATCATATATATAATAATAGTAGAATTAAGCAATAAGGCCCTAGGGGGCGTGGTATATGGCCAATATACCACTGCTATGCACTGTTTCACTGCACGACGCAACGCGGAGTGCCTGGATACAGCCCTTAGCTGTAGTATATTGGCCATATACCACAAACCCCTGAGGTACATTATTGCTATCATAAACTGGTTACCAATGTAATAGGAAGAGTAGGAAGAATAAAAATAAATGTTTTGTCATACTCGTGGTATACGGTCTGATATACCACGGCTGTCAGCCTATCAGCATTCAACGCTCGAACATGCCGGTTTCTAATAACATATATGACATTAAAGTAGATACACCAGTAGTTATGTAGCCTATACTCCTAAACTCCCTGGTACAACACGGCCAGGCATCAGTATACTGAACTGCACATATCCACCAAAGCTCTTTACTGGACTGGATGACAATATCATCTTTATTAACATATTTCAAACACTTGTAGTACCACTCATCTAAAGACATGTGGTCTTGCACAATATACTTATACTACTGTATATGTCTTGTTACCAACTACAAAATATGATTCCCCCAAACATAGCTTGTGTAAAAAGTGTAAACTCAGTGTGGTAGCTAACAAGTGTGTTTCTATGTGTCTGCAGGTGTTCAACACCTACTGTAACGAGGACTATGACAGGAGGAATGAGGAGGTGGACCCGGTGGCCTCGTCAGCAGAGTACGAGCTGGAGAAGAGGGTGGAGAAACTGGAGCTGTTCCCTGTAGAGCTGGAGAAAGGTACATAGACGTGGGGCCGATCCCAAATAACCATATCCTCTAAGCACTATCTCTTCACTCCCTACCCCCTACACACTTCATGTACAGTGCTTTCAGAAAGTATTCACACCCCTTGACTTTATTCACAGTTTGTTCAGTTACAGCCTGCATTTAAAATTGATGAAATGTAGATTTTTTTTGTCACTGGCCAACACACAACACCCCGTAATGTCAAAGTGGAATTGTTTTTAGGCATTTTTACCAAGTAATACAAAATTAAAAGCTAAAATGTCTTCAGTCAGTAAGTATTCAACCCCTTTGTTATGGTAAGCCTAAATAAGTTCAGTAGTGGAAAGGTGCTTGACAAGTCACATAATAAGTTGCATGGACTTACTCTGTGTGCAATAATAGTGTTTAACATGATGTTTTAATGGCTACCTCATCTCTGTACCCCACACATACAATTATCTGTAATGTCCCTCAATCAAGCAGTGAATTTCAAGCACAGATTCAACTACAAAGACCAGGGAGGTTTTCCGATGCCTAGTAACGAAGGACACCGATTGGTCGATGGGCCAAAAGAAAAAAGCAGACAGCGGCTGTGATAGGAGAAAACTGACAATGGATCAACAACATTGTAGTTACTCCACAATACCAATCTAAATGACAGAGTGAAAAGAAGGAAGCCTGTACATAATTTTTTTTCTCCAAAACATGCATCCTGTTTGCAATAAGGCACTGAAGTAAAACTGCAAAAGATTTGGCAAAGAAATTAACTTCATGGCCTGAATACAAAGCGTTATGTTTGGAGCAAATCCAACTCTTCACTAATTACCTCTCTTCATATTTTCAAGCATGGTGGTGGCTGCATCATATTATGGGTATGCTTGTCATCAGCAAATACTAGGGAGTTTTTTAGGATAAAAATTAATGGAATAGAGCTAAGCACAGGCAAAATCCTAGAGGAAAACCTGGTTCAGTCTACTTTCCACCAGACACTGAGAGACAAATTCACTTTTCAGCAAGACAAAAAACACAAGGTCAAATCTACACTGGAGTTGCTTACCAAGATGACATTCCTAAGTGGCCTAGTTACAGTTTTGACTTAAATCAGCTTGAAAATGTATGTCAAGGCTTGAAAATGACAGTCTGGCAATGATCAACAACCAATTTGAAGAATTTTGTACAATCCAGGTGTGCAAAGCTCTTAGCAACTTACCCACAACTGTTATCACTTCCAGAGGTGATTCTAACATGACCTGATTCAGGGTGTTGAATACTTATCAAATAAAGATCTATATTTTTTTTCATATTTTTATTGCACTTTAAAATACAATTAAATTCAAATCACATTGTATTTGTCACATGCGCCGAATACAACAGGTGTAGTAGACCTTACTGTGAAATGCTTACTTACAAGCCCTTAACCAAGAATGCCGTTTTAGCAACAATAAAATAACAATAATGAGGCTATATACAGGGGGTACAGGTACCGAGTTAATGTGCTGGGGGTACAGGTTAGTCGAGGTAATATATACATGTAGGTAGGGGTAAAGTGATTAAGCATAGATAATAGATAATAAACAGCGAGTAGCTGTCAATGCAAATAGTCCGAGTAGCCATTTGATTAATTGTTCATCAGTCTTATAGCTTGGGGGTAGAAGCTGTTAATTCTTGGTGAAAGGGGGCAGTATTTTCACGTCCGGATGAAATGCATGCCCAAATGCAACTGCCTGCTACTCATCCCCAGAAGATAAGATATGCATATTATTAGTAGATTTCGATAGAAAACACTCTGAAGTTTCTAAAACTGTTTGAATCATGTCTGTGAGTATAACAGAACTTACCTAGCAGGCGAAACCCCGAGGACAAACCATTCCGATTTTTTTTATTTTGAGGTCACTCTCTTTTCAATGGGGTTTCATTGGGAATCCAGATTTCTAAGGTACCTTCTTGCAGTTCCTACCGCTTCCACTGGATGTCAATAGTCTTTAGAAATTGATCATTCTGTCTTCAATTTTATCGATTATTTACGTTAAAAAATACCTAAAGTTGTATTACAAAAGTAGTTTGAAATGTTTTGGCAAAGTTTACAGGTAACTTTTGAGATATTTTGTAGTCATGTTGCGCAAGTTGGAACCAGTGTTTTTCTGGATCAAACGCACCAAATAAATTGACATTTTGGATATATATAGACAGAATTAATGGAACAAAAGGACCATTTGTGATGTCTATGGGACATATTGGAGTGCCCACAAAATAATCTCGTCAAAGGTAAGGCATTAATTATATTTTTATTTCTGCGTTTTGTGGTTGAAATATGCTTCTCTCTCTTTGTTTACTGGGGTGCTGTCCTGAGATAATAGCATCTTTTGCTTTCACCGAAAAGCCTTTTTGAAATCTGACATGTTGGCTGGATTCACAACAAGTGTAGCTTTAATTTGCTATCTTGCATGTGTGATTTAATGAAAGTTAGATTTTTATAGTAATTTATTTGAATTTGGCGCTCTGCATTTTCCCGGGCTTTTGGGACGCTAGCATTCCACATATCCCAGAGAGGTTAAGGAGCCTTTTGGACCTAGATTTGGCGCTCCGGTACCGCTTGCTGTGCGGTAGCAGAGAGAACAGTCTATGACTACCAGTCAGGATGCTCTCGATGTCGCAGCTGTAGAACTTTTTGAGGATCCTGGAATCCAAGCTAAATCTTTTCAGTCTCCTGAGGGGGAATAAGCATTGTCGTGCCCTCTTCACTACTGTATTGGTGTGTTTGAACAATGATAGTTTGTTGGTGATGTGGACACCAAGGAACTTGAAGCTCTCAACTTGCTCCACTACAGCCCCATCGATTAGAATGGGGGCGTACTCGTTCCTCCTTTTCCTGTAGTCCATGATCATCTCCTTTGTCTTGATCACATTGAGATAGAGGTTGTTGTCCTGGCACCACACTTCCAGGTCTCTGACCTCCTCCCTATAGGCTGTGTCATTGTTGTCGGTGATCAGGCCTACCACCGTTGTGTCGTCGGCAAACTTAATGATGGAGTTGGAGTCATGCTTGGCCACGCAGTCATGAAGTAACAGGGAGTACAGGAGGGGACTAAGCATGCATCCCTGAGGGGCCCCCGCGTTGAGGACTAGCATGGCAGATGTGTGGTTGAAAATGTCAGTGAAGACACTTGCCAGTTGGTCACCGCATGCTCGGAGTACATGTCCTGGTAATCCATCTGTCCCTGCAGCCTTGTGAAGGTTGACCTGTTTAAAGGTCTTACCCACATCGGCTACGGTGAGTGTGATCACACAGTCGTCCGGGAACAGCTTGTGCTCTCATGCACGCTTCAGTGTTGCTTGCCTCGAAGCGCGCATGGAAGTCATAGGCTTGTGTCACTGGGCAGCTCGCGGCTGGGCTTCCCTTTGTAGTCCGTAATAGTTTGCAAGCCCTGCCACATCTGACGAGCGTCGAAGCCGGTGAAGTAGGATTCAATCTTAGTCCTGTAGTTTACGATTTGCCTGTTTAATGATTCGTCTGAGGGCATAGTGGGATTTCTTATAAGCATCCGCGTTAGAGTCCTGCTCCTTGAAAGCGGCAGCTCTACCCTTTAGCTCAGTGCGGATGTTGCCTGTAATCCATGTCTTCTGTTTGGGGTATGTGCGCACGGTCACTGTGGGGACAACGTCATTGATGCAGTTATTGATGAAGCTGGGGACAGATGTGGTATACTTCTCAATGCCATCGGATGAGTCCCGGAACATAGTCCAGTCTATGCTAGCAATACTGTCCTGTAGCTTAGCATCTGCGTCATCTGACCACTTCCGCATTGAGCGAGTCACTGGTGCTTCCTGATTTAGTTTTTGCTTGTAAGCAGGAATCAGGAGGATATAATTATGGTCAGATTTGCCAAATGGAGGGCGAGGGAGAGCTTTGTACACGTCTCTGTGTCTGGATTAAAGGTGGTCTAGAGTTTGTATTCCTCTTTTTGCACATGTAACATGCTGGTAGATGAATAGATACAGTATCTATCTATCCATCCATCCCTCGCCTCCTACCCACAGTCAGAGGGCTGACATTAAGGATGGTATTGACTGAAACACACACACAGGGCACGCCCCCCCCCCCCCTTTCTCTATGACACAAACACATACACACTTGCCATTGTATAACCCCTGTCTCCTCTCTGCCCAGATGACGATGGCCTTGGTATCAGTATCATAGGAATGGGAGTGGGTGCTGACGCTGGTCTGGAGAAACTTGGCATCTTCGTCAAGACTGTCATCGAGGGCGGGGCAGCTGAGAGAGATGACAGGTAAGAGCTCTCTGCTTCCTGAGAAGGTGCCAATTCAATCCCTGTACACACACACACACACACACACACACACACACACACACACACACACACACACACACACACACACACACACACACACACACACACACACACACACACACACACACTAGTCCTCATGGCCCAGAGAGATTTAGCAGCAGGGGTCTGGGATTACAGTGAGGAGGGAGGCACGGCCTGAAATTTAAGCAACAGCTCTGGGATGTTATCACACTCTGCAGCTGCAGGAAACAGTGTGTGCATGTGGGTGGGTGCGTGGGTGAGTGTGCACGCATAATATAATATAACATAATATACTCTATGGGCATATCAAAGTTCCAGGGATCTCTGCTAGTGTTAAAGTTATGGCCCGTTTTATAAAGAGAAATTGGGATAGTAGACAATGTAACCAATCACAGCGCTCCTCTTACTTGTAACATTGCACATCCTGCAAGTCACCAGCAGAGGGCAACCATTTTAAATCCATTTTCACATTCAATCTATTGGTAAGGCTTAAAAATTGGATAATAACTCTAGAAGTAGCAGAGATCCCAATCTGGAAATTTCATATGCACATAAACTATATTATGTTCAACAATATATTTAAAAATATATATATATTCATGTTAATATTTATTTTTAAACTAATATAAAACTATTAAACAAAATTATCACCTATACTCTCTGTCGGCTCCCGAACGTAAGGCTCTCGAAGATTATTTGTCTGTAGCTCTTGCCGCCGGTACCATAGTCCCCTCCTCCTCTCCCGCCGGAGCGGGGTTTTTTTTTGTTAAGAAGAAGGACGGGTCCCTGCGCCCCTGCATAGATTATCAAGGGCTGAATGACATAACAGTGAAGAATCGTTATCCGCTTCCTCTTATGTCTTCAGCCTTCGAGATCCTGCAGGGAGCCAGGTTTTTCACTAAGTTGGACCTTCGTAACGCTTACCATCTCGTGCGCATCAGGGAGGGGGACGAGTGGAAGACGGCGTTTAACACTCCGTTAGGGCACTTTGAATACCGGGTTCTTCCTTTCGGCCTCGCTAACGCTCCAGCTGTCTTTCAGGCATTAGTCAATGATGTCCTGAGAGACATGCTGAACATCTTTGTTTTCGTTTACCTTGACGATATCCTGATTTTTTCACCGTCACTCCAGATTCATGTTCAGCACGTTCGACGTGTCCTCCAGCGCCTTTTAGAGAATTGTCTTTTTGTGAAGGCTGAGAAGTGCACTTTTCATGCCTCCTCCGTCACATTTCTCGGTTCTGTTATTTCCGCTGAAGGCATTAAGATGGATCCCGCTAAGGTCCAGGCTGTCATTGATTGGCCCGTCCCTAAGTCACGCGTCGAGCTGCAGCGCTTTCTCGGCTTCGCGAACTTCTATCGTCGTTTCATCCGTAATTTCGGTCAGGTGGCAGCTCCTCTCACAGCCCTTACTTCTGTCAAGACGTGCTTTAAGTGGTCCGTTTCCGCCCAGGGAGCTTTTGATCTCCTCAAGAATCGTTTTACATCCGCTCCTATCCTTGTTACACCTGACGTCTCTAGACAGTTCGTGGTCGAGGTTGACGCGTCAGAGGTGGGCGTGGGAGCCATTCTTTCTCAGCGCTCCCTCTCTGACGACAAGGTCCACCCTTGCGCGTATTTTTCTCATCGCCTGTCGCCGTCGGAACGTAACTATGATGTGGGAAACCGCGAACTGCTCGCCATCCGCTTAGCCCTAGGCGAATGGCGACAGTGGTTGGAGGGGGCGACCGTTCCTTTTGTCGTTTGGACTGACCATAGGAACCTTGAGTACATCCGTTCTGCCAAACGACTTAATGCGCGTCAGGCGCGCTGGGCGCTGTTTTTCGCTCGTTTCGAGTTCGTGATTTCTTATCGTCCGGGCTCTAAGAACACCAAGCCTGATGCTTTATCTCGTCTCTTCAGTTCTTCAGTAGCCTCCACTGACCCCGAGGGGATTCTCCCTGAGGGGCGTGTTGTCGGGTTGACTGTCTGGGGAATTGAGAGGCAGGTAAAGCAAGCACTCACTCAAACTCCGTCGCCGCGCGCTTGTCCCAGGAACCTTCTTTTCGTTCCCGTTCCTACTCGTCTGGCCGTTCTTCAGTGGGCTCACTCTGCCAAGTTAGCCGGCCACCCTGGCGTTCGGGGTACGCTTGCTTCCATTCGCCAGCGTTTTTGGTGGCCCACCCGGGAGCATGACACGCGTCGCTTCGTGGCTGCTTGTTCGGTCTGCGCGCAGACTAAGTCCGGTAACTCCCCTCCTGCCGGCCGTCTCAGGCCGCTTCCCATTCCCTCTCGACCGTGGTCTCACATCGCCTTAGATTTTGTCACCGGACTGCCTTCGTCAGCGGGGAAGACTGTTATTCTTACGGTTGTCGACAGGTTCTCTAAGGCGGCTCATTTTATTCCCCTTGCTAAGCTTCCTTCTGCTAAAGAGACGGCACAAATCATCAAATACCCCTTGTATTACAGAGCAAGCGGTAAAGCTTCATATGACACCAATGTTTGCTTTGTAGCACCGACAGATGAAACACTATAGAGTCTTAAAGGAGGACTGGGTAAGGCCAAAATGTCCTAAATATGCCAACTTTGACCAATTATTTCTCAACTATGCTTTTAGATACACATGTCAAATATGTCCACGATCCTTCCTCCAAAGGACTATTCTATGGATTACATTTTGTGAAAATCCCCCAAATCATGTAATTTTTTGTCTGGGTTTCGTGAGGAATCACTCAACACAGAGATCAGGTTTCATAGTCACACATACACGGACGCATGCAGACACAGGGAGAGAGAGAAAACCCCTCTGCATCATCTTCCACTGAGCCTCTCAGTCTCACCCCACACCTCGCTTAAATCTGAGGGTTAATCGGAATGTGGTCTTGGTGAGAGATTTAATGTGAGACAGAGAGACCTGTGTGTGTGTGTGTCAAATCAAATCAATAAATCAAATCAAATTGTATTTGTCACGTACTTTGTAAACAACAGGTGTAGACTAACAGTGAAATGCTTACTTACGGGGCCCTTCCTAACAATGCAGAGAGAAATAACATGTAATAATAAAAGTAATAATGAATGCACAATGAGTAATGATAACATGGCTATATACACGGGGTACCAGTACTGATTCGATGTGCTGGAGTATGAGGAAATGAGGTAGATATGTACATATAACTTGGAATAAATTGACTAGGCAACAGGATAAATAATAAACAGTAACAGTTGAGTCAAAAGGTTTATGCGAAAAGGGTCAATGCAGATAGTACGGGTAGCTATTGGTTAACTATTTAACTATTTTACTTCTACCCCCAACTATGGCTTGGTGGTAGAAGCTGTTCAGGGTCCTGTTAGTTCCAGACTTGGGGCATTGGTACCGCTTACCATGCGGTAGCAGAGAGAACAGTCTATGACTTGGGTGGCTGGCTACCGCCGGGTATAGTAGTCCTGGATGGCACTACCCTCTGTAGTGCCTTGCAGTCGGATGCCAAGCAGTTGTCATACCAAGCGGTGATACAGCCAGTCAAGAGGTTCTCAATGGTGTAGCTGTATATCTTTTTGAGGATCTGAGGCCCCATGGGAAGAGGCATTGCTGTGCCCTCTTCATGACTGTGTTGGTGTGTGTGGACCATGATAGATCCTTAGTGATGTGAACACGAGGAACTTGAAGCTCTCGACCTGCTCCACTACAACCTGGTTGATGTGAATGGGGGCATGCTTGGCCCTCCGTTTCCTGAAGTCCACGATCAGTTATTTTTGTCTGACTTTGAGGAAGATGTTGTTGTCCTGGCACCAGACTGCCAGGTCTCTGACCTCCCTATAGGCTGTGTCATCGTCATCGGTGATCAGGCCTACCACTGTTGTGTCGTCAGCAAACTTAATGATGGTGTTGGAGTCGTGCGTGGCCACGCAATTGTGGGTGAACAGGGAGTACAGGAGGGGACTAAGCACGCACCCTTGAGGGGCCCCCATGTTGAGGGTCAGCATGGCGGATGTCTTGTTGCCTACCCTCACCACCTGGGGACGGGCCGTCAGGAAATCCAGGATCCAGTTGCAGAGGGAGGTGTTCAGTCTCAGGATCCTTAGCTCAGTGATGCGCTTGGAGGGCACTATGGTGTTGAACGCGGAGCTTTAGTAAGTGAACAGCATTCTCACATTGGTGTTCCTCTTGTCCAGGTTAGAGAGGGCAGTGTTGAGTGCATTAGAGATTGCATCACCTGTGGATCCATTGGGGCGGTATGTAAATTGGAGTGGGTCCAGGGTGTCTGGGATGGAGTTGATGTGAGCCATGATCAGCCTTTCAAAGCATTTCATGGCTACAGATATGAGTGCTATGGAGCGATGGTCATTTTGACAGGTGACCTTGGCTTTCTTGGGCACAGGGACTATGGTGG
This sequence comes from Oncorhynchus clarkii lewisi, assembly GCF_045791955.1. Taxonomy (NCBI): domain Eukaryota; kingdom Metazoa; phylum Chordata; class Actinopteri; order Salmoniformes; family Salmonidae; genus Oncorhynchus; species Oncorhynchus clarkii. The sequence goes on along the minus strand of NC_092178.1, from coordinate 15,756,387 downwards.
TCTGCTTAAAACATGTAGGTATTACAGACTGGGTCAGGGAGAGGTTCAAAATATCAGTGAAGACACTTGCCAGCTGGTCAGTGTGTGCGCTGGGTACACATCCTGGTAATCCGTCTGGCCCTGCGGCCTTGTGAATGTTAACCTGTTTAAAGATCTTCCTCATACCGGCTGCAGAGAGAGTGATCACACAGTCGTCCAGAACAGCTGGTGCTCTCATGCATGGTTCCGTGTTGCTTGCCTCGAAGCAAGCATAGAAGTCATTTAGCTCGTCTGGTAGGCATGTGTGTGTATGTGCGTGTGTGTGTGCTTGCGTGTGTGCATGCGTGCACAGTGCTTAATAGTCTGGTCTCGCTCTGACAGGAAGGCACTGCTTCGGCCTACAGTCTGGGGAGCCAATGTCTTCTCCGCCGGGGTCAGAGTCAGGATCAATTCCATTTAAATTCAGTCAATTCAGAAACGTAAACTTATTTATGACTGAATTGAAATGGAATTGACCCCAACCGTGTCCGGGCTTTGATGATTACTGTTGTCCTAGGCCCTGTATGAAAGAAAAGCCCTTAAAAGTGTCATATGCAACCACTCAATGTCACGTGAAGTGGTTGACAGTGTTGCAATGCTGATGGTTAGTCTGTCTGTCTGTGTTAGGTGGTTTGTATTCTGTCTGTCTTAAGTGGTTTGCATTCAGTCTGGCTGTCCCGACACCATACAGTATGTCAGTAATCATATCTGTGTTTGTCCACTGAGTTGTGGATGTGATGCCACAGTGATTCAGACTGTAAACTGCTGTTAGGTCAGACAGTGTTAGGTTTGACACGTTTTAAGGGTACGTTTAAATTCTCAGAATAGCTTGGACATCCACTGTATTGATGCTTTGTTACATGGGTATTATAATGTTATTGCGACCATAGACGATCTATGAATAGAAAAGTGGGACTTAGGAAAAAAAAAATGCCCTGGACTTTCACGCTAATGTTATCTAAATTAATTATTATATTTGAATTGTTAAATCAAAATGGAATTTTAAAATAGGCAGCCTATTCATTATTGTTTTGTTAAAGAACTGTCACCACAACAGCCTTGTCACAGGCTGTGACTGCGTCCCAAATGGCACAGTGTTCTCTATGGGCCCTGGTCAAATGTAGTGCACTAAATAGGGAATAGGGTGCCATTTGGGGATACAAACATTCTGATAACCTTGTTTCCTCTGTTGACCAAATTGGTGTTGGCTCACAAGCCCTGGGCGCTATCAAGCAGCGATAGCTACACATCCTGTCATGTCCAAGCTAACCCCACAGTGTGAATGTAATGCTTTCTGTCTGTTTGGCAATAGTGCTGCTCCACTCTTGTAATGGAGAATGGTTGCCTCAAGACACGTCTAGCTGTACTATATTCAGTAGTTTGATAATTAGCTATTGCACCATTTTGCACCACTGAACACTCAGCTCACATCATGTGATAATACATTTTCAAAAGCAGATTATGAAATCTGACTTCGATTAGATATTTTCTAAGCATCCCTTACTCAACATTGACTTTTTTTGTATCACTCTGCAAAGCACCACATCAGTGCATACTCTACTACTGCACAGTGGATCCTTTATATATATGTATATACACTACCGTTCAAAAGTTTGGGGTCACTTAGAAATGTCCTTGTTTTTGAAAGAAAATCGATTTTTTGGTCCATTGAAATAACATCAAATTGATCAAAAATACAGTATAAACATTGCTAATGTTGTAAATGACTATTATATCTGGAAACGGACGATTTGTTATGGAATATCCACATAGGCGCACAGAGGCCCATTATCATCAATCATTATTCCTGTGTTCCAATGGCACATTGTGTTAGCTGATCCAAGTTTATCATTTTAAAAGGCAAATTGATCATTAGAAAACCCTTTTGCAATTATGTTAGCACAGCTGAAAACTGTTGTTCTGATTAAAGAAGCAATAAAACTGGCCTTCTTTAGACTAGTTGAGTAGCTGGAGCATCAGCATTTGTGGGTTCGATTACAGGATCAAAATGGCCAGAAGAAAATCACTTTCTTTTGAAACTCGTCAGTCTATTCTTGTTCTGAGAACTGAAGGCTATTCCATGTGAGAAATTGCCAAGAAACTGAAGTTCTTGTACAGTGCTATGTACTACTCCCTTCACAGAAGAGCACAAACTGGCCCTAACCAGAATAGAAAGAGGAGTGGGAGGCCCGGATGCACAACTGACCAGGAAGACAAGTACATTAGAGTGTCTTTTGGCCCATTCCCCCTGACAGAGCTGGTGTAACTGAGTCAGGTTTTGTCGCCCTCCTTGCTCGCACACACTTTTTCAGTTCTGTCCACAAATTGTCTATAGGAATGAGGTCAGGGCTTTGTGATGGCCAAATTTGGAAGTATGCTTGGGATCATTGTCAATTTGGAAGACCCATTTGCGACCAAGCTTTAACTTCCTGACTGATGTCTTGAGATGTTGCTCCTATATAACCACATACTTTTCCTTCCTCATGGTGCCATTTATTTTATGAAGTGTACCAGTACCTCCTGCAGCAAAGCACCCCAACAACATGATGCTGCCACCCCCGTGCTTCACAGTTGGGATGATGTTCTTTGGCTTGTTTTCATATACATGTTTTTCTCCATAGAACATAACAGATAGAGAGAGAATGACAAGTAGTTGGCCTGATTCAAACCTATGCCGCAGCCATGTGTACCAGAGGCTACGGCTTTACCACTAGACCAGCAAAGCCACAGCTCAGTAGATCCTACAGTAACCTTTATCTCTTACCTGTGTGTGACCTTTCTGTGACCTCAGTATGTTGTGTCGTAGGATCAAGGTGAACGACCAGATCGTGGAGGTGGACGGCACCAGTCTGGTGGGGGTGACACAGAGCTTCGCTGCCTCCGTCCTGAGGAACACCCAGGGAGTGGTTAGGTAAGATCAACTGCCACATCCGTAACATTTTATTTTCATTTATTTATACAGATGAGTCCACGGTACCATAAAGTGGCATAAACCACAGCCGTCATGGGCATCAGCCATGGTCTGTTTAGTTAAAATGGCATTGTTATGGGGGATAACTCAATGTGTACTGCTACACTTTATATAGTAGTCTGCCAGATAGTCAACCTTTCTGCACATGAGAAATAATGCATGGGTCGTCCTTTTGCGTGGATTTGATATTTTAAGTAGAGATTGTGTACCGATATTGAATAAAAGCCTCTTCTATTAAATGAAGTTCCCTTTAATACAGACCACGTGGAGAAATCAATAAATCCGATTTTTAATATGAATAAAGGCTTGCTAAAGTGTCTTTAAACTTAACCCAATTTACTGTTAATGTTTTCAAACTGCAGACCACCAAAACCGCTACACGAAC